>NW_027141147.1:0-351250 GCF_036365525.1 Heterodontus francisci | reverse complement strand
CTCACATGCAAGCTGAGTAAAAAATAGATGCATATGAACTAGGAGCAGACGTAGGCCATTCGGCCCTCGAATCTGCACCGCCATTCAATCAGATCATAGCTGATCGGTTTGTGTTTCGAATTCCACACTCCCATCTAACCTTGATAACCTTTCATTCCCTGGTCTGATAAGAATCTATCTATCTCCACCTTAAAAATATTCAATGACCCCGTCTCCACCACCTTCTGTGGCAGAGAATTCCAAAGTCACACAACCCTCTGGAGAAAAATGTTCTCCTCCTCTCTGTCCTAAAGCGGCGACCCCTAATTTCGAAACAGTGCCCCCTAGTACTGGACTCACCCACAAGAGGAAACATCCTTTCCTCATTCACCATGTCAAGGCCTTTCAGGGTCTTATAAACTTCAGTCAAATCTTCCCTCACTATTCTAAATTCCAGTGAAAACAAGACCTTCCATCCAACCTTTACTCAGAACACAACCTGCTCATTCCTAGTATCAATCTAGTAAACCACATCTGAACCGCCTCCAAAGCATTCACGTCCTCCATTAAATAAGGAGACCAAAACTACAGACAGTATTCGAGATGTGGTCTCACCAATGCCCTGTATAACTGAAGCATCACATGCTGACTTTTATTTTCAATTCCTCTTGTAATAAAGGCGAGCATTCCATTAGCCTTCTCTGTTACTTGCTGTACCTACCTACTAACTGTTTGTGACTCATGCACTACAGAACCTAGATCCCTCAGCACCTCGGAATTTTGCAGTCCTCCTGCCAAAGTGAACAACTTCACATTTTCCCACATTATACTCCATCTGTCAGATTTTTTTTCCCCACTCACTCAACCTATCTATATTGGACTACAACCTCCTTATGTACTCTTCACAACATACTTTCCTACCTATCTTTGAGTCATCTGCAAATTTAGCTAACATGCCATCGCTTCCCTCATCTAAGTCTTTCATATAAATTATAAAATGTTGAGGCCCCAGCACAGACCCATGATGGACTCAACTTGTCACATCCTGCCAATCTGAAAAGGACCCATTCATGCATACTCCCTCTTTTCGGCAACCGGCCAATAAAACTTTGATCCAAGCTAATATGTTACCCACTACACCATGAGCTCCTACTTTGCACAATAACCTTTTATGTGGCACCTTGTCTAATGCATTCTGGAAATCCAAGCGCAGTATGTCAAAGGGCTCCCCTTTACCCATATCGCATGTTACTCCTTCAAAGAACTCCAATAAATTGGTTAAAGATGACTTCCCTTTCACAAAACAATGTTTTCTATTCGCGATTACCTTGAGTTTTTCTAAGTGCCCAGCGAAAGCCTCCTTAATGATCGATTCAAACATCTTCCCCACGACAGATGTCAAGCTAACTGGCCTATAGTTACCTACTTTCTGCATCCCCCTCTTCTTGAATAGAGGGGTTATATTTATTACTTTCCAGTCTGATCGAACCTTTCCAAAATTAGTGAACTTTGAAAAATTAACAACAACACGACTACTACCTCATTAGCCACCTCTTTTAAGACTCTAGGATGAAGCCCATCAGGACCCGGGGACTTTTCAGCCCGCAACTCCATAAGTTTGCTCAGTAAAGCTTCCCTGGCAATTGTATTTTCACCAAGTTACTCTCTTCCTTCCACCTCCTGATTTACAGCTACTACTGGAATGTTTCTTGTATCCTCTATAGTGAAGACAGAAACAAAATATTTGTTCATTGCATCCGCTGTTTCCTTTTTATCTACTATTAACTCCACATTCTCACTGTCCAGAGGACCAACGCTCTTTTTACTTACTCTTCTCCTTTTTAAATACGCGGAGAAACTCTTGCAATCCATTTTTACATTTCTAGCTAGCTTCCTATTATACTCGAATGTCTTTCTCCTGATTAACCCGTTAGCCATTGTCTGCTGTTCTTTATATTCTGACCAATCATCTGAACTGCCACTCATCTTTGCACAATTATCTGCCTTTTCCTTAAGAGTGATGTTTTCCGTAATTTCTTACTAAACCGCTGGTGGGTCCTCCACCTTATCGTAGGAATATACTTATTATGGAGTATTCCTGAAATATCCCCTTAAATGTCTGCCACTGCTTCTCTATTGATCTATCTCCAAGACAAGTAACCCAGTTCACTTCAGCAAGCTCAACTTTCATGCCCAAATAGTTGCCCTTATTCACGTTTAAAATACTGATCTTACATCCACTCTTCTCTCTTTCAAACTGGATGTAAAATTCAGTCATAATGTGCTCGCTGCTACCTAGAGGTGCCTTTACTCTGAGGTCATTAATTTATCCTGTCACATTACATTATACGAAGTCTAATATAACCTTATCTCTGGTTGTTTCCAGAACGTGCTGTTCCAAGAAACCACCTCGAAAGCATTCTATGAACTCTTCATCCGGGCTACTGTTCCCAATCTGATTTTTCCAGTTTATATGTAGATTAAGATCACCCATGATTATTGCCGTACGTCTATCACAAGTAAACAATATTTCTTCTTGTATACGATGTCCTACATTGTGATTACTGTTAGGAGGTCTGTAGACCACTCCAGCTAGGGACTTCTTTCTCCTGGTATTCCTCACCTCCACCCAAATCGATTCTACATTTTGATCTCCTGAACCAAGGTCATCTCGAACTAATGCCCCAACACCATCCTTGATTAACAGTGCCACCCCTCCACATTTACCTAGCTTCCTATTCTTCTTGAATGTCAAATATCCCTCAATATTCAGGACCAGGAAGCCTGGTCCTTTTAAAAATACTAGAGGGGATTCCTGGTGTTGCTGAATGTATGCTTAGTTGTGAGTGACTAACACACGCGATCAGTGGACATGCACGGACCAAGTTTCAGAGATGTACATATTAGCTGCTAGAAAGGGACATTGACGTTACTCCAAACCCCTCCTCAGACTAACAGCAAATGCACAGTACACCCAGGCTAGATCCCTACACAGAATGGGGGAGTGTGCTGGCCACACTAGAAGTGGTTGGCGGTTCCATTCACATCGTTTTTATAGATCCAGGTTTTTGTTACATTGGCACCAGTGGCACCTTAGTGTAAAAATCACAGCCGGAGGTGCTAGGGAGGGGAAAGAAATTCACTTTCAAATGGCAATTTTAAAAAGTTTCAAAGGCATAAGATTTACAAGAATATGTGAAATCGAGAGTGGAATAGGGCTAATTGGAGTGGTGAGGCCATGGAGAGATTCAAAGACAAGAATGAGAATATTAAAATTAAGGTGTTGCCAGACCGGGAGACAATGTAGATCAGTGAGCACAGGGGTGATGGATGATCGGGATTTGGTGTGAGTTAGAACACAGGCAGCAGATTTCTGGATGGGCTGTGGTTTATGGAGGTCAATTACTGGGAGGGTGACCAGGATAGAATTGGAAGGTGACCAGGATAGAATTGTAATAGTCAAGTGTGGATTTAACAAAGGCACAGATGAGGGTTTATGCGGTAGATGGGCTGAGGCAGAGGTGGAGACGGGACAATTTACAGAGGTGGTGATAGGCAGGGTTGGTGATGGAGAGAATATGGAGATGAACTCAGCTCAGTGTCAACTGGATGCAGAGGTCGCAAACAGTCTGTTTCAGCCCCAGACATTGGGCAGCGAGAGGAATGCAGACAGTGGATAGAGAATGGAGTTTGTGGCAGTGACTGAAGACAATGGCTTCAGACTTCCCAAGATTGACATGACAAGAACATTAAATCTGCAAAATATGTTTATAATTCTAAACGTTGGATACAGAGACTCACCAGGGACACCAATAATAGCGAGGATAGGATAATAAATCGTTTGAATCATCTTCAGCGCATAATAGATCCGATCATCTAATGTTATCCAAAAATAATCTGCAGTAACTAGGCCAAACCAATAGGAGAAACTCCTGCTTCCCATTGTAGTAACATCCCAAGCTATTTTTCTCATGTTCTGACCCATTGTTGTAACATTCCAATCTATTGTTCTCAGATTCTAACCCATTGTTGTAACATTCCAATCTATTGTTCTCAGATTCTGGTCTATCCTCTCTCTCGCTGGGGCTGCTGATCCTTGATAGCGCCGGAATGATGCTGTTGTTGACACTATGGGATAACACACTGAAAGGAGTCCTGTATTAATAGAAGAGGGAAACCCTCCAACGACACAATTAGGGTCCATGATGACTGACATTAATTACAATCACTGAACAAACATGTTCAGTTAACCCCTTTCAATCCAACTCTTCTTGTGCCACAATAAAGTAGACCATTTACCCTGTCTGAATGGGATGTGTGGGGGATGCTGAGGGAAGGAATGTTGAAAATAGCAGAGGTAGTGACAGAATGTTCCAATCCTCCTTGGATATGGGCTTGATGCCAGAGATGGGAGGGTTGTAAATGTTACACTCGGTTTAAAAAAGGAGAGATGGAACAAACGGTGTAATTACTGACCAGTCAGTCTAACGTCGCTGGTGGGAAATTTCTAGACTTCACAGCCCAGGACAAAAACATTCGTTGCTTGGAAAAAAACACGGGACAATAAATACACGGGACGGCAGCAGGGATATGGTAATGACAAATCATATCTGGCAAAGCCCAACAACAACTTACATTTCTTGGTCAAAGCAGGAGGTATTAAGTAGTGTCTTAAGGGAGGAAAGTGAGGCATAGAGGCAGTGACAGTGGTATAGCGGTAATGTCACTGAACTAGAAAACCAGTTCCGAAGAAGGGTCACTGACCCGAAACGTTAACTCTGCTTCTCTTTCCACAGATGCTGCCAGACCTGCTGAGTGAATCCAGCATTTCTTGTTTTTGTTTCAGATTTCCAGCATCCGCAGTATTTTGCTTTTATTATAGAAAACCAGAGGTTCAGGCTAATGCCATGGGTTCAATTCCCACATGGCAGTTGGTGGGAATTAAAATTAAATCAATTAATAATTTCAGTTCATTAATAAAAGTCTGGAAATGAAATTTAGTCTCAGTCATGGTGCCATGAATCTGTCATCGATTGTTGTCTAAACCGATCTGATTTCCTAATGTCCTTTCGGGAAGGAAATCTGCTGTCCTTACCTGATCTGGCCTCCATGTGACTCCAGACCCTCAACAATGTGGTTAACTCTTAAATGCCTTGTGAAATGTCCGAGCAAGTCACTCATTTGTCAAGGGCAATTAGAGATGGGAACAAATGCTGGCCTTGCCAGCGATGCACATATCCCACACACGAATAAAATAAAAGAGGTGTAGTTAGGGAATTCCAGAGCTTTGGGTCTAGGCAGCTGAAGACCTGGCTGGCAGTGGAGCAATGATGAAAATCAAGCATACACAAGAGACCAGGATTGGAGGAGTGCAGATGTCTTGGAGGGTTGTGGGGCTGGCGAATATTACAGAGATAAGGAGGGGTGAGGACATCGAGGGAGTTGCAAACACGGTTGAGTATTTTAAAATCAAGACATTGCTTAACTGGGAGCAGATGTATGTCAGTGATCGGGGAACGGGACTTGGTGTGAGTTTACACAAGAGCAGCAGAGTTTGGATGACCTCAAGTTTACAGAGAGTAGAATGTGTGAGACAAGCCAGGAGTGTGTTAAAATCTGGAATAGAAAGCTAGTCTCAGTCATGGAGCCATGAAACTATCATCGCTTTTTGTTAAACACCATCTGATTCACTAATGTCCTTTAGGGAAAGGAATCTGCCGTCCTTTCCTGGTCTAGCCCACATATGACTCTCGACTCACAGCAATGTTATTGACTCTTAACTGCACTCTGTAAAGGCCTAGCAAGCAACTCTGTTGAAGCATTTGAAAAGAAGGCTGAGAGTTTTTATGTTGATGTGTTGCTGACCAGGATCCAATGTCGGTCAGTGAGTTCAGGGGGTGATGGTTGAACAGGACTTGGTGTGAGTTAGGACATGGGCAGCAGTGTTTTTCATCACCTCAAGTTTATGGCGGGTAGAATGTGGGAGACCAGCCAGGAGTGTGATGGAATAGTCAAGTATACAGGTAACACAGGCAAGGGGGAGTGTTTCATCAGCAGAGGAGCTGAGACAGGGATGAAGTCGTCCTATGTTAAGGGGGTGGAAATAGGCAGTTTTATTGATAGCGTGAATATTTGGTAGGAAGCTCATCGCAGGAGCAACTATGACACCAGGTTGTAAACACTTTGCTTTAGTCTCAGACAGTTGCCAAGGAGAGGGATGGAGTCTGTAGCTAAGAAATGTTTGATGTGGGGTTTGAAAACACTGGCTTTAGTTTTCCTAATATTTAATTGGCCTGGCAGATGTGTGAAGTGATACATTGTGGAAAGATTTTATAATATTGTTTATTCATGGGTTGTGGGTGTCGCTGGCTGGGCCAGCAGTTATCACCCACCCCTAATAGCCTTTGAGAAGGTGATAGCGAACTGCAGGTGGATGAATGAGGAGAGATAACACAACTTTAAAGGTGGTGAGAATAACAGAGAGACCTGGGGTGTTTGTGTGCAATCTTTGAAGTGAGCTGGACAGGTTAACAAACAGTTAACAAAGAAAATAGATTCCTAGGTTTTATTAATAGAGACACAGAGTCGAATAGTCAGGATGTTATGTTCCACCGATAGAAAAGACTAGATCGGCTCCACCTGGAGCATTGTGTCCAATACAGGGAACCACATTTTAGGAAGGACATGAGCCCATTGGAGAGGGGATAAAAGAGTTTTACTGGAATTTTTCCAGGGATGAGGGATTACAGTTATGTAGCTGGGATGGTTCAACTTAGAGCAGGGAAATGTAAAATCAGATCTGATCGAGATGCGAAGCAGAAAGCAGAGAGTAGTGGAGAATATTTATTGTTCAGTCTGGAGGGAAGTACACAATGGCGTTCCCCTGTTCTGAAGAAGGGTCACTGACCTGAAATATTAACTCTACTTCTCTCTCCACAGGTGCTCCCAGACCTGCTGTGTATTTCCAGCATTCCTTGTACTTATTTCAGATTTCCATCATCCTCAGTATTTTGCTTCTATTATCCCGATGGTCACTGTTGGGATCACTGTTGCAGTATGTTAATACAATGGGCTTGTGTACAGAGGGGATAATGTCAAGGTTTTGTGATGACTGGAAACTCAGAAATGTTAATAAACAGTGAGAAGGATAGTAACAAACTTCAGGAGGACAGAGACTGACTGGTGTAATGGACAGGAACATGGCAGATGTAATTTAACACAGTGAAGTGTGAAGTGAGACATGGGTTGGAAGTATGAGGAGAAACAATATAAACTAAATGGTACCATTATAAAGCGGGTGCAGGATTAGAGAGACCTGCGGCGTACACACACAGATCTTTGACGGTAACATGTAGTGTCCTTGGTGTCAGAGAGAGAGGCACAGAGTAATAAAACTCATGAGGAAATGCTGATGTTTGGACATCATTGGTTAGGTCCCAGCTGGAGAATTGTGTCCAATTCTGGTCACCACACTTTGATAAGGATGTCAAGGACTTAGTGAAGAGACTGAGGTGATTTATTAGAATGGTACCAGGGATCAGGGAATTCAGTTATGTGGAGAGATTGGAAAAGCTGGGATTGTTCTCTTTGGAGCAATGAAGGGTAAGGGGTGATTTAATATATAATTCAAAATCATTAAGGGTTTTGATAGGGTAATTAATGTGAAACTGTTTCCAGTGTCAGGAAGTTCAGTATTAAGAAGACACAGATTGAAGGTAATTGACAAAGAACCAGAGGTGAAATGAGGAGAATTTTCTTACACAGCGAGTTGTTGGGATGTGGGATTCACTGCCTGAAAACATGGTGGAAGCAGATTCAATAATATCTTTCAAAAGGGAATTTAGCAAATACTTGAATAGGAAAAAAGGAGACTGCGGAAAGTTGAGGGGGGTGGGTGTTGGTGGTGGAATTCATTAAGTAGCTCATTTCAAGAGACAGCACTGAAACAATGGGCCGAATAGCCTCCTTTTGTACTGCATCAGTCTCTGATTCTATGAGAAACAGACAGAGAGTGTAAAGAGCGAGTGAGGACATGCGTAAGTGGGAAAGGAAGATAGATATAGCGAGAAAATCGGGTTTGCTTCGTTTTTCGGGTGTAGGGATTGTAATTCGTGATCTGCCCTTGCCTATTCGTGTTGAGGCAGGTGACACACAAACTTCCTGCTGCCTTCTCATTTCCACGAATTCTATATACCGCCTAGGGTGACACGCGGTGCTGTCTGTCTGCTGGGGCCTAAGGTTGTGTGAGGCTGGCTCGTGTTTCATCCAGGATTCAGCTCTTAAAGACAGTCTGTTCCTCTTAAAGGGAAGTTGCACTGAATCACAGGAGGCTGCTGCTGACTGTGAAATGCCGCAATTGGAGACAAGGTAAATTGAGTACTAGGAGAGAGAGAGGGTTCTGCGGTTCACGGATGTGGTGCTGGAGGCCTTAGTCATGGAGGGTGACAGGAGCAGACAGGCCATGTTCCCATGGGGTGGGGTGCAGACCCTCAAGAAATGCACTTCGAAGTTAAAAGGAGCAGGTGGCCAGGGAGGTCAGTGCAAGACGTCTGGCCCCGAGGACCTGGCAGAAGAGCCAGAAGAAGTTAAATGAACTCACACGGGTGGTCAATGTCAGTGAATTCATCTCCACATGACATCTCCTGCCCTCAACACCAGTAACCTCTCACACTGCTCAATGAACCACACCCCCATCACTCACCCATCAGCTGTCCCTAACACTCAGGACCCACACGTAACATTCACATACTCCATCTCACCCTCACACACCTTCCACTGATACCAGCCTCACATCCACCTCTCCCTGCCTCCACATGCCTCCAGCTCTTCAGCTATGGCAGGCACATCACACAAACACAGTGCAACACAATCAATGACATTCTGCCCTCTCTCTTACAGGACAAGGTGGCTCATAAACACAGGGAGCAACAGTGATCCGGTGGGGACCAGGCATACCTTCATCCCCTGATCCTGAGGGAGGAGGTGATTCTCCACATCATGGAACCGGCTGTGACAGAGCCCGTGGCATCCAGCATCACCGAGAGCATTCAGGATGATGTTATGTTGCTGCCTTATGTTCCTTCTTAACTCCCACCTCCCCCTCATCCTACTGTCTGGGAAGAAGTACAAGCTGCAGATGGTGGGACCATGGACCTCCTGCTTTCCATCCCATTCCCAATCCCTCACCACAACCCTCCCCTTCTGATTTTATACTTTCCAATGATAACCCAGAACTGCCAGCTTCCCAGTCACAGCAGCTCCAGGTGACAGAGAGAGAGCAGCAGCACAGCACTGATGGTGAAGCCCCACCACTTGGTCTGAAACTCACAGTCACCAGATCAAATACTTTGGCTGTGTGTACCTTAGAGGGTGGTATAGAGTCGGAATCTGCATGTGGTGAGTCACCGAGCACGAGTGAGGTGCAGCCAGGCCACGGGGAAAGGATAGTTCATGTGTCAGATCACCGGAGGGCGAGGTCACAAACGAGTTATAATACACAGGACTCAGATGTAAACATTGCTGGAACAGCATACAGGAGAATGCTGATGGACATGTACACTGAGATACTTTGTCCATTGACAGTCTGTTGTCACTGTCAAAGAACATGGAGGAGTCCGACTCCAACATGGCACAGGAGATTGCACAGAGTTTGAAGCACATTCTTTCCCATGTGGAAGTGGTCACTAACTCCATGACAGCACTAGCGGACCCAGCTGTGATACCGTGTCTGGTGACCATTGTCACAGCTTCCACTGCAGCACAGATGGCAGACACCCAACGTCTCAGTGCTGCAGTGGAAGCTCAGACTCAGATTGCTTGCTGCCATGCAGGATCAGACTGCTTCCATCATGGCTGTGGATCTCAGTGTTCAAAGGATTTTGCAGGCTCTCACAGCAGTCCAGCAATCTGTGATCCAGTAGATTACTAGGATTGCTGCGGTGTCGCCCCGTGGGAATGACAGTGTCTCCGTGGAGCAGGAACCTGTTGTCCTCTCTCAGGATGACAGTATTTGTTCTCCCTTCACTGTCACTCCACCAGTGTCCTTGCTGTTACCCATCAGCCAGCCCAGGCTGCTGCTGCCCATGTCGAGGTGGTGCACTCCGAATCCGAGCCCTCAAAGCCCAGAGCTGCTCGAGGACGTCCTGCAAGGCCATATGCAGTCTCCCCAGTGAAAGTCAGCAGCCTTCCATCAGCCATGCTGCAGACACTGGGGAAACACTGTGTAGGATCCCTAGCAAAGTCGAGGGAACCCACAAGACAGTCACTAAGGGAATCTACAAGGGTGAATAGTTGCGTTGTGTTTGCATAATTGGATGTGTTGTTGGATAAAGATGTTCATGAAAAGGTTTTTATTGCAGGATGGTGACCAAGCGGATGCTGTGATGGGGCATCTCAGATGGGGGCAATGGTGGAGAATGGGGAATCCGTGGTGGGAAAGTGAAGTTGTCCTATGGCAACCGGAATCTTTGCAGGCAATCGCCGGCAGCCTGTCCGGGTGGAAGGCATCCAGGAAATATTCTGGAAATATCCTGGTTGGTTGGCGATGGATGGTGGGGTTTGAATTCCTTGGGGGTGAATCATGAGCCATGTAAAGACAGGGTAGTGATTCTCTCCGAGCAGTTACATTCTGGTTCTCCACAGAGTTCTGAAGTTCGTGGGATCAGAGGAGAAGGTGTCGGGCGTCTTGCAAAGCATTAAGGTAAATAAGTCCCCAGGGCCTAATGGGATCGAATGCAGAATACTGAGGGAGGCAAGTGAAGAAATAGCTGGGGCCTTGACAGAAATCTTTGCATCCTCATTGGCTATAGGTGATGTCCCAGAGGACTGGAGAATAGCAAATGTTGTTCCTTTGTTTAAGAAGGATAGCAAGGATAATCCATGAAATTACAGGCCGGTGAGCCTTTGGTCAGTGGTAGGGAAATTATTAGAGAGGATTCTTCGGGGCAGGATTTACTTCCATTTGGAAACAAATGAACTTATTAGTAGCGAGAGGCAGCATGGTTTTGTGAGGGGGAGGTCGTGTCTCACTAACTTGAATGAGTTTTTTGAGGAAGTGGCGAAGATGATTGATAAAGGAAGGGCAGTGGATGTTGTCCATACAGACTTCTGTAAAGCCTTTGACAAGGTCCCTCATGGCAGACTGGTGCAAAAGGTGAAGTCACACGGAAGCAGAGGTGAGCTGGCAAGATGGATACAGAACTGGCTCGGTCATAGAAGACAGAGGGTATCAGTGGAAGGGCGCTTTTCTGAATGGAGGGCTGTGAATAGTGGTGTTCCGCAGGGATTAGTGCTGGGACCTTTGCTGTTAGTAGTATATATATACGATTTGGAGGAAAATGTAGCTGGTCTGATTAGTACGTTTGTTCAAAACACAAAGCTTGGTGGAGTTGCGGATAATGATGAGGATTGTCAGAGGATACAGCAGGATCTGGATCGGTTGGAGACTAGGGCGGAGAAATGGCAGATGGAGTTTTTCCAGACTCTCGCTGGCACGAGAGTGTCAATATAAATTTGTGTTTACATTCCCGGACAACTGGACACCTGGATGTGTCTCCCCCAGGGATTACATGATAATCCGTCAACATTCCACCAGTGGTTGGCCATAAATCCGGTGTTACAGGTGCCGGACCCACCCCTACCCTTTGCCCTCGATGTCACTACCACAGATACCACCTTATCAGCGGTATTCCTTCAGAAGAAACATGGCCGATTCTGACGAGTGGAATACACAGCTCACTTGTTAACGTCAGTAGAAAGGGTCTTGACAATGTGTGAAAAAGATTTGCTGACGTCTTCTGGGTGATTCAAAATGTTACTTATATTGTCAGCCTCAGCCCCGTTACTATCCTAACTGAACACACACCCTTCCAGTTGTTACTGGATGACTGAAGGACGGTAATGTTATATTGTCAGCCTCAGCCACGTTACTATCCTAACTGAACACACACCCTTCCAGTTGTTACTGGATGGATGACTGAAGGACGGTAATGTTATATTGTCAGCCTCAGCCCTGTTACTATCCTAACTGAACACACACCCTTCCAGTTGTTACTGGATGGACGGTTGAAGGACGGTAATTTTATATTGTCAGTCTCAGCCCTGTTACTATCCTAACTCAACACACACCCTTCCAGTTGTTACTGGATGGACGGTTGAAGGACGGTAATGTTATACTGTCAGCCTCAGCCCCGTTACTATCCTAACTGAATTCACACCCTTCCCGTTGTTACTGGATGGACGGTTGAAGGATGGTAATGTTATATTGTCAGCCTCAGCCCTGTTACTATCCTAACTGAACACACACCCTTCCAGTTGTTACTGGATGGACGGTTGAAGGACGGTAATGTTATATTGTCAGCCTCAGCCTTGTTACTATCCTAACTGAACACACACCCTTCCAGTTGTTACTGGATGGACGGTTGAAGGACGGTAATGTTATATTGTCAGCCTCAGCCTTGTTACTATCCTAACTGAACACACACCCTTCCAGTTGTTACTGGATGGATGACTGAAGGACGGCAATGTTATATTGTCAGCCTCAGCCCTGTTACTATCCTAACTGAACACACACCCTTCCAGTTGTTACTGGATGGACGGTTGAAGGACGGTAATGTTATATTGTCAGCCTCAGCCCTCTTACTATCCTAACTGAACAGACACCCTTCCAGTTGTTACTGGATGGATGGTTGAAGGACGGTATTGTTATATTGTCAGCCTCAGCCCTGTTACTATCCTAACTGAACACACACCCTTCCAGTTGTTACTGGATGGACGGCTGAAGGACGGTAATGTTATATTGTCAGCCTCAGCCTTGTTACTATCCTAACTGAACACACACCCTTCCAGTTGTTACTGGATGGACGGTTGAAGGACGGTAATGTTATATTGTCAGCCTCAGCCCTCTTACTATCCTAACTGAACACACACCCTTCCAGTTGTTACTGGATGGACGGTTGAAGGACGGTAATGTTATATTGTCAGCCTCAGCCTTGAACTATCCTAACTGAACACACACACTTCCAGTTGTTACTGGATGGATGACTGAAGGACGGCAATGTTATATTGTCAGCCTCAGCCCTGTTACTATCCTAACTGAACACACACCCTTCCAGTTGTTACTGGATGGACGGTTGAAGGACGGTAATGTTATATTGTCAGCCTCAGCCCTCTTACTATCCTAACTGAACAGACACCCTTCCAGTTGTTACTGGATGAATGGTTGAAGGACGGTATTGTTATATTGTCAGCCTCAGCCCTGTTACTATCCTAACTGAACACACACCCTTCCAGTTGTTACTGGATGGACGGCTGAAGGACGGTAATGTTATATTGTCAGCCTCAGCCCCGTTACTATCCTAACTGAACACACACCCTTCCAGTTGTTACTGGATGGATGGTTGAAGGACGGTATTGTTATATTGTCAGCCTCAGCCCTGTTACTATCCTAACTGAACACACACCCTTCCAGTTGTTACTGGATGGACGGTTGAAGGACGGTAATGTTATATTGTCAGCCTCAGCCCTGTTACTATCCTAACTGAACACACACCCTTCCAGTTGTTGGTGGATGGACGGTTGAAGGACGGTAATGTTATATTGTCAGCCTCAGCCCTGTTACTATCCTAACTGAACACACACCCTTCCAGTTGTTACTGGATGGACGGTTGAAGGACGGTAATGTTATATTGTCAGCCTCAGCCCTGTTACTATCCTAACTGAACACACACCCTTCCAGTTGTTACTGGATGGACGGTTGAAGGACGGTAATGTTATATTGTCAGCCTCAGCCCTGTTACTATCCTAACTGAACACACACCCTTCCAGTTGTTACTGGATGGACGGTTGAAGGACGGTAATGTTATATTCTCAGCCTCAGCCCTCTTACTATCCTAACTGAACAGACACCCTTCCAGTTGTGACTGGATGGACGGTTGAAGGACGGTAATGTTATATTGTCAGCCTCAGCCCTCTTACTATCCTAACTGAACACACACCCTTCCAGTTGTTACTGGATGGACGGTTGAAGGACGGTAATGTTATATTGTCAGCCTCAGCCCTCTTACTATCCTAACTGAACAGACACCCTTCCAGTTGTGACTGGATGGACGGTTGAAGGACGGTAATGTTATATTGTCAGCCTCAGCCCTGTTACTATCATAACTGAACACACACCCTTCCAGTTGTTACTGGATGGACGGTTGAAGGACGGTAATGTTATATTGTCAGCCTCAGCCCTGTTACTATCATAACTGAACACACACCCTTCCAGTTGTTACTGGATGGACGGTTGAAGGACGGTAATGTTATATTGTCAGCCTCAGCCCCGTTACTATCCTAACTGAGCACAGACCCTTCCCGTTGTTACTGGATGGATGACTGAAGGACGGTAATGTTATATTGTCAGCCTCAGCCTTGTTACTATACGAACTGAACACACACCCTTCCAGTTGTTACTGGATGGACGGTTGAAGGACGGTAATGTTATATTGTCAGCCTCATCCCTGTTACTATCCGAACTGAACACACACCCTTCCAGTTGTTACTGGATGGATGACTGAAGGACGGTAATGTTATATTGTCAGCCTCAGCCTTGTTACGATCCTAACTGAACACACACCCTTCCAGTTGTTACTGGATGGATGACTGAAGGACGGTAATGTTATATTGTCAGCCTCAGCCTTGTTACGATCCTAACTGAACACACACCCTTCCAGTTGTTACTGGATGGACGGTTGAAGGACGGTAATGTTATATTGTCAGCCTCAGCCCCGTTACTATCCTAACTGAACACACACCCTTCCCGTTGTTACTGGATGGACGGTTGAAGGACGGTAATGTTATATTGTCAGCCTCATCCCTGTTACTATCCTAACTGAACACACACCCTTCCAGTTGTTACTGGATGGATGACTGAAGGACGGTAATGTTATATTGTCAGCCTCAGCCATGTTACGATCCTAACTGAACACACACCCTTCCAGTTGTTACTGGATGGATGACTGAAGGACGGTAATGTTATATTGTCAGCCTCAGCCTTGTTACGATCCTAACTGAACACACACCCTTCCAGTTGTTACTGGATGGACGGTTGAAGGACGGTAATGTTATATTGTCAGCCTCAGCCCTGTTACTATCCTAACTGAACACACACCCTTCCAGTTGTTACTGGATGGATGACTGAAGGACGGTAATGTTATATTGTCAGCCTCAGCCCTGTTACTATCCTAACTAAACACACACCCTTCCAGTTGTTACTGGATGGACGGTTGAAGGACAGTAATGTTATATTGTCAGCCTCAGCCCCGTTACTATCCTAACTGAACACACACCCTTCCCGTTGTTACTGGATGGACGGTTGAAGGACGGTAATGTTATATTGTCAGCCTCAGCCCCGTTACTATCCTAACTGAACACACACCCTTCCAGTTGTTTCTGGATGGATGACTGAAGGACGGTAGTGTTATATTGTCAGCCTCAGCCCTGTTACTATCCAAACTGAACACACACCCTTCCAGTTGTTACTGGATGGACGGTTGAAGGACGGTAATGTTATATTGTCAGCCTCAGCCCTGTTACTATCCTAACTGAACACACACCCTTCCAGTTGTTACTAGATGGACGGTTGAAGGACGGTAATGTTATATTGTCAGCCTCAGCCCTCTTACTATCCTAACTGAACAGACACCCTTCCAGTTGTTGGTGGATGGACGGTTGAAGGACGGTAATGTTATATTGTCAGCCTCAGCCCTGTTACTATCCTAACTGAACACACACCCTTCCAGTTGTTACTGGATGGACGGTTGAAGGACGGTATTGTTATATTGTCAGCCTCAGCCCTGTTACTATCCTAACTGAACACACACCCTTCCAGTTGTTACTGGATGGACGGTTGAAGGACAGTAATGTTATATTGTCAGCCTCAGCCCTCTTACTATCCTAACTCAACACACACCCTTCCAGTTGTTACTGGATGGACGGTTGAAGGACGGTAATGTTATATTGTCAGCCTCAGCCCGTTACTATCCTAACTGAACACACACCCTTCCAGTTGTTACTGGATGGACGGTTGAAGGACAGTAATGTTATATTGTCAGCCTCAGCCCTGTTACTATCCTAACTGAACACACACCCTTCCAGTTGTTACTGGATGGACGGTTGAAGGACGGTAATGTTATATTGTCAGCCTCAGCCCTGTTACTATCATAACTGAACACACAGCCTTCCAGTTGTTACTGGATGGATGGTTGAAGGACGGTAATGTTATATTGTCAGCCTCAGCCCCGTTACTATCCTAACTGAACACACACCCTTCCAGTTGTTACTGGATGGACGGTTGAAGGACGGTAATGTTATATTGTCAGCCTCAGCCCTGTTACTATCCAAACTGAACACACACCCTTCCAGTTGTTACTGGATGGACGGTTGAAGGACGGTAATGTTATATTGTCAGCCTCAGCCCCGTTACTATCCTAACTGAACAGATACCCTTCCAGTTGTTACTGGATGGATGACTGAAGGACGGTAATGTTATATTGTCAGCCTCAGCCCCTTTACTATCCTAACTGAACAGATACCCTTCCAGTTGTTACTGGATGGACGGTTGAAGGACGGTAATGTTATATTGTCAGCCTCAGCCCTGTTACTATCATAACTGAACAGACACCCTTCCAGTTGTTACTGGATGGATGGTTGAAGGACGGTAATGTTATATTGTCAGCCTCAGCCCTGTTACTATCATAACTGAACACACACCCTTCCAGTTGTTACTGGATGGATGGTTGAAGGACGGTAATGTTATATTGTCAGCCTCAGCCCCTTTACTATCCTAACTGAACAGATACCCTTCCAGTTGTTACTGGATGGATGACTGAAGGACGGTAATGTTATATTGTCAGCCTCAGCCCCTTTACTATCCTAACTGAACACACACCCTTCCAGTTGTTAGTGGATGGACGGCTGAAGGACGGTAATGTTATATTGTCAGCCTCAGCCCCTTTACTATCCTAACTGAACAGATACCCTTCCAGTTGTTAGTGGATGGACGGCTGAAGGACGGTAATGTTATATTGTCAGCCTCAGCCCTCTTACTATCCTAACTGAACACACACCCTTCCAGTTGTTACTGGATGGACGGTTGAAGGACGGTAATGTTATATTGTCAGCCTCAGCCCTGTTACTATGATAACTGAACACACACCCTTCCAGTTGTTACTGGATGGATGGTTGAAGGACGGTAATGTTATATTGTCAGCCTCAGCCCCGTTACTATCCTAACTGAACACACGCCCTTCCAGTTGTTACTGGATGGACGGTTGAAGGACGGTAATGTTATATTGTCAGCCTCATCCCTGTTACTATCCTAACTGAACACACACCCTTCCAGTTGCGACTGGATGGACGGTTGAAGGACGGTAATGTTATATTGTCAGCCTCATCCCTGTTACTATCCTAACTGAACACACACCCTTCCAGTTGTTAATGGATGGATGACTGAAGGACGGTCATGTTATATTGTCAGCCTCAGTCCCGTTACTATCCTAACTGAACACACACCCTTCCAGTTGTTACTGGATGGACGGTTGAAGGACGGTAATGTTATATTGTCAGCCTCAGCCCTCTTACTATCCTAACTGAACAGACACCCTTCCAGTTGTTACTGGATGGATGGTTGAAGGACGGTATTGTTATATTGTCAGCCTCAGCCCTGTTACTATCCTAACTGAACACACACCCTTCCAGTTGTTACTGGATGGATGGTTGAAGGACGGTATTGTTATATTGTCAGCCTCAGCCCTGTTACTATCCTAACTGAACACACACCCTTCCAGTTGTTACTGGATGGACGGCTGAAGGACGGTAATGTTATATTGTCAGCCTCAGCCCCGTTACTATCCTAACTGAACACACACCCTTCCAGTTGTTACTGGATGGATGGTTGAAGGACGGTATTGTTATATTGTCAGCCTCAGCCCTGTTACTATCCTAACTGAACACACACCCTTCCAGTTGTTACTGGATGGATGGTTGAAGGACGGTATTGTTATATTGTCAGCCTCAGCCCTGTTACTATCCTAACTGAACACACACCCTTCCAGTTGTTGGTGGATGGACGGTTGAAGGACGGTAATGTTATATTGTCAGCCTCAGCCCCGTTACTATCCTAACTGAACACACACCCTTCCAGTTGTTACTGGATGGACGGTTGAAGGACGGTAATGTTATATTGTCAGCCTCAGCCCCGTTACTATCCTAACTGAACACACACCCTTCCAGTTGTTACTGGATGGACGGTTGAAGGACGGTAATGTTATATTGTCAGCCTCAGCCCTCTTACTATCCTAACTGAACAGACACCCTTCTAGTTGTTACTGGATGGATGACTGAAGGACGGTAATGTTATATTGTCAGCCTCAGCCCTCTTACTATCCTAACTGAACAGACACCCTTCCAGTTGTGACTGGATGGACGGTTGAAGGACGGTAATGTTATATTGTCAGCCTCAGCCCTCTTACTATCCTAACTGAACAGACACCCTTCCAGTTGTGACTGGATGGACGGTTGAAGGACGGTAATGTTATATTGTCAGCCTCAGCCCTCTTACTATCCTAACTGAACACACACCCTTCCAGTTGTGACTGGATGGACGGTTGAAGGACGGTACTGTTATATTGTCAGCCTCAGCCCTGTTACTATCATAACTGAACACACACCCTTCCAGTTGTTACTGGATGGATGGTTGAAGGACGGTAATGTTATATTGTCAGCCTCAGCCCCGTTACTATCCTAACTGAGCACAGACCCTTCCCGTTGTTACTGGATGGATGAGTGAAGGACGGTAATGTTATATTGTCAGCCTCAGCCTTGTTACTATCCGAACTGAACACACACCCTTCCAGTTGTTACTGGATGGACGGTTGAAGGACGGTAATGTTATATTGTCAGCCTCATCCCTGTTACTATCCGAACTGAACACACACCCTTCCAGTTGTTAGTGGATGGATGACTGAAGGACGGTAATGTTATATTGTCAGCCTCAGCCCTGTTACTATCCTAACTGAACACACACCCTTCCAGTTGTTACTGGATGGATGACTGAAGGACGGTAATGTTATATTGTCAGCCTCAGCATTGTTACGATCCTAACTGAACACACACCCTTCCAGTTGTTACTGGATGGACGGTTGAAGGACGGTAATGTTATATTGTCAGCCTCAGCCCCGTTACTATCCTAACTGAACACACACCCTTCCAGTTGTTACTGGATGGATGACTGAAGGACGGTAGTGTTATATTGTCAGCCTCAGCCCTGTTACTATCCAAACTGAACAGACACCCTTCCAGTTGTTACTGGATGGATGACTGAAGGACGGTAATGTTATATTGTCAGCCTCAGCCCTCTTACTATCCTAACTGAACAGACACCCTTCCAGTTGTTACTGGATGGATGACTGAAGGACGGTAATGTTATATTGTCAGCCTCAGCCCTGTTACTATCCTAACTGAACACACACCCTTCCAGTTGTTGGTGGATGGACGGTTGAAGGACGGTAATGTTATATTGTCAGCCTCAGCCCTGTTACTATCCTAACTGAACACACACCCTTCCAGTTGTTACTGGATGGACGGTTGAAGGACGGTATTGTTATATTGTCAGCCTCAGCCCTGTTACTATCCTAACTGAACACACACCCTTCCAGTTGTTACTGGATGGACGGTTGAAGGACGGTAATGTTATATTGTCAGCCTCAGCCCTCTTACTATCCTAACTGAACAGATACCCTTCTAGTTGTTACTGGATGGATGACTGAAGGACGGTAATGTTATATTGTCAGCCTCAGCCCTGTTACTATCCAAACTGAACACACACCCTTCCAGTTGTTACTGGATGGACGGTTGAAGGACGGTAATGTTATATTGTCAGCCTCAGCCCTGTTACTATCCTAACTGAACACACACCCTTCCAGTTGTTACTGGATGGACGGTTGAAGGACGGTAATGTTATATTGTCAGCCTCAGCCCTGTTACTATCATAACTGAACACACACCCTTCCAGTTGTTACTGGATGGACGGTTGAAGGACGGTAATGTTATATTGTCAGCCTCATCCCTGTTACTATCCTAACTGAACACACACCCTTCCAGTTGCGACTGGATGGACGGTTGAAGGACGGTAATGTTATATTGTCAGCCTCATCCCTGTTACTATCCGAACTGAACACACACCCTTCCAGTTGTTACTATATGGACGGTTGAAGGACGGTAATGTTATATTGTCAGCCTCATCCCTGTTACTATCCTAACTGAACACACACCCTTCCAGTTGTTACTGGATGGATGACTGAAGGACGGTAATGTTATATTGTCAGCCTCAGCCCCGTTACTATCCTAACTGAACACACACCCTTCCAGTTGTTACTGGATGGATGGTTGAAGGACGGTAATGTTATATTGTCAGCCTCAGCCTTGTTACGATCCTAACTGAACACACACCCTTCCAGTTGTTACTGGATGGATGACTGAAGGACGGTAATGTTATATTGTCAGCCTCAGCCCCGTTACTATCCTAACTGAACACACACCCTTCCCGTTGTTACTGGATGGACGGTTGAAGGACGGTAATGTTATATTGTCAGCCTCAGCCCCGTTACTATCCTAACTGAACACACACCCTTCCAGTTGTTACTGGATGGATGACTGAAGGACGGTAATGTTATATTGTCAGCCTCAGCCCCGTTACTATCCTAACTGAACACACACCTTTCCAGTTGTTACTGGATGGATGACTGAAGGACGGTAATGTTATATTGTCAGCCTCAGCCCTGTTACTATCCTAACTGAACACACACCCTTCCAGTTGTTACTGGATGGACAGTTGAAGGACGGTAATGTTATATTGTCAGCCTCAGCCCTGTTACTATCCTAACTGAACACACACCCTTCCAGTGGTTACTGGATGGACGGTTGAATGACGGTAATGTTACATTGTCAGCCTCAGCCCCGTTACTGTCCTAACTGAACACACACCCTTCCAGTTGTTACTGGATGGACGGTTGAAGGACGGTAATGTTATATTGTCAGCCTCAGCCCTGTTACTATCCCAACTGAACACACACCCTTCCAGTTGTTCCTGGATGGACGGTTGAAGGACTGTAATGTTATATTGTCAGCCTCAGCCCCGTTACTATCCTAACTGAACACACACCCTTCCAGTTGTTACTGGATGGATGGTTGAAGGACGGTAATGTTATATTGTCAGCCTCAGCCCCGTTACTATCCTAACTGAACACACACCGTTCCAGTTGTTACTGGGTGGACGGTTGAAGGATGGCAATGTTATATTGTCAGCCTCAGCCCTGTTACTATCCTAACTGAACTCACACCCTTCCAGTTGTCACTGGATGGATGGTTGAAGGACGGTAATGTTATATTGTCAGCCTCAGCCCCGTTACTATCCTAACTGAACACACACCCTTCCAGTTGTTACTGGGTGGACGGTTGAAGGATGGCAATGTTATATTGTCAGCCTCAGCCCCGTTACTATCCTAACTGAACACACACCCTTCCAGTTGTTACTGGATGGATGACTGAAGGACGGTAATGTTATATTCTCAGCCTCAGCCCCGTTACTATCCTAACTGAACACACACCCTTCCAGTTGTTACTGGATGGACGGTTGAAGGACGGTAATGTTGTATTGTCAGCCTCAGCCTTGTTACTATCCTAACTGAACACACGCCTTTCCAGTTGTTACTGGATGGACGGTTGAAGGACGGTAATGTTATATTGTCAGCCTCAGCCCCGTTACTATCCTAACTGAACACACACCCTTCCAGTTGTTGCTGGATGGATGACTGAAGGACGGTAATGTTATATTCTCAGCCTCAGCCCCATTACTATCCTAACTGAACACACACCCTTCCAGTTGTTACTGGATGGACGGTTGAAGGACGGTAATGTTGTATTGTCAGCCTCAGCCTTGTTACTATCCTAACTGAACACACGCCTTTCCAGTTGTTACTGGATGGACGGTTGAAGGACGGTAATGTTATATTGTCAGCCTCAGCCCCGTTACTATCCTAACTGAACACACACCCTTCCAGTTGTTGCTGGATGGATGACTGAAGGACGGTAATGTTATATTCTCAGCCTCAGCCCCATTACTATCCTAACTGAACACACACCCTTCCAGTTGTTACTGGATGGACGGTTGAAGGACGGTAATGTTATATTGTCAGCCTCAGCCCTGTTATTATCCTAACTGAACACACACCCTTCCAGTTGTTACTGGATGGACAGTTGAAGGACGGTAATGTTATATTGTCAGCCTCAGCCCTGTTACTATCCTAACTGAACACACACCCTTCCAGTTGTTAGTGGATGGATGACTGAAGGACGGTAATGTTAGTCAGAATCACATTGCTCGGTGGGCCTTGCTCTTGCAAGGTAGATATATTTCAGTAAAAAAGGAAAATACTTTGACATGCTTGGCATACAATTTAATCTACCAGGCTGAACCCCCTGAGTGTCAGGTTTTGACAGAAAAGGCCGTCAAGGGACATTTTGTGTCAAAATCAGTGCGGGGCGGGAGTGTCCAACGGAAGAAAACAGAAATCAAACCAGCACTCAACATTTTTGTTGACGGTTCATCTGCAGTGGAGGATGGGATTAGGCAGGCAAAGTGCGGATTACAAATACAGGATCATAATGGAAAACCTATTAAAGACATTGCCTTACAGTTACTGGCGAGTTTAAGTGTGCAGTGTGCCGAACGAGCTGCAGTCACTTTGTGCTGACACAACCACATGTTTCTCCCACTGGTTGATATAAATTCTGACAGTATGTACGTGTGTAACAGTTTAACCGAGTACCTACCTCTGTGGGAAGCGAGAGGTTTTGTGTCAGCAGATGGCAAACCTTTTCCATCTGTCCTATTACTGCAGAGAATAGTAGATGCAGCGAGGAGAGGTTACAGAAAATACTATGATATATTGACCTATGTTGTGAAAATTGGAAAGGAGATAATTGGGACAACTTTGTCTAAGTGTCGTCTGGAAAACCAGGTGGTCATATGTCCTTACCCTATCTATATATATATACATACATATAAAACAGCAGAATCAAAATGTGGATTTAATACCACTGTAAATTGCACCATGGAAACGAGGAAGGCATTATCAGGTTAACCCATGTGGCCTGTAAGGCAAAGGGGAGATATTGCTTAACCACCACAATGAAGAAGTACCAGTATGGACATAACCGGATTTGTCTGGTGAGCAACAGTACGTCGCTTGTCAACCCACAAATACCAACCTGAGTAGAGAAGACGGAGTTGGTCGGCATACATAAAAGAAAGACAGAAACGATAATTGTTACAGAAAGTATTAAGGACGACTTGATAAATTACCTTCGGGAACATAAATATACTATTCAGCCATTGCCCATACGTTTGGGTCAAGAGAGGCAGCAACGAGAAACCATTGATGTAGTGTACTACAATCTGGAACAACAGTGGAAGATGATACAAGTTCAGATTGATGAGATAAATGATTCTACCTGGTGGGAGGACTTATGGAACTGGGGGTCAAACGTGAAGATACGCCCTGGTTTAGAAATATCTCCCATGTCCTGATAGTCGTTTCGGGTGTCATGGTGATATATGTGACATACTTAATTTGGAAACTTAAGAAATTAATTAAGGAATGTGAAAGGATGTATGAACACAGGTTGGACAGCGACCTTAAAGGCAATCAGTATTCGAAGTTGCTCCATTAAAATATTGACAATTAATTATGTAACACGAGGGTAGTTGTATAACTATTGGTAGATACTTAAAATGAATTAATGAATGACAAATGTATTCTAAAAGTCAAATTGCGACTGCGTTATGCTCGCACAAGTGACTAATTAAGTAACAATGATGTTAACATTGTGCTTTCTTTAACATTACACTGCTTATGATCTTGCGTTAACAATGAAATTATAATTGCAGAAGTGTACTACCAAAGAGACATGAGAGTGTGATCCCTTGGGCATAGCCCTGCATGATCAGAGGGGGACGGGGGGTGGTGGGGGTGGTGTGGTGGTGGGTGTAGACTCAGTAAAAACACATAAAAACGTAATTGAAACAATGAGGCTCGTCACACAACAATACACAACGTTTTGAAACATAGAGGGGCTGGTTAGAAGGAGCACAGCAAACAGATGGTCAAGGAATTGTAGACCATACAGAAAAGCAGGCTGAAACAAGAGAGAGATTCTACCAGACAGTGTCCCTGCACAAACCAGATAAAGGAGTTTCTATTGGCATGAGGTCTGATTAGACTCACAGTAGACAATGGCTGAAAATGGTGACAGCACGAGAACCCCGAGGAAGAACACTCAAGAAAATTCCCTGAGTCATGGACTCAGAGAATAGAAAAGCAGCTGCCATTCTGAGACTGATCACCTCGTGTCTTGGGGTAGTATAACATGCAAGTAGTGAGTGCTTGTACCTGATGATTTAATGTGTGAATAAACATTGATATACCTTCCACCAGTCCGATTCTGTGAATTCTTCAAGAGGAAGTGCAGATTAGGCACAGCAACAATCTGATAGCTCTATACAAGGTCTAACCAGGAACATAAACACAAGCAACGCCTAGAGAGAAAATTACACGACCAGTAACAAAATTAGCAATGCTTTGTCGAGTTTACAGCCTTTATCAAAGACTCACCAGGACTAACAACAACAGCAAAGAGGGATGAGAAAATGACAGGGGCAGTAATTCAGTTAAACACGGTTCATAGAATTAATAGCTGGATAAAGAGTCTTACCAGGAACACCAATAATAGCGAGGATGGGATAGTAAATATATTGAATAACCTGAAGAGCTAAAAAGATCCGATAGTCTAATGAGTACCAGTCATAATATGTGGAAAGATCGTCAAATTGCCAGATGAAACTCCTGTCCATTGTTGAAACATTCCCATCTATTGTTTTCAGATTCTGACCCATTGTTGTAACATTCCAATCTATTGTTCTCAGATTCTGACCCATTGTTGTAACATTCCAATCTATTGTTCTCAGATTCTGACCCATTGTTGTAACATTCCAATCTATTGTTCTCAGATTCTGACCCATTGTTGTAACATTCCCATTTATTGTTCTCAGATTCTGATCTATCCTCTCCCTCTGTCTGGAGCTGTTTGTCCCTCTTACTGCCGGGTTTGATGCTTCTGTTGACACTATGTGATAATACATTGAAATGACTCCCATATTAATAGAAGTTGGAAACCCTCCAGTGAAACAATTAGGGTCCGTGGAGACTGACATTAATACCAGACACTAAACAAACAGTTTCAGTTAACCCCTTTCAGTCCAGCACTGTTTGTACCACAATAAAGTAGAACATTTATCCGGTCTGGATGGGATGTATGAAAGATGCTGAGGGAAGGAAAGGTGGGAATAGCGGAGGCACTGAACAGAATTTTTCAATCCTCCTTGGATATGCGAGTTGTGACAGAGGTCTGGAGGGTTGTAAATGTTACACCCTACTTGAAAAAAAGGAGCGATTGAGTAAACACTGTATTTACTGACCAGACAGTTTAACGTCACTGATGGGGAAATTTCATAACCCAGGACAAATATATTCATTGCTTTGAAAAACATGGAATAATAAATAGACAGCAGTAGGGATATGGTGATGAAAAAGCATGTCTGGCAAACCTCAACAACAACTTATATTTATATAGTGCTTTTAATGTTATAAAACATCCCAAAGTGCTTCTCAGGATCATTACGAAGCAAAGTATGACACTGAGACACAACATGAGATATTAGATCAGATGGCCAACAGCTTGAACAAAGAGATAGGTTTTAAGGAGTACCTGAAAGGAGGAAAGCGAGACGGAAAGGTGGTGACCGTAGCGGAGTGGTAATATTACCAAAATTGTAATACTGAGGCTCAGGCTGATTCTCTGAGGACATGGGTTCAAATCCCACCGTGGTAACTGGTGCAAGTTAAAATTCAATATGAGCTAAAATTCAATTAATTAATACAAATCTTCATTTGAAAACTATTCTCAGCAATGGTGCCATGATGCTATCATTGATCGTCATAAAAAAAAAACAGCCTGGCTTACTGATGTTCTTCAGCAATGGAAATCTGCCATCCTTATACGGTCTGACCTCCATGTGACTCCAAACCCACAACAATGTGGTTGACTCTAAACTGAATTCTGAAAGGTCCAGCAAACCACTCAGTATTCAAGGGCAATTAGGGATGGGCAAAAAATGCTGGCCTTGTCAGTGACACCCACATCCCATGAACGAATGAAAAGAAAAACAGTGCAGTGAGGATATTCCAGAACATTGGTCCTAGGCAGCTGAAGACCTAGTCGCCAGTGGTGCAGTGATTAAAATCCGGGTGCACTAGAGGCCGGAATTAGAGGAGTACATATATCTCGGTGGGTTGTGGAGGTGGAGGAGATTACAAAGATATGGTGCGGGGGGCGAGGCCATGGAGGGATCTGAAAACAAGGAAAATAATTTTAAAATCAAGACATTACTTGACTGGGAGCCAATGTCAGTCAGTGATAGATGAACGGGACTTGGTGTGAGCTAAGACATGGGCAGCAGAGTTTTGGATGACCTCAAGTTTACAGAGAGTAGAATGTGGGAGATCAGCAAGGAGTGAGTTGGAATAATCACATCTAGAGGTGACGAATGCATGAATGAGGTTTCAGCAGCAGATGGGCTGAGACAGGGGTGAAGTCGGGTGATGTTACTGAGGTGGAAATAGGCGGTTGCAATGAATTCCTGAAAATGAGGTTAAAGATCGTTTTGGGTGAAATGTGACACCAAGGATGTAAACATATTGTCTGCATCTCAGACTGTCACCAGGAAGAGGGATGGAATCAATAGCAAGGGAACAGAGTTGGAGTGGGGAGTGAAAACAATGGCATCAGTCTTCCCAATATTTAACTGGAGGAAATTTCTGCTCATCTAGCACTGGATGTCGGATAAGCAGTCTGATAATTTAACAACAGTGGAGGAGTGGAGAGAGGTAGTGCTGAGGTAAACTTGATGGAGTTATTTGATAAAACAATGGAGAGGGTTGATGAGGGTGGTGTGATTGAAGTTATATATATGGACTTTCAAAAGGTGTTTGATCAAGTGTCATTCAATGGACAGGTTAGGAAAACTGAACCTTATGGATGAAAGGGACAGTGACAGTGTGGATATAACATTGACTAAGGAACAGTAAACAGAGAGAAGTGGTGAAAGGTTGTTGTTCAGACTCGATAGGAGTATACAGTGGTGTTCCCCAAGGCTCGGTATTAGGACCACTGCTCTTTTTGCCCTTGGAAAACCAGGGGTGGGTAGGGCAGAGCCCCCTCCTCCTCTCTCTTTACAGAGCTTCCCCTCTCTGCAGCCTCCGCTCCATTTGTTGGTCATGTTACAGACACAGAGACACTGTAACTACAGTCCAATACCTCGTCCAGAGTTGTGTCACCAAATACTCTGTCCTCCCTGAATGTCTGCAGCAGCTCACAACACAACCTCCAGAAAACCATCCACAGCACCTCCACTAACTTTACAATAGCAGAAGTACGTCAAAAGCCCTAAACCTGTAATTTGGATGCCTGGTCATTTTAAATAACACCAGGGGGTTCTTCGTGCCGCTGAATGCATGTTCAGCTGAGAGCGACTAACAGAGGCGGTCAGTGGACATGCACAGACCAAGTTTCACAGACGTGCATCAAAGCTGCGGGAATGGATGATTGACATCTTATTCAGACCCCTCCTCACGCTGCAGACACACACATGTTACACCCACGCTATCACCCCGGCCAGCCTGGGTGTCCTGCACAATGTGCTGGATGTGACCAGCAGTGCAGCTCACACCATTGTATGGATCCAAACTTCCACAACATCAGTGGAGCTGGAGAGATGAAATGTGCGGTCAGGGAGAGGCAGAGTGAATGAAACTCACTTTAAAAAGGGAATTAGAACAAGACTTTCAGATGAACAAGTTTCAGGAATATTGGAAATGAACAGGGGATTGGGATAATCAGAGGGTTGAGGACATGGAGGGATTTGATCACACGAGTGAGAATATTAAAATTGAGGTGTTACTGCAACAAGAGCCAATGTAGGTCAGTGAGCACGGGGATGTTAGGTGAACAGAATTTGGTGTAAATTAGAAGATGGCAGCAGAGTTTTGGATGATTACAAGGTTACAGAAAGTTTTAATGTGGGAGACCAGCTGGGAGTGTGTTAGAATAGTCAAGTCTCAAGTCAACAAAGGCATGGATGAGAGTTTGAGCAGCAGATGAGCTGAACTCTCTCTCTCTCTCTCTCCCTGTTTCTTTCTCTGTCTCCCTCTCTTGCTCTGGCCCACACTCAGAGTCTTATATGCTTCAATCTTGTCGCCTCTTACTTTCCTAATCGTCTTATATGCTTCAATCTTGTCGCCTCTTACTTTTCTAAACCCCAGCTGATATAAGACTAGCCCGCCAGCCTTTCAACATAAGACAACCCGCCCATTCCAGGTATTAGTCTCGGAAACCTTCTCTGAATTGCTTCCAACGCATTTGCATGCTACCTTAAATAAGGAGACCAATACTGTACACAGTACTCCAGATGAGGTCTCATCAATGACCTGTACAACTGAAATATAAACACCCTACATTTGTGTTCTATTCCGCTCGCAATAAATGATAATATTTTATTAGTTTTCCTAATTACTTGCTGAACCTGCTGACTAACCTTATACAATTCATGCAGCAGGATACACATATCCCTCTGCAACTCTGACTTCTGCAATCCATCACCATTCAAATAATATGATCAGTTTTTATTCTCACTGTCCAAATGGATTAGGAGACAGAGAGAGTTTACACTCGATCAAACGTGTGTGTGTTCATCGCTAAGAGTTGCGGGGCGGGGCGGGGGTAGGGGAACTTTAAGAGAGTTTTGAATAAGTAAAGCCAGAAATACAATGAAATTAGCATATCACAGGAAATTGTCAATTGAACCGGTAAATGTTAGAAATGTAACAGTCTTTGAGCAAGTGAAAGAGGGGAAGGGGAAGAGGAACAAGAAGGAAGGATTGTGATGGGACGGAGAGGGGAGAGTTTAAATGACAGACTGTTACATTTCTAACGTTTTCCAGTTCTGATGAAGGGACACAGATCTGAAACATTAACTCTGTTTCTCTCTGCACAGATGCTGCCAGACTTGCTGAGTATTTCTGGCACTTTCTGTTCTCATTTCAGATTTCCAGCAACCGCAGTATTTTGTTTTTATTTTAGTATTTAATTCACTGTCACTTCTATTCCAGGAATTCCTACCTTAAAGACGTTCTGCTCTTCTCTTCCAGAGCTTAGGGCCTCGGCAGCCGAAGGTACGGCCATCAATGGTAGAGTAATTAAACTCGGAGATGCTCAAGAGTCCAGAGTTATATGACGTCTCAGTGCTGCAGTGGAAGCTCAGACTGAAGTCATGAGATCCATAACAAAAACAAGAAATGCTGGAATCACTCAGCAGGTCTGGCAGCATCTGTGGAAAGAGAAGCACAGTTAACATTTCGGGTCAGTGACCCTTCTTCGGAAGGGTCCTACTTTTCCGAAGAAGGGTCACTGACCCGAAACGTCAACTCTGCTTCTCTTTCCACAGATGCTGCCAGACCTGCTGAGTGAATCCAGCATTTCTTGTTTTTGTTTCAGATTTCCAGCATCTGCAGTATTTTGCTTTTATGTCATGAGATCCATGCTTGCTGCCATGCAGGATCAGACTGCTGTCAACATGGCTGTGGATCTCAGTGTTCAAAGGGGTTTGCAGGATCTCACAGCAGTCCAGCAATCTGTGATCCAGTAGATTACTCGGATTGATGAACTGTCGCCCCGTGGGACTGACAGTGTCTCCATGGAGCATGAACCTGCTGTCCTCTCTCAGGATGGCAGTATTTGTTCTCCCTTCACTGCCACTCCACCAGTGTACTTGCTGTTACCCATCAGACATCCCAGGCTACTGCTGCCCATGTCGAGGTGGTGCAGTCCGACGCCCAGTCCTCAAAGCCCAGAGCTGCTCGAGGACGTCCTGCAAGGCCACCTGGAGTCTCCCCCAGGGAAAGTCAGCAGCCCTCCATCAGCCATGCTGCAGTCATTGGAGAAACACTGTGTAGGAGCACTAGTCAAGTCGAGGGAACCCACAAGACAGGCACTAAGAGAATACACAGGGGTGCATAGTTCAGTTTTGTTTGTATAATTGGATGTGCTGTAGGGTAAAGATGTCAAAGTAAATAATTTTGTTGGTGTTTTTTATTGCAGGATGGTGAGCAAGGGGACAATGTGATGGGGCGTCTCAGATTGGTGTAATGATGGAGAATGGGGGATCCATGGTGGGAAAGAGATGTTGTCCTATGGGAAACAGAATATTAGCAGGGTCTCTCTGACGGTCTTTCTGGGTCGAAGGCATCCAGGAAATATCCTCCCTGCCTCCTCCTCCTCCTCCTGAGGTAGCCTCCGGATTCCTGGTTCCCATGCCTGTGTCCTCATGATGGTGATGATATGAAGGGTGCAGCAGAACACCATGAACTTGGACACCTGCTCCAGTGTGGACTGGAGGGCTCCCTCTGGCGATTCGGACAGTGGATGCATTACTTCATCGCACTGATGGTCTGTTCCACCATGTTCCTGGTGACTTCATTGTTCACATTATACACATGTTAATTGTGTGAGGTTGGGTGGTGGTGGGAGGAGGTTTGGGGGAGTAGAAACATGAGCTGTGTCTGGAGAGGGGAGGTTACATTTGTCTCCGAGGAGCCACATTCTGGTTCTGCATGGGGGCCCGATGTGTCGGGACGGGCTGACTGCTTCAGAATGAAGGGATGGTGGCTGCTGCCAGGATGGTGGACATTCACCAACATGATGTACTGGGCATGCTCGCACACCAACTGTACATTAATGAAGTGAGAGTTCTTCCAGTTCCTGTACCTCTCCCCGTTGACATGGGGACACCGTAGAGACATCTCAAAAAACAGGAATGCAGCTATCCTCACAAAGCCAGGGGTCCCCTTATCCTGTTTCTCCCTGCTGAGGGAGAAAAAGGTGTATTAACTTCACCCAACATAGATGGCCTCTCTCACCTAGCGGATACATCAATGGACAGCACACATTCCTCACAACTACAGGCCAGATAGTCCAACATCAGTGGTGGGAAAGGTTTTAGAACAATATCAGGGATAAAACCACAAGCATTTGAGAGGTTTGAGTTACTTCAGGATAGCCAGCATAGATTTACAAAAGGAAAGTCATGCTTGACTAATCTAATTGCACTTTTGATGATGTAACAGAGAAGGTTGATGAAGGGAATGTGATGGATGTTGTCTAGATTGGTTTGAACAATGTGTTTGATAAAGTGCCACAGAAAAGTTTAATTACCAAAATTGAGTCAAATGGAATGGGAGGGTCAGTGTCCAATTGGATAAAAAAATGGTTTACATAGAGAAAACAGTGTGTCATAGTAAATGGGAGTTTTTCAGACTGAAAGGTGTTAGACAGTGGGTATTCCCCCAGGGCCAGTGCTCGGGCCACTGTTTAATTTTGCTGTGTATAAATGACTTGGATCTTGGAATACAGAGTAGAATTTCAAAATCCGCCTCTGATACCAAACATGGAGCTGTGATAAACAGTGAGTATGTTCAGAACCACCTGCAACAGGACATAGATACTGATTGGAATGAGCAGACGAGTGGCAGATGAAAGTGTGAGACAAGTGTGAGGTGATGCATTTTGTCAGAAAGGATAGGAAGGCAATATAGGCTTAATAACAATGTTCTAAACAGTGTGCAGGAACAGAGAGACCTGTGGGTGTATGAATATCCATCGTTGAAGGTGGCAGGACATATTGAGAGATTGGATAGTAAAATACATATAATCTTATATTTCATAAAGAGAGGTATCGAGTTCAAAAGCAGAGAAGTTATGATGAATGTTTAAAAATCTCTGGTTAGGTCTCAGCTGGACTACTGTGTCCAATTCTGGTCACCACACTTCAGAAAGATTATGAAGGTCCTTGGTGCTGAGGAGATTTAACAGGATGGTTCCAGGGATGGAGGATTTTAGTTCCAAGGTTAGGTTACACGATTATGACAGGTTTAGATAATTTAGACAATGACAAAGTGTTCCCATTAACTGATAGAAGAAAGACTAGGGACACGGATTGAAGGTTCTGGACAAGTGATGCAGGAGGAATATGAGGATGAATGTTTTTCTTTATGCAGCGGGTGTTAATGATCTGGAACTCACTGCCCACAAGTGCGTTAGAAGCAGAGACAATCATTGATTTCAAATGAAAGCTGGTGGAGACCTGAAGGAAATGAATTTGCTACAGGGATTGAGTGGGGGAGTGGGACTGACAGGATTGCTCCATGGAGAGACAGTATGGATATGATGGGATGAATGGCCTCCTTCTATGTCCTAAATGACGCTATCAGTCTCTGTGACTCGATGTTGGATCCGTCTCCTGCTCTTGTTTCGAAAGATACAGATACAAAGAAGTTCAATTAAACTGTGACCTTAACATCCACTGACAGCTCCGTCCTCACCCTGGTGTGAGGCTCTAGGTCGTGTTACAGGAGGTGACACAGCTCTGTGACCACCTCCTAATTGAATCAGAGTCACCTCACACACTGCTCCTGGGTTAGGTGTAGGTAGGAAAAGTGCTCTTGGAAAACCCGGGGTTGGTAGGGCAGAGCCCCTTCCTCATCCATTCTTTCAGAGCATCCCCTCTCTGCAGCCTCTGCTCCATTTGTTGGTCATGTTACAGACCCAGAGACACTGTAACTACAGTCCCTATACCTTGTCCAGAGTTATAGAACATAGAACATAGAACATTGCAGCGCAGTACAGGCCCTTTAGCCCTCGATGTTGCGCCGACCTGTGAAACCATCTGACCTACACTATTCCAGTTTCATCCATAGGTCTATCCAATGACCACTTAAATGCCCTTAAATTTGGCGAGTCGACTACTGTTGCAGGCAGGGCGTTCCACGCCCCTACTGTTGGGTCAACAAATTCTCTGTCCTCCCTGAATGTCTGCAGCAGCTCACAACACAACCTCCAGAAAACTGTAAGATGGATACCTGGTCTTTTTAAATAACACTAGAGGGGGTTCCTCGTGCTGCTGAATGTATGTTCAGCTGAGAGTGACTGACACAGGCGGTCAGTGGACATGCACAGACCAAGTTTCAAAGACGTCCATCAAAGCTGCTGGAATGGCTGATTGACACCATATTCAGACCCTTCCTCACACTACAGACGCACACATGTTACACCCACGTTATCACCCCGGACAGCCTGGGTGTCCTGTACAATGTGCTGGATGTGACCGGCAGTGCAGCTCACACCATTTTATGGATCCGAACTTCCACAGCACCAGTGGAGCTGGAGAGATGAAATGTGTGGTCAGGGAGTGAGACAGAGGGAAAGAAACTCACTTTTAAAAGGGAATTAGAAAAAGACTTTAAGATGAACAAGCTTCAGGAATATTGGAAATGGACAGGGGATTGGGATAATCAGAGGGGTGAGGACATGAGGGATTTGATCATACGAGTGAGAATATTAAAATTGAGGTGTTACTGGACTAAGAGACAATGTAGATCAGTGAGCACAGGGATGTTGGGTGAACAGAATTTAGTGTAAATTAGAAGGTGGCAGCAGAGGTTTGGATGACCACAGGTTTACAGAGAGTAGGTTATGGGAGAGCAGCCAGGAGTGAGTTAGAATAGTTAAGTCTCGAGGTAACAGTCAAGTCTTCCAACCAAAATGGATAGTTAGATCTTTTCCCACATTATACTCCATTTGCCAGTTCTTTGCCCACTCATTTAACCTTTCCTAATCCCTTTGTAGCCTCCTTATGTCCTCTTCAGAACTTACCTTCTTACCAATCTTGGAGTCATTAGCAAATTTCGAAAGCATACCTTCGGTCTATTCATCAAAGTTTTTTGTATCAATTGTAAAAAGTTGAGGCCCCAGCACTGATCATGGTGGCACACCACTTGCCGCAGCTTGCGAACCAGAAAATAACCCATTTATGCCTACTCTGTTTCCTGTTAGCTGGCCTATCCTCTATCCATGCCAATTATGTTACCCCCTACACGATGGGATTTTATTTACCACAATGACGTTTGATGTGGTACGTTATCAAATGCCTTCTCTAAATCTAAGTACAGTAAATCCACCAGTTCCCCTTTATCCACAGTACATGTTACTTCTTCAAAGAACTCCAGTATATTGGTTAAACATGATTTCCCTTTCACAAAACCATGTTGACTCTGCCTGATCACCTTGATTTTTTTCTACGTGCCCTGCTATAACGTCTTTAATAATAGCTTCTAACATTTGATCCATAACTGAAAGCCATTCTCACCTGCCACAGGTCGGATGTACACAATGTCTCTTCTGATGTTGTGCTGTATTTGAACTGTTACTCCTCAATAGAGTCATAGAATTATAGAGATATACAGCACAGAAACAGGACCTTCAGCCCATTGTGTCTGTGCTGGCCATCAAGCACCGAACTATTCTAATCCCAATTCCCAGCACTTGGCCTGTAGCCTTGTATGCCATGGCGTTTCATGTGCTCATCTAAATACTTATGAAATGTTGTGAGGGTAGCTGCCCGGACCATCTCTTAAGGCAGTGTGTTCCAGATTCGAACCACCCTCTGGGTGAAAATTATTTTCCTCAAATCCCTTCTAAACCTCCTGCCTCTTACCTTAAATCTATTCCCCCTGGTTATTGACCCGTCCACTGAGGGAAAAAAGATTCTTCATGTCTAACCTATCAATGCCCCTCATTCTGTTGTATAGCTCAAAAATGACACCCCTCATCCTTTTCTGCTCCAAGGAAAACAACCCTAGCCTTTTCTGTCGCTCTTCACAGCTGAAATGCTCCAGCCCAGGCAACATCCTGGTGAATCTATTCTACACCCTCTCCTTTGCAATCACCTCCTTTCTATAGTGCGGCAACCACAACTATACACAGTACTCCAGTTGTAGCCTAACTGGAGTTTTATACTGCTCCATCATAACCTACCTACTCTTATATTCTACACCTCGGCTAATAAAGGAAGGTGTCCCATACGTCTTCCTGACCACATTGTCTACCTGTGCTGCTGCCTTCAGTGACCAATGGACAAGTACACCTAGGTCCCTCTGACCTTCAGTACTTCCTAGGGTCCTACCATCCATTGTATATTTCCTTGTATTGTTCGCCCCCCCAAATGTATCACCTCACACTTCTCAGGATTACATTCCATTTGCCACTCCTCTGCCCATCTTACCAGCCCATCTATATCGTCCTGTAATCTAAGGCTTTCCTCCTCACTATTTACAACACCACCAATTTTCGTGTCAGCTGCGAACTTACTGATCAGTCCTCCTATATTCACGTCTAAATCATTAATGTACACTACAAACAGCAAGAGTCCCAGCACCGATCCCTGCAGTACACCACTGGTCACAGGCTTCCACTCGCAAAAACAACCCTTGACCATCACCCTCTGCCTCCCACCGCTAAGCCAATTTTGGATCCAATTTGCCAAATCGCCCTGGATCCCATGGGCTCTTACCTTCTTAACAATTCTCCCATGCGGGACCCCATCAAAAGCCTTACTGAAGTCCATATAGACTACTGCTTTACCCTCATTTAAACCCCTAGTCACCGCCTGGAAAATAATCAATCAATTTAGTTAGACACGAACTCCCCTTGACAAAGCCATGCTGACTACTCCTGATTAATCCATGCCTCTCCACGTGGAGATTAATCCGGTCCCTCCGAATTTTTTCCAATGGTTTCCCTGCAAAAAATTGCTTGTGACTCTTCGACCTCCTTTCTGTTAATCTGTGACCCTCGATCAGATCTTACAGTGGTGTAGGAGTGGCAACAGAGTTCCTGCCTCCCTTTTATATGATTTTTCAGGGTGGAAGATGAAGAGATGAAATGTGTGGTCAGGGATAGAGAGAGGGGGAAAGAAACCCACCTTTATAAAGGGAATTAGCAAAAGAATTTAAGATGAACAAGTTTCAGGAATATTGGAAATGGACAGGGGATTGGGATAATCAGAAGGACGAGGACATGGAGGGATTTGATCTCATGGTTGGAATATTAAAATTGAGGTGTTACTGGACCAAGAGCCAATGTAGGTCAGTGAGCACTGGGATGTTGGGTGAACAGAATTTGGTGTAAATTAGAAGATGGCAGCAGAGTTTTGGAAGACCACAAGGGACAAGGTTACAGAGAGTAGAATGTGGGAAACAAGCCAGCAGTGTGCTGGAATAGTCAAATCTCGAGGTAACTAAGGCATGGATGAGGTTTTCAGCAGCCGATGAGCTCAGCTCTCTCCTTCTCTCTTTCTCTATCTCTCCCTCTCTCTCTCTGTCGCCCTCACTTGCTCTATCCCACGCTCAGAATCTTCAATGTTTCAATCAAGTCGCCCATTACTCTTCTAAACTCCAGCTGATATAAGCCTAGCCTGTCCGGCCTTTCCTCATAAGACAGTCCGCCCATATTCATCAAATAAACCTTCTCTGAACTGTTTACAACGCATTTACATGTTTCCTTAAATAAGGAGACCAGTACTGAACACAGAATTCCAGATAATGTCTCACCAATGCCCTCCCTACCTTTGTATTCAGTTCCTCTCACAATAAATGATAACATTATATTAGCTTTCCTAATTACTTTCTGAACCGACATACTAACCTTATGCAATTCATACACCAGGACACCCAGATACTCCTGCATCTCAGAGTTCTGCAATCCCTCACCATTCAGATAATATGCTTAGTTTAATTTCATTATTACTACCAATATGGACAATTTCACATTTCCCCACATTCTACTCCATTTCCCAGATCTTTGCCTTCTCACTCAATCTATCTATGTCCGTTTGCAGCCGCCTTATGTCCTCTTCAGAACTTTGTTTCATCAACAGATTTACCAACCACACCTTCGGTCCTTGCATCTAATTCATTTAAACAAACTGTAAAAAGTTGAGGCCCCAGCACTGATACCTGTGGCACCCCACTCGTTACATCCTGCCAACCAGAAAATTACCCATTTATGGCTGCTGTCTGTTTCCTGTTAGCTAACCAAACGTCTATCCATGGCAATGTGTTACCCCCTACACCATGAGCTTTTATTTTTCGCAATAACCTTTGATGTGGCACCTTATCAAATGCCTTCTGGAAATCTAGTACAGTACATCCACCAGTCGCCTTTATCCACAGCACATGTTACTTCTTCAAAGAACTCCAGTTAATTGATTAAACGTAATTTCCCTTTCACAAAACCATGTTGACTCTGCCTAATCACCTTGAATTTTTCTACCTGCCCTGCTATAACATCTTTAATAATAGCTTCTAAAAAATCTAATCCACAGCCAGAAAGACTTTCTCATATGTCACAGATTGTTTCTCTACTGTGTTTATTCTGATTTTGTGCTGTATTTGAACCGCCACTGCTCAATAAACTGCTTGTGACCCTTTGACCTCCTTTTGGGTAATCTCTGACCCTAGATCAGACCTTCCAGTGGTTAGGAGAGAGAACACAGAGATCGAGATGATCGGCTTGGTTTACCTGGCTTGTGCGAAATTGTAAACTCAGTTGAGTGATGAATGAGTAGGAGATTTGGCAACAAAAAGAGTTTACACTCGATCAAACGTGTGTGTTCATCACTAAGAGCGTGGGTGGGGGGGGGGGGGGGACGGTTCTTTCAGAGAGTTTTGAATAAGAAAAGCCAGAAATACAATCTCACTAGCATATCACAGGAAATAGTCAGTTGATAACCTGGTAGAGAAGAAAAACAGGCACACCTGGGAGACGGACATCCTGAGGATTTTCGAGGTGTATGATTGTAATTACGATTTCATTCTCAATGGAATATTTGCGTATGTCCAGAAATGCAAATTTAAGCTAAAAAAAGGGCTGAGATAAGTTTGTCAATGGGGCACATCTGTGTACCTGAACAGAAAGTGCTGGAAATACTCAGTGGGTCTGGCAGCATCGGTGTCGAGAGAAACAGAGTTAATGTTTCAGATCTGTGACCCTTCATCAGAACTGGTAAACATTAGAAATGTTGATGTACAAGCTGGAGATAGTGAGACCATGGACCTCCTGCTTTCCATTCCACACCCAATCCTTCACCCCAAACCTCCCCTTCTGATTTTATACTTTCCAATTATAACCCAATACTGCCAGCTTCCCAGTCACAGCAGCTTCAGGAGACAGAAAGAAAGCAGCAAAAGAGCAACAAAGCCCCATCACTAGGTCTGACACTCACAGCCACCAGATCAAATACTTATAGTGCGTGTACCTTAGAGGCTGGTATCGAGTCAGAATCTGCACGTGGTGAGTCACCGAGCATGAGTGAGCTGCAGCCAGGCAAGGGGGAAAGGATAGTTCATGTGTCAGGTCACCAGAGGGCGAGGTCACAAACGAGTTATAATACACAGGACTCAGAAGTGAACATTGCTGGAGCTGCTGCCCATGTCGAGATGGTGCAGTCTGAATCCGAGCCCTCAAGGCCCATAGTTGTTCGAGGACGTCCTGCAAGGGCATCTGCAGTCTCCCTCAGTGAAAGACAGCAGCCTTCCACCAGCCATGCTGCAGTCACTGGGAAACACTGTGTAGGAGCACTAGGCAAGTTGGGGGAACCCACAAGACAGGGACTAAGGGAACACACAAGGGTGAATAGTTCAGTTTAGTTTGTATAATTGCATGTGTTGTTGGATAAAGATGATCATGAAAAACATTTTGTTGGTGTTTTTATTGCAGGATGCTTACCTCGGGGACGCTGTGATGGGGCATCTCAGATGGATGTAATGGTGGAGAAGAGGGGGATCCATGGTGGGAAAGGGAAGTTGTCCTCTGGGAACTGGAATCTTAGCAGCGTCTCTACGACAGCCTTTCCGGTTTGAAATCATCCAGGAAATATCCTCCTTGCCTCCTCCTCCTCCTACTGAGGTTGCCTGCGGATTCCTGGTGCCAAAGCCTGTGTCCACATGATGGTGATGATGTGAAGGGTGCAGCAGAACACCATGAACTTGGACACCTGTTCCAGTATATACTGGAGGGCTCCCCCCAAGCGGTTCAGACATCGGAAGCATTGCTTCACCTGGTGGTTTTGTGTGGGGGAGGGGAGTGTCTAGGGTTCAGAGGTCATGAGCCACATTTTGGTTTTGCATGGGGGCCCGATGTGTTGGGACCGGCTGACTGCTTCAGAATGAAGGTATGGTGGCTGTTGCCAGGATAGTGGACATTTACCAACATGATGTACTGGGCATGCTCGCACACCAACTGTACATTGATGAAGTGAGAGTTCTATCATTTCCTGTACCTCTCCCCGTTGCCATGGGGATCCCGCAGAGACACCTAGACCATCAGGAATCCCGCTATCATGACAAAGCCACGGGATCTCTCACCTGCTTCTCCCTGCTGAGAGAGCAGGCAGTATAATTCAGCTCACCCGACATAGATGGCCTCCGTCACACAGCAGATACATGAATGGACAACATAGAGAGAGATACTGGATACGTCACCCGCTCTTGTCTGGAAAGATCCAGATAAGAACATAATAACATAAGAACTAGGAGCAGGAGTAGGCATTCAGCCCCTCGAGCCTGCTTCGCCATTCAATATGATCATGGCTGATCTCATCTCGGCCTCAACTCCACTTTCCTGCCCGTTGTCCATAACTCTTCAACCCATTACTAATTAAAAATCTGTCTATCTCCTCCTTAAATTCACTCAATGACCCGGCATCTACCACACTCCGGGTAGTGAATCCCACAGACTCACGACCCTTTGAGAGAGGAAATTTCTCTTCATCTCTATTTTAAATCCTTATCCCTTATCCTAAAACTATGACCTCTCATTCTAGGTTGTCCCACAAGAGGAAACGTCTTCTCTATGTCTACTTTGTCAATCCCCTTAATCATCTTCTCTACCTCAATTAGATCGACTCTCATTCTTCTAAACTCTAGAGAGTAAAGGCATAAGGTGCTCAATCTCTCTTCAGAAGACAAACCCCTCATCCCTGGAATCAATCTAGTGACTCTCCTCTGATCTGCCTCCAATGCAACTACATCCATCCTCAAGTCAGGAGACTAAAACTATACACAATACTCCAGGTGCGGTCTCATTAATGCCTTGTACAGTTGCAGCAACACTTTCCTACTTTTATATTCTATTCCTTTAGCAAGAAATACCAAAATTCCATTTGCCTTCCTTTTCACCTGCTGTACCTGAAAACTAGCTTTCTGCGATTCATACACGAGGACACCCAGATCCTTCTGCACCGAAGCACTCTGAAGTTTCTCTCCAGTTAGGTAATAATTTGCCTTTCTATTCTTCCGACCAAAATGGATAACCTTACACTTACCCACGTTAAACTCCATCTGCCAAATTTTGGATCATTCACCTAACCTATCCATATCAATTTGTAAATTTCTTATTTAATTATTGCAATTTACTATCCCACCTATTTTAGTGTCATCTGCAAATTTGGCAACAGTACTTTCTATCCCTGCATCCAAGTCATAAATATATATTGTAAATAGCTGGGGACAAGGACCAAACCCTGTGGTACCCCACTAGTTACATATTGCCAACCAGAAAAAGACCCATTTAGCCCGACTCTCTGTTTTCTGTTGGTTAGCCAATCCTCTATCAAAGTTAATAAATTGCCCCTAACCCCATGTAATCTTACCTTGTGTATTAACCTTTTGAGCAGCACCTTATCAAATGTCTTCTGGAAGTCCAGATATACATCTGCAGGATCCCCATTTTCCACTTTTCTTGTCACAGCTTCGAAGAACTCTAGCAAATTCGTCAAATAGGATTTACCCTTCATAAAACCATGCTGACTCTGATGGATTGCGTTTTGACTTTCTAAATATCCAGTTATTACTTCCTTAATAATGGGTTCTAACAATTTCCCAACGATAGATGTTTCCTACTTTCTGCCTTCCTCCCTTTCACCCAGTTCATTCCAAAGTTCAATGAGCAGGATGTGGCAGAATTAGCTGTCACTTTTGAAAAGCTTGCAATGCAACTGAAATGTCCGGCGGAGAGCTGGACACTGTTCTGACAAAACAAAGTAACAGGAAATTCCCATGAGATTTATTCACTATTGCCAGATGAAAGTTCATCAGATTATGAGATGACTAAAAATGCAATGCTGGGCGTACATGAGATAGTACCGGAAGTGTACCGTCAAACATTCCAAACCCTCCGAAAGCAGCCTGACTAAAGTGATCTCGAGTTTGAAAGAGTTAAGCAGCTTCCGAACACAGGGACATAGGAGCAGGAGTAGGCCATTCAGCCCATCGAGGCTGCTCCACCACTCAATATGACCATGGCTGATCATCCACTTCAATGCCTTTTTCACACATTATCTCCATATCCCCTTTTTGTCATTTGCAGTTAGAAATCTGTCAATCTATAGTTTAAACATACTCACCGACTGAGATTCCACATCCGTCTGGGATGCAGAATTCCAAAGATTCAGAAACCCCTGAGTCAAGAAATTTATCCTCATCTCTGTCCTAAGTGGCTTCCCCCTTATTTTGAAATTGTATCCATTAGTTCTAGACTCCGCAACCAGGGGAAATATCATACACGCATTTACGCTGTTTATCTCTTTAATTATTTCGTGGGGTTCAATGAGATCCCGACACATTCTTTGAAACTCTAGAGAATACAAGCCCAGTTTCTCTCTTCATAGAACAGTCTCGCTATCCCGGGAACAAGTCTGGTGAACTTTCATTGCACTCCCTCTATGGCAATAATATCCTTCCTAAGGTAAGGGGACCCAAACTGCACACAATATTCCAGGTGTGGTCTAAGCAAGGTTCTATACACATGAAGTAAGACTTCAATACTCCTGTACTCAAATCATCTTGTGATAAAGGCTAACAGACCATTAGCATTCCGAATTGCTTGCTGCACTGCATGTTAGTTTTCAGTGACTTACTGACACACGGTTCCCTTTGTACATCTACACTTTCTAATCCCTTACTATTTGAGAAATACTCTGCACATCTGTTCCTCCTACCAAAATGGATAACATCATATCTGTCCATATTATATTCCATCTGCCATGTTCTTGCCCAGTCACAATGTCTGTCCAAATCCCCTTGAAGACGCTTTGCATCTTCCTCACAACATACATTCCCACCTAGTTTTGTGTCATGTGCGAACTTGGAAATATTACATTTGGTCCCCACATCCAAATCATTGACATATATTGTTAACAGCTGGGGCCCAAGTACTGATCCTTGCGGTACACAACTAATCACAGCCTGCCAAAGTGAGAATGACCCGTTTCTTCCTACTCACTGTTTACTGCCTGTTAACCAATCTTTAATCCATGCCAGTATATTACCTCCTATCCCATGTGCTTTAATGTTGCTAACCAACCTCCTGTGGGGTACTTTATCAAAAGCCTTCTGAAAATCCAAGTATAACACGTCCACTGACTCCCCTTTATCAATTCTGTTCGTAACATCCCCAATAAAAACTCCAACAGGTTCGTCAAACATGATTTCTCATTCATAAATCCATGTTTGCGATGCCCAAATAGATTATTATCCAACTGTCCATTTATCACATCCTTTAGAATACAGTCCCAGCATTTTCCCAACGACTGATGCACGAAAGCAGGTCTATAATTCCTTGTTTTTACTCTCCCTCCCTGCTTAAATAGTGGGGTGACATTTGCTACCTTCCAATCTGCAGGAATCGCTCCAGAATCTATAGAATTTTTGAAGATAGTCATCAATGCAGCCACAATCTCCATAGCTATCTCTTCCCACACCCTGGAATGCAGAATATCAGATCCTGGGGCCTCATCAAACTTCAGCCACATTAATTTCTCCAATACAACATTCTTACTAATATTAATTTCCTTCATGTCCTCATTCTCCCTAATCCCTTGGATCTCTAATTCTGGAAATGTCCTTGTATCTTCCTCAATGAGGATAGACACAAAGTAATAATTTAGCTTCACTGCCATTTCTCTGTCCACCATTATAAATTCCCCTGACTCTGCCTGTATTGGACCCACATTTGTCTTCGCCAAACGTTTCATTTTTAGGTAGCTATAGAAGATTTAAAGTCAGTTTTTGTGTTTACATTTGACCAGTGGATACAAACACTCAAATTACAGCCCACAAATCTGAACCTTAGAGTGGTGATCCATCTCAAGGAGTTCAAAAACTCGCTCTCCCTACCATTAAAACCCACAAAGAGGAACGAAAGGTTCAAAGAGCCAGGCAGGTTGCAATTCTGGCTGATGAATTTTCCCTTGTACACAAAGCCTTAACCCCAAAGGGAAACCCTTCCCCAGTCACCACAAAGACCCGAGAATAAAAGGTGGGAAGGTTATAGGAGCCCGATCAGCCTTGGGCAAGGAGGAAAAGCTGGACACCCAGGGGACCATCCTCAGGCCAAATAGGACGGCACTGAGACCAGGAGTAATGGCCGAAGACCTGTGCGTTTCCATTGGAATAAGGCAGATCACCATCGAGCTGAATGCTGCAAGTTATGGGAAAACCTGTAGCATTAATCAGGGACCACCAGATCAGTGCAGGATAATGGGACCTGATGGAAAGCACAACAGATCAGGCTGTGCCTCCAACTGCGGCAGTCAGACCCAGTAAACCCACCACAGAGAGTGCGGGAAAAATAAACAAAATCCCTGAGAGGTACCAGGAATTTTTATCCTAAGGAAAAGTGACCCCATACCCCTTGAGTGAGGCAAGTAAAACAATAGTCATACTCAAGGATACAGGGGCCACCCAATCCCTTCTGCTGGGAAAACGAAAGTGCAGTGAATGCTAGAGCGTTAGTGAATGGTGTCGGAAGACAGCATCTGTCCATACCCTTATATCCGGTGCACTTGGATTGTGACCCAGTTTCATGACCCTTTACCATGGGGATTGTACCTCGTTTACCGGGTGATGGGTCGAACTGCTCCTGGGTAATAATCTGACAGGGGAAAAGGTTGCAGCTTCCCCAGTAGTTCAAGAGAGACCAAAAGAGGTACGGGAGACAGAATAGTTACAGGAGAAGGTCCCTGACATTCTCCCTGATTGTGTGGTGACTCGGTCCATGGCAAAACAATCCCTTGAACCGAGACTGCAGACGGATTACCCTACATTCTGGTTGTCTGAAACCTTCATCGTGAAGTTAGAGGAGACAAAGAATGTATTAAACAGTTCTTCCTTATTTGAGGTTCAACAACCCGACCCAGTGTTAAAAAATAGCACAGACTGTCCAAACCAAAACTGAAGCAGAGGGAGTTGCAGAGTGTTAATAGTTAAATAATGAGGTGCTGATGAGGAAGTGGCGACCTCCTCACAGAGCAGAGGATGAAGAGTGGACAGTGGTTCACCAGATAGTGGTGCCGCTGATGTCCCTTAAAGAAATATTAAGAATGACCCAAGACCTTCTAATGGATAGACATTTCGGTGTATGAAAAATCAAAGCCCGCAGAAGAAACAATTTTGACTGGCCACAACTTCACAAAGATGTGGTGGCGTTTTGTAAAACTAGTCACATGTGCTAAGTTGTGGGGAAGCCCCAACCTGCAATAAAGCCTGCACCCTAATTCACATACCAGCTTTTGGGGACCCCTTCAGCAGAGTGCTGGTGGATTGTGGGGTCACCTGCTGAAAACAAAAAGGGATTCCAGTATCTTCTCACCATTATGGATGTGGTGACCCGATTCCCAGAGGCCATTCGCCTGAAGAACTATACCTGCCAAGGCTGTGGTGAAGGGGCTAACCCAATTCTTTACCCGATATGGGCTGCCATCTGAGATCCAGTCGGATCAGGACACACATTTTATGTCCATTTTTTTTATTAGGTAATCTGGAGGACCGCAGCCTCACAGCTCCAGCGACCCGGGTTCGATTATGTGTACTGCTTGTGCAGAGTTTGCAAGTTCTCCCTGTGACCGCGTAGGTTTTCACCAGGTGATCCGGTTTCCTCCCACAGCCAAAGACTTGCAGGCTGATAGGTAAATTGGCCATTATAAATTGCCCCTAGTATAGGTTGGTGGGAGGGGAGTTGAGGGATGGTGGGGGTGTGGTAGGAATATGTGATTCATGTAGGATTAGTATAAATGGGTGGTTGATGGTCGGCACAGACTCAGTCGGCCGAAGGGCCTGTTTCAGTGCTGTATCTCTAAATAAATAAAATAAGTAAATAAATAAAGTCCTCAGCCTACCATCCATAGTCACAAGGGGCTTTGGAGCGGTACGATCAGACCCTAAAGACAATGATCAGGCCATACTGCTATGAGCAACCCCATGACTGGGACAAAGGGCTGGGATTTCTCCTGTTGGTTTCCAGGGACTTATCCAATGATTCCACTGGCTTTAGTCTCTTTGAATTAGTTTATTGACACGAGGTGAGAGGTTCCCTTAAACTAATCAAGGAGAGGTTTTTGGGACACAGGGATGAGTATTCCATGTTACACTGCATTTCTATGCTGTGGGAGCACCTAAAGACCACCCAGGCAGCTATGGAAAGGTAAGGAGACAGAAATGCCAAGGCTAAAACATTTCAGGACAGAGACCATGCATTGTTACTATTCCCACTGCAGGGTGAACCCCTGAAATCCCGGTTCAGTGGTCCATATCGAGTGGCTAAATGAATAGTCAGGTACATTATTTAATTGACACTCCAGACCAAAGGCAAGAAGCAAAGGCTGTGGAGGGAACAGCCAAGTACAGATCTGTCAGGCAGTCAGGAGGGAAGGATTGGAAAGGGCGGTGAGGACAGGTTAGAGGAGGGCCAGGAGGATTCCCAACTTGAACCCCCTACTCTCCGAATAGCCAACCCTGAAATGTGAGATCCATCAGACACTACGCTCTCCTCCTTAAATGCAGGTCAAAGAGGCAGCCTAAAAAGGCTGCTAACAGCATTTACAGAAACGTGCAAGGACAAGGAAAGGTCCCAAAAAGGCATGTCAATGGTGAGGGAGATGCCTCACCTAGTCGAAGTGCCGCTGCAGAGTGCAGCGAAAGCTGGACAAAGACCTGCGAGCAGTAATGTCCCAGAGGACATGGGGTAGATAAAAAAATGATTCTTCCCATAGTAAAGGGAAAAGTGAAGGGAACGTACCCTAAAGTAAACAGCACTTGGGTACCTCACCAGAAAGCTAAAAGTAAGGTCAGTGTGGATCTACCCACTGAACAACACAATGATCAGGTCCCAAACCCAAAGCTAATCAAACACAACAATTTCAAAGGCGAACTCAGCAAGAACAAAGGCCCAGAGGAGATCTCAGACACCTCACAGGGTCTAAAAAAACAATTTATTACACACTGTCTGTTTAGGGAGAAAGATTGTTAAGGTGCAGGAACCTGAGTAGTTAAAACTTCATTAGAGGAGAGAAAAGGTAAACAATGCAATGGTTGATGCATGGTCCAGCGTCGAACCCGACACATAACCATCCCAGACAAAACGTCAAAAAAGTTAAATCAGTACAGCTGTAACAGACAATGTCAGCTGCAATAATTCTAAGATTAATGTGTGAATTTGAGAAGTGATTATTGAGAATGCATGTGTATTTCTTTCTTTTTCTTCCCACAGTTCTGAAATGAAATGTTCCCATTATCACATTTCTTTCCATGTGCTGCGCCGGTGTTAAGATAACACAACATGCCAAATGAGGAATTTTAATTCATCGATTGGAAACTTACACTAACCTTTAAATAGAAAAAAATCCGACAGTTAACCTTGAAAAAACTGGCAGCCAAGATGGCCACCGAAATTGGCATCTGAAACACATTTTCACATTCTAAGGCCTACAACAGGAGACACATGTCTGATGAGCCTGGACCAATATCATTGGCTTGCTCTGGTGATTGAATGACCTAAGATTACATTCATTAACACGGCATGCAAGACTACCCTGACACATTGACTTTGAAAGAGCAAACTCCTCCAAGTATAAATACTGGTATCCTGAGCCCTGGGGAGATAGAAGTTTCTAACCTTGAATCTCATTGGAAGGGTCCAGAGAATACACTGAGGCAGTCAGGAGACCTTCTGTCCATCTCTGTGACAGCTGGGAGTTTCCCCTGGACAAAAACAGACAAGCCAATGATTCAAACTGTGCAGAAGCAGAAGGGCTGTGACCCCTCTCTCTCTCTCTCTCCATCTCTCTCTCCACCTAACATCACAAGTTTGAAAACCACATGTGACTGCGGACCCCTCAAGCCTACAGATTACTGCAGACAGAGTAACCAGGGGAAGAAAGCCTCAAAGAAAATCCTGAGCAATGTGGACCAGCCACATACTGCACTTCGACAAGCAAAAGACTTCAAGAATATAACTTCAGCTGGAAGACCACGGAATCGCCCAACATCACAGAATGAGTTTTTTGAAATTTATTCTGGACTCAAATCCAACCACAAATTTACTTCTCACTCTGTAATATATTTGAGTGTGTGTGATTCTCGTATGAGTGTGTCCGTAACTGTGTGTTCCGTTTTTTTATGATTTTATTCAGATCGGGTTTCTCTTGTTAAGTTTAATAAACTCACCTCGTTCATGTATAAACTCAAGAGAACCTGTCCAATCGGTTTCTTCACCATCATACCAAAGGTAAGATGTAGAACACTCACTGAGACGTTAAGCATATTCACTGTTTATAAAGGACAAACACTGTTGCAGTCAAATAAAGAAGAGCCACACTGACCCCTCCTCACCTGGCCATAACAATTGACTGGCTGGGGATGGAGGGAATATGGGGATGAACTCAGCTCAGCATTAAATAGATACCAGAGGTTGTAAACCTCCTGGTTCAGCCTCAGACAATGGCCAGCGTGGGGGATGCAGATCATAGACAGGGAATGGAGTTGTGACAGAAACGGAAGATAACGGTTTCAGTCTTCTCACGATTTAAATGACAAGAACACTAAATCAGTGAAATATGGTTTATGAATCTAATAGTTGGATACAGAGACTTACCAGGGACACCAATAGTAGCGAGGATGGGATAGTAAATAAATTGAATCATCTTCAGAGCAAAATAGATCCGCCGTTCTAATGTTATCCAATAATATTCCGCAGTAAGACGGTCAAACCAATAGGATACACTCCTGTCACTTGTTGTAACATTCCAATCTATTGTTCTCAGATTCTGATCCATTGCTGTAACATTCCAATCTATTGTTCTCAGATTCTGATCCATTACTGTAACATTCCAATCTATTGTTCTCAGATTCTGATCCATTACTGTAACATTCCAATCTATTGTTCTCAGATTCTGATCCATTACTGTAACATTCCAATCTATTGTTCAGATTCTGATCTCCCCTCCCCCTCTCTCTGCAGCCCATGGATCCCTTTTAGTGCCGGAGCTGATGGTCCCGCTAACACTTTCGGAAAACACATTGAAAGGAGTCCTGTATTAATAGAAGAGGGAAACCCTCCAGTGACACCATTAGGGTCCATGGAGACTGACATTAATTACAGTCACTGAACAAACTGGTTCAGTTAACCCCTTTCAATTCAACACTTTTGTACCACAATAAAGTAGAACATTTATCCAGTCTGCATGGGTTTTGTGAGGGTTACTGAGGGAAGGAATGGTGGAAATGACAGAAGCACTGGACAGAATCTTTCAGTCCTCCTTGGATATGGGAGTGATGCCAGAGGTCTGGAGGATTGTCAATGTTCAACCCTGTTTAAAATGGAGAGGTTGGGTAAACCCTGTAACCATCAGTCTAATGTTGGTGGTTGGAAACTTCTAGAGGTCATAACCCAACACATAAATATATCCTGTTTGTAAAACACGTGATAATAAATGACAAGCAGCACGGAAAGGTTAATGAAATATCATTCCTGAAAATCTTCATCAAGTTCGTTGAGGACGTAACTGTGAGTGTTTCATGTAATATAATCATAGAAAGTTTAAGATACAGAAAGAGGCCACTTGGCCCATTGTGTCTGCACCGGCCGGAAAATGATCCACCTATTCTAATCCCATCTTCTAGCAATTGATCCACAGCCCTGCAGTTAATGACAGTTGAGGTGAACATCCAGTTTCCTTTTCACTGAGTGGAGGGATTCTGCTTCAACTATCCTTTCAGGCAGTAATTTCTAGACTCTCACTATAAACAGGGGATGCAGTACTGAACCCTGTGGAACGCCACTGTAAACAGTCCTCAGGTCAGTAAAATATCCGTCATCAACTGCCCTTTAATAAAAACAAGACATGCTGGAAATACTCAGCAGGTTTGGCAGCATCTGTGGAGAGAGAAGCAGAGTTAACGTTCCAGGTCAGTGACCCTTCATCATTGACCTGAAACGTTTACTCTGCTTCTCCCTCCACAGATGCTGCCAAACCTGCCGAGTATTTCCAGCATTTCGTGTTTTACTTCAGATTTCCAGCATCCGCAGTATTTTGCTTTTATTATAACAATTACCCTTTGTTTCTTGCCACTGAGCCCATTTTGTATTTTTGGGTGAACAAGTTTCTCCTCAACTCCCCGCTAATCCTTCTACCGAGCACTTTAAGTCTCTGCCCCCTAGTCACTGATCTCTCTGCTAAGGTGAATAGACTCTTCACCTCCACTCTATCCAGGCCCCACAAAATTATGTCCCTTTCAATCAGATCTCCCTTCAGCCTTCTCTGTTCCAAGTAGAACAACCCCAGCCTATCTAATCTTTCTTCATAGCTGCATTTTTCCAGTCCTGGCAAACATCCTTGTAAATCTCCTCTGTACCCTCTCTAGTGCAATTCCATCCTTTGTGTAATTAGGTGACCAGAACTGCAGAGTACTCAGGTTGTGGCCCAACCAATGATTTATACAGTTCCAGCATAACCTCACTGCTCTTGTATTCTATCAATCAGCTAATAAAGGAAAGGATTCCATATGCCTTCTTAACCACCTTATCGACCTGACCTGCTACATTCAGGACATCAGTGGACATTGACTCCAAGGTCCCTCACTTCCTCTACACTTCTCAGTATTTTACGATTGATTGTCTATCCCTTTGCCTTGTTTGACCTCCTCAATTACATCGTCTCATACTTAACCAGGCTGAATTCCATTTGACACTTTTTTTTTTAGATTAGTGATATAGCACTGAAACAGGCCCTTCGGCCCACCGAGTATGTGCCGACCATCAACCACCCATTTATACTAATCCTAAACTAATCCCATATTCCTACCAAACATCCCCACCTTTCCCTATATTTCCCTACCACCTGCCTATACTAGTGACAATTTATAACGGCCAATTTACCTACCAACCAGCAAGTCTTTTGGCTTGTGGGAGGAAACCGGAGCACCCGGAGAAAACCCACGCAGACACAGGGAGAACTTTCAAACTCCACACAGGCAGCACCCGGAATCGACCCCGGGTCCCTGGAGCTGTGAGGCTGCAGTGCTAACCACTGCACCACTGTGCCGCCCCATCAATATTTTCTGCCATCCATATTTTCCTGCAGCCCAGCTATCCTCCTCGCCAGCTACCGCACAGCCAATCTGTGTACCATCTGCACACATCTTGATCATGCCCCCTACATGTACGTTCAAATCGTTAATATTTACTACTAAAAGCTGGGGACCCAGTACTGAGCCCTGTGGAATGCCACTGGAAATAGACCTCAAGTCAGTAAAACGCCTGTCAACAATCACCCTTTGTTTCCTGTCACTGAGCCAATTTTGTATCCAGCTTTCTGCATTTCCCTGGATTCCATGGGACTGTATTTTTTTTACCTAGTATGCCACATGGGACCTTGTCAAAAGCCTTGCCAAAATCCACGGAGACCATATCATCCACACTACCCTCATCTATCATCCTTGCGACTTGGTCGAAAAATTCAATCAAGTTAGTCAACAATATCTTCCCTTAACAAATCCATGCTGACTGTCCTTGATTGACCTGAGCCTTTCTAAGTGACAGTTTATCCTGTCTCTCAGAATACATTGCAATAATTTGCCCACGACTGAGGTTACACTGATTGGCCTGCAATTATTTGGTCTATCCGTTGCTCCATTTTTAAAGAGTTACAATGTTAACAGTTCACCAATCCTCTGGCACTACACCTGTATCCAGTGAGGATTGGAAAATGATGGTCAGACCCTCTGCTATTTCCTCTCTCACTTCTTTTGACAGCCTGGAATACATTTCATCTGGCCCTGGTGATATATCAACTTTCAAAGATGCTAATCCCATTAATACTTCCTCTCTCCCTATGTATATCACATCCAATAATTCACACTCCTCCTCCTTAACCACAATATCTACATCATCCCCTCTTCTGTTCAGACAGATACAAAGTATTCATTAAGAACCATATCAACATCTTTCGCCCCTACTCATGTATATCCACTTATGTATATAGATATTCAAACGGCCTGTGATCAGCTGACATTTCATAGACTTGTCATGACATGGATAAATGTGACAGTGATAGTGTGGATATTTCATAGACTTGTCATGACATGGATTAATGTGACAGTGATAGTGTGGATATTTCATAGACTTGTCATGACATGGATTAATGTGACAGTGATAGTGTGAATATGACACTGACTCAGGGACAGAAAGCAGAGAGAAGTGGTGAACAGTCATTGTTCAGACTGGAGGTGGAGGGGAGTATACAGTACTGCTTCTCAGGGTTGGATTCACTCAGCATGATATCAAGAAACGATTGAAGGCACGGGATACTGCAAAGGCTATGGGCCCTGACAATATTCCTGAAATAGTACTGAATACCTGTGCTCCAGAACTTCCGTTCCCCCATCAAACTGTTCAAGTACAGCTGCAACATTGGCATCTACCCGTCAATGTGCAAAATTGCCCAGCCATTTCCTGTACACAAAAAGCAGGACAAGTCCAACCCGGCCAATTACCGCCCCATCAGCCTATTCTCAATCATCAGTAAAGTGATGGAAGGTGTCATCGACAATGCTATCAAACAGCACTTGCTTAGCAATAACCTGCTTAGTGACGTTCAGTTTGGGTTCCGCCAGGGTCACACCGCTCCTGACCTCATTACAGCCTTGGTTCAAACATGGACAAAGGAGCTGAATTCAAGAGGTGACTGCCTTGACATCAAGGCAGCATTTGACTGAGTATGGCATCAAGGAGCCAGAGCAAAAATGAAGTCCGTGGGAATCAGCAGGAAAACTCTCTGCTGGTTGGAGTCATACCGAACGCAAAGGAAGATGGTTGTGGTCGTTGCAGGTCAATCATCTCAACTCCAGGACATCACTGCAGGAGTTCCTCAGGGTAGTGTCTGAGACCCAACCATCTTCAGCTGCTTCATCAATGACCTTCCTTCAATCACCAGACCAGAAGTGGGGATGTTGGCTGATGATTGCACAATTTTCAGCACCATTCGTGACTCCTCAAATCCTGAAGCAGTCCGTGTAGAAATGCAACAAGACCTGGACAATATCAAGGCTTGGGCTGATAATTGGCAAGTATCATTCGCACTGCCATAGTGCCAGGCAATGACGGTCTCCGACAAGAGAGAATCTAATCATCTCCCTTGACATTCAATGACATTATCATAGCTGAATCCACCACTATCAACATCCTAGGGGCGACCATTGACCAGAAACAGAACAGGAGTAGCCATATAAATACCATGGCTCAAAGAGCAGGTCATAGGCGAGGAATGCTGAGGCGATTAACTCACCTCCTGACTCCCCAAAGCCAGTCCACCATCTATAAGGCACAAGCCAGGAGTGTGATGGAATACTCTCCGCTTGTCTGGATGGGTGCAGCTCCAAGAACGCTCAAGAAGCTCGGCACCATCCAGTACAAAGCAGCCCGCTTGATTGGCACCCCATCCACAACATTCACTCCCTCCACCAGTGGCAGCAGTGTGTACCATCTACAAAATGCACTGCAGCAACACACCAAGGCTCCTTAGACAGCACCTTCCAAACACACAACCTCTACCATATAGAAGGGCAAGGGCAGCAGATGTATGGAAACACCACCACCTGCAAGTTCCCCTCCAAGCCACACACCATGCTGATTTGAAACTATCTTGCCGTTCCTTCACTGTCGCTGGGTCAAAATACTGGAACTTCCTTCCTAACAGCACTGTGGGTGTATCTACCCCACATGGACTGCAGTGGTTCAAGAAGGCAGCTCATCACCACCTTCGCATGGGTAATTAGGGATGGGCAATAAATGCTGGCCTGGCCAGCGATGTCCACATCCCATGAATGAATTTTTAAAAATGATGCCATAGAACTGAAGGGATGTAAACGTTACACCCTGTTTAAAGAAGGGGAGGTTGGATAAGCCTTGTAACTATCAGCCTAATGTTGATTATTGGAAAATTCTGGAGGCCATAACCCAGCACAAAAATATTTCTTACTTGTAAAATCATATCTTAATAAATGACAAGCAGCAGGATAGCTTCATGGAAAATCATTTCTGATAGTCTTGATAGTTTGTTGACAGAATTGTGAGTGTTAACGAGGATAGCGTGTTTCGTGTTATAGAGTCATAGAATCGTAGAAAATTTAAGGCACAGAAAGAGGTAACTTGGCCCATCGTGTCTGTACCAGCCGAAAAATTATCCAACTATTCTAATCACTCCTTCCATCATTTGATCCGTAGCCCTGCAGATTATGACACTTGAGGTGCACATCCAGACTCCTTTTGAATGAGTAGAGGGTTTCTGCCTCAACCATCCTTTCATGAAGTGAGTTACAGACCCTCACTAAAAGCAGGGGACCCAGTACCAAGCCCTCTGGAACACGACTGGTAACAGTCCTCCAGTCAATACCCGTCAACAATTACCCTTTGTTTCCTGTCACCGAGGCAATTTTGTATTTCTGGGTGAACATGTTTTTCCTCAACTCACTTCTGATATTTCTGCCAATCACTTTAACTCTATGTCCCCTAGTCACTGACATTTTTGCTAAGGTGAATAGACCCTTCACCTCCACTCAATGCAGGGCCCACAAAATGTTGTTCATTTCAATCAGATCTCCCCTCAAGCCTTCCCTGTTCCATGAAGAACAACCCCAGCCTATCCAATCTTTCCTCATAGCTGCATTTTTCCAGTCCTGGCAACATCCTCGTAAATCTCCTCTGTACCCTCTCTAGTGCAATTGCCTCCTTTCTGTAATGTGGTTACTAGAACTGCACAACGTATTCAAGTTGTGGCCTAACCAATGATTTATACAGTTCCAGCATAACCTCCCAGCTCTTACATTCTATACCTCGGCTAAAAAGGGAAATGATTCCATATGCCTTCTTAACTGCCTTATTGACCTGTCCCGCTATCTTCAGGGATATGTGGGCATTCACTCCAAAGTCCCTTACTTCCTCTACATTTCTCAGTATTGTCCTAGTAATCGTGTATTCCTTTGCTTGTTTGAGCTCCCCAAATGCATCACCTCACACTTATCCAGGTCGATTCCCATTTTTCTGCCCATCTGACCAGACCGTCAATATCTTCCTGCAGCCTAAAGCTATCCTTCTCGCTATCCACCACATGGCCAATCTTTGTGTCGTCTGCAAAAGTCTTGATCATACCCCCTAAATTTATGTCTAAATCTTTAATATAGACCACAGAAAGCATGGGACCCATTACTGAGCCCTTTGGAATGACAATGGGGTCAGATCTCCAGTCGCAAAAATACTTGTCAATAATTACCCTGTGTTTCCTGCCACTGAGCCAATTTTGTATCCGCCTTGCTGCATTTCTCTGGACGCCATGGGATTTTATTTTTTGAACCAGGCTGTCATGTGGGAACTTGTCAGAAGCCTTGCTAAAATCCATGTAGACCACATCAACTGCACTACCCTCATCTATATTCCTTGTAACAGCTTCAAAAAATTCGATCAATTTGGTCAAACAAGAGAGTCACTTAACAAATCCATGCTGACTATCCTTGATAAACCTGTGCCTTTCTAAATGACAGTTTATCCCGTCTCTCAGAATAGATTCCAATAATTTGCCCACTACTGATGTTAGACAGACTAGCCTGTAATTATTCAGACAATCCTTCGCTCCATTTTTAAACAGAGGTACAATGTTAGCAATTCTCCTATACTCCGGCACCACACCTGTATCCAGTGAGATTGGGAAATGATGGTAGGCAGACCCTCTGCTATTTCCTCTCTTGCTTCTTTGAACAGCCTGGGGTACATTTCATCCGGCCCTGGTGATGTTTCAACTTTCAAGGATGCTAATCCCATTAATACTTCCTCTCTCCCTATGTTTATTATATCCAATAATTCACACTCTTCCTCCTTAACGACAATATCTAAATCCCCCCCTCTTTTCTGAAGACATACGCAAAGTGCTCAATAAGAACCAGTCCAATATCTTCCACCCTTATACAAAGGTTACCTTTCTGATCTATTATGGGTCCTACTCTCCCCTTAGTTATACTCTTACTCTTAATGTATTGAGAAAACATCTTTGGGTTCACCTTGATTTTGCTTGCCAATATTCTTTCATACCCTCACTTTCCTTTCCTAACTTCCTTTTTGATTTGATCCCTCCACTTTCTATACTCCTCTCGGCTTTCTGCAGTATTAAGTTCTCAGTGTCGGACAGAAGCTTTCCTTTTCTGCGTTATCCTACCCTGTCGGCTCCTTGACATCCATGGGACTCGAGATTTGGCCGCCTCACCCTTTTTCTTTGTGGGAACATGTTTATCCTGAACCTTTTGAATCTTCCCTTTGAATGCCTCCCACTGCTCTGAGACTGAATTACCTTCAAACAGCTGTTTCCAGTCCACTTTCGCTCCTCAGTTTAGTAATATTCGCCTTTCCCCATTGAGAACTCTAACTCCTGATGTATCTCTTGTCCTGTTCCATAATTAAGTTAAAACTAACTGAATTATGATCACTCCCACCAAAATGCTCTTCCCTGCCACTCCTTCCACCTGCCCATCTTCATTTCCAAAAACAATGTCTAAAACTGCACCCTCTGCTGTTGGACTTGCTACATCCTGGCCAAAAACGTTCTCCTGAATGCACCTCAGGATTTCTGTTCCATTAATTCTTTTCATACTAAAATTATCCCAGTTAATATTGGGGTAATTAAAATCCCCTACTATTACTGCCCTATTGTTCTTGCACTTCTCAGAGACTTGCCTACATATCTGCTCTTCTATCTCCCTCGGACTGTTTGGCTGACGGGATCACACTCCCAGCAGTGAGGTTGCCCCTTTTTGGTTCCTTAGCTCAATCCATATTGCCTCAGTTGATGAACCTTCCAACATTTCATCCCTCCTCACAGCTGCAATAGATGTCTTGACCGAAATTGCCACTTCCCCTCCTTTCTTTAACCCCTCCCTATTGTGTCTGAAAACCCTGTAACCAGGAACGTTGAGCTGCCATTCCTGTCCCTCCTTCAGCTATGTTTCTGTGATAGCTATGATATCATACTGCCACCTGTCCACCTTGCCCTCAGCTCATCTGCTTTATTTGCTATACTTCTTGCATTGAAATAGATACCCTTGAGCACAGCCAAACAGTTAAAAAAAATTCTAACCCTCTTTTCCTCTGTTTTCTAAACTCATCCATTAATTTTCTGCCTTCTATTTTCATTTCAGGTTTTGTCCCAACTGAGTCTACCCTCAGGTCCCCACCCCCCTGCAAAACTAGTTTATACCCTCCCCGACGGCACGAGCAAAACGTTCTGCAAGTAACTCAGTCCCGGCTCCAATCAGGTGCAACCAGTCAGGCCTGTACAGGTCCCATCTCCTTCAGAGCCGGTCCCAATATCCAGGAATCTGTATCCCTCCCTCCTGCACCGTCTTCCCAGCCACGCATTCATCTGTTTTAGTTTTCTATTTCTATACTCAGCTGTGCATGGCACTGGGACTAATCCAGAAGTTACTACTTTGATGTCCTGCTGGCCTAATTTCTTCCCTAGCTCCATAAATTCTGACTGCAGGACGACATTCCTCTTTCTACCTCTGTTGCTGGTTCCGATGTGGACCATGACAGCTGGCTGTTCCCCTTCTCCTTCAGGATGCTCTGCAGTCGCTCAGTGACATCCTTGACCCTGGCACCAGGGAAGCAGCACACCATCCTCGATTCGCGTCTGTGGCCACATAAACACCTGCCTGTTCCCCTGACTACTGATCACTATGGCTCTTCCAGTCATCCCTCTACCCCGCTCTGCAGCTCTGCCAACCGTGTTGACACGGATTTGGCTCTGGCTGCGCCCCCCAGGTGAAGCATCACTTTCCTCAGTATTCTGAACTGAATACCTGTTGGAGAGTGAGATGCACTGAAGGGTTTGCAGCACTCCCTGCCTGATTCTTTTTGACTGTCTGGGGATCACCAATTCCTTCTCTCCCTGCATAATCTTCAGCTCTTGGGTGACCACATCTACAAACATGCTAAAGCTGAATAATTTGGTGTATTAGAAGGAAGAATGTGCAGGATTATGGGAAGAAGGCAGGGAATGGGATTAGGTGAATTGCTCATTCGGAAAGGTGACGCAGACACGTCGGACTGAATAGTTCCTTTTGTGCTGGAATAACACTGTGATGGGGCGTCTCAGACGGGTGTAATGGTGGAGAATGGGGGATTCATTGTGGGAAAGGGAAGTTGTCCTATAGGAAACTGAATCTTAGCAGGGACTCTCCGACAGCCTGTCCTGGTGGAAGGCATCCAGAAAATATCCTCCCTGCCTCCTCCTCATTCTCCTGAGGTGGCCTCCGGATTCCTGCTGCCAATGCCTGTGTCCTCGTGATGGTGATGAAATGAAGGGTGCAGCAGAACACCATGAACGTGGGCACCTGCTCCAGTGTGTACTGGAGGACTCCCCCCGAGCGGTTCAGACATCGGAAGTAAAGCTTCATCACACCGATGGTCAGTTCCAACATGTTCCTGGTGACTCCATTGCTCACATTTTACACATGTTAATTGTGTGCGTTTGGTTGGTGGTGGGAGATGGTTTGGGGTTGTAGAAACATGAGTTGGGTATAGAGGGGGGTTTCCTTTGTCTCCGAGGAGTGTCATTCTGGTTCTGCATGGAGACCCGCAGTGTTGGGACTGGTTGTCTGCTTCAGAATGAAGGTATGGTGGCTGCTGCCACGATAGTGGACATTCACCAACATGATTTACTGGGCATGCTCACACACCAACTGTACATTAATGGAGTGAGAGTTCTTTCAGTTGCTGACCCTCTCCCCGTTGACATGGAAACCCCGCAGAGCCACCTTCACCATCAGGAATCCCGCTATCCTGACAAAGCCATGGGATCTCTCATCCTGCTTCTCCCTGCTGAGGGAGAAAATGATGACATAGATGGTCATGCTCACATCCCAGAATTATCAATGGGCAACACACAGGCCTAGTAACTACTGGTCAGTTCGTGTAACATCAGTGGTGAGTAAGGTTTTAGAAACAATGATCATGGAAAAAGGACAACACACACTTGGAGAGGTTTGAGTTAATTATGGAGTGTCAGCACGGATTTCTAAAAGGCAGATTATGCTTGATGGGCTAATTGAATTTATTTCGATGATCAGAGAAGGTTGATGAAGGGGATGTGGTGGATGGTGTCTACCTGGATTTTATGAAAGTATTTGATTAAGAACCACACACAAGCTTGGTTAACAAAATTGAAGCTCATGGAATTGCATACAATTGGATCAAAAATTGTCCTAAGGAGAGCAAAAAGAGAAATGTGTTAAATGGTTATTTTTCAGACTGGAGGATGGTCGACATTGATGTTACACAATGGTCAGTGACTGAGCTGAGTCCGCAAGCAGGACCCTGAGCTTCCGGTTGCTTGCCATTTCAACACTCCCCCCTGCTCTCATGCTCACATCTCTGTCCTGGGATTGCTGCAGTGTTCCAGTGAACCTCAACGCAAGCTCGAGGAACAGCATCTCATCTACGATTAGGCACACTACAGCCTGCCGGACTGAACATTGAGTTCAATAATTTCAGAGCATGACAGCCCCCCACTTTACTTTCATTTTTAGTCATTTTTAGTTATTTTTTCTTCCTTTTTTTTTACATTCCTTTTTACATTTTTTACAATCTTTTTTTGCATTTATTTCATTTCATCTTAGTTTGTTCAGTTTGCTTACCCACTGTTTTTTTCAGGTTGTTTTTCTTCAGGTTTGCACTTGCTGCTGTTCAATATTCAGTATATTCACACCTAATCTGTACTAATGCTTTGTCATTCAACACAGCATTAACATATTGTTTGCCTTTGCTCCGTAACCTTTTGGTCAGCTATGTGGCCTGGTCCAATCTGCACCTTCTCCTTTGTTATCTCTTGCCCAACCCCCACCTCACTTGTTTATAATCTGTGACTTTTCTAATATTTGTCAGTTCCGAAGAAGGGTCACTGACCCGAAACGTTAACTCTGCTTCTCTTTCCACAGATGCTGCCAGACCTGCTGAGTGAATCCAGCATTTCTTGTTTTTGTTTCAGATTTCCAGCATCCGCAGTATTTTGCTTTTATTATAGACTTAATGACACAGTTCAAAAGATTGTGCAGGAACAGAAGGACCTGGGGCTCCATATGCATTGATCTTTGAAGGTGGCAGGACATATTAGCAGAGTGTTTAGCAAAACATATCAGATCTTGGGCTTCATCATTAGAGGCAAATATACAAAATCAGGGCGGTTTAGCTGAAACTTTACAAAGCTTTGGTGAGACCCCAACAAGAGAACTGTGCCCTGTTCTGGTCACCAGACTGTAGGAAGGATGTGAAAGTCCTTGACAGGGTGCAGAGGAGATTTACCAGAATGATTCCAGGGATGGGAGTTTTGTTACAAAGTGAGTTTGGAGAAGATGGAGTTGTTCTCCTGGTGTAAAGGAGATTGAGAGAGATTTGATAGAGGTGCACATGATTATGATAGACTTAGCTAAGATAGACAAGGAAAAACTGTTCCCATTAACTGATGCAACACGGACCAGGGGGCACAGATGGAAGGTTTTGGTTAACATATGCAGGGGAATATGAGGAGGAACCTTTTTACACAGTGGATGGTAATGAGCTGGAACTCACTGCCCATGAGGATGGTGGAAGCCGAGACAATCAAAGATTTCAAAAGGAAACTGGATGGAAACCTGAAGGAAATGAACTTGCAGAGATACGGGGGTTGAGCGGGGGAGTGGGAGAGTGGGGCTGACTGGATTGTTGCACAGTAATCTGGCAGTGAGGGGCTGAATGGCCTCTTTCTGTGTTGCAAATGACTCCATCAATTTCTACCACTCCATGTTGGATATGTCACCTGCTCCTGCCTGTAAATATCCAGATACATAGAAGTTCAATGAAACTGTGAGCTTAACAACCACTGACAACTCCGTCCTCACCCTGGTGTGAGGCTCCAGGTTGTGTTACAGGAGGTGACACAGCTCTGTGACAACCTCCTTATTGAATCAGAGTCACCTCACACATTGCTCCTGGGTTAGGTGTAGGTAGGAAAAGTGCTCTTGGAGCACCCGGGGTGGGCAGGGATGAGCCCTCTCCTCCTCTCTCTTTCCAGAGCTTCCCCTCTCCGCAGCATCTGCTCCATTTGTTGGTCATGTTACAGACCCAGAGACACTGTAACTACAGTCCCCATACGTCGTCCAGAGTTGGGTCACCAAATCCTCTGTACACAAAGAACTAAGAACTAAGAAAATTACAGCACAGGAACAGGCCCTTCGGCCCGCCAAGCCTGTGCCGATCCAGATCCTCTATCTAAACATGTCGTCTATTTTCTAAGGCTCTGTATCTCTTTGCTTCCTGCCCATTCATGTATCTGTCTAGATACATCTTAAAAGACACTATCGTGCCCGCGTCTACCACCTCCGCTGGCAACGCGTTCCAGACACCCACCACCCTCTGCGTAAAGAACTTTCCACGCATATCCCCCCTGAACTTTTCCCCTCTCACTTTGAACTCGTGACCCCTAGTAATTCAATCCCCCACTCTGGGAAAACGGTTCTTCCTATCCAACCTGTCTATCCCTCTCATGATTTTGTACACCTCAATCAGGTCCCCCCTCAACCTCCGTCTTTCTAATGAAAATAATCCTAATCTACTCAACCTCTCTTCATAGCTAGCGCCCTCCATACCAGGCAACATCCTGGTGAACCTCCTCTGCACCCTCTCCAAAGCATCTACATCCTTTTGGTCATGTGGCGACCAGAACTGCACGCAGTATTCCAAATGTGGCCGAACCAAAGTCCTATACAACTGTAACATGACCTGCCAACTCTTGTACTCAATACCCCGTCCGATGAAGGAAAGCATGCCGAATGCCTTCTTGACCACTCTATTTACCTGCGTTGCCTCCTTCAGGGAACAATGGACCTGAACACCCAAATCTCTCGGTACATCAATTTTCCCCAGGACTTTTCCATTTACTGTATAGTTCACAAATGTCCCTGAATGTCTGCAGCAGCTCACAACACAACCTCCAGAAAAACATCCACTACACCTCCACTAACTTTACAATAGCAGAAGTAAGTCAAAAGCCTGTAGGCTAGATGCCTGGTCCTTTTAAATAACACCAGTGGGGTTTCCTTTTGCTACTGAATGTATGTTCAGCGGTGAGTGACTAACACAGGCTGTCAGTGGACATGCACAGAAAAAGTTTAAAGAAGTACATCGAAGCTGCTGGTATGGTACATTGACATCACTTTCAAATCCACCCTCAAAGGTGCAACACATACAGGGTACAATTGAGCTAGTGCCCTGCGCAGCTTGGGACACTGTGCAGGGCATAGTAGAGGTGGCCGGCTGTGAAGACCACGCTGACAGCACATAGATGATGTGACTGGGCTGGAGCCGCACCCAGCATGGGATATTGTGCAGACCGCAATGGAAGTGGCCGGCTGTGCGATTCACATCTCTTTTTGGATCCCAATTCTGTACCGTCAGCAGCAGTCTCTCTGCAGAGTCTAAAATCGTGGCTCGGGACAGATACAGAGGGAAAGAAATTCACTTTACAATGAGAACTGAAAAAAGATTGAAGTCGAAAGATTTGCAGGAATACAGCTGGGAAGTCAATTTCATCGGGGGTTTCGGTGGAGCAGGGACTGCTGGGTAAGTAGAAACCTATATATTTGGGCTGTTTCTGAACCCGAGACACTACTCTTGCAGTGTCTCCCACCCGCCCTCCTCTTCTTACCAAAAAAAAGGACTCGGTTGTGTGTAGGTAAGGTAAGGCTTTTTCTATTTCTCTTCTTGTTTTATCGTGTGATTGGTTAAAAACTTGGGAATTTATAATAGTGGGAATGGAGGTTAAGGCAGTTGAATGTTCCTCCTGCAGAATGTGGGAGGTAAGGGTCGCCAAGGATGTCCCTGCTGACTGCATCTGCGGGAAGTGCACCCAGCTCCAGCTCCTCGAGGACCGCGTTAGGGAACTGGAGCTGGAGCTGGAGGAACTTCGGATCATTCGGGAGGCGGAGGGGATTATTGATAGGAGTTATCGGGAGGAAGTCACACCTCAGGTAAAAGAAGAAGGTAGATGGGTTACCGTCAGGGGAAGGAGAGGGAACCAGCAGGCAGTGCATGGATCCCCTGTGGCCGTTTCCCTCAACAACAGGTATACCGTTTAGGATACTGTTGGGGGAGACGACTTACCAGGGATAGGCAATGGGATACAGGTCTCTGGCGCAGAGTCTGTCCCTGTTGCTCAGAAGGGAAGTGGTAAGAGGAGCAGAGCATTAGTCATTGGGGACTCCATAGTTAGGGGAACAGATAGGAGGTTTTGTGGGAACGAGAGAGACTCACGGTTGGTGTGTTGCCTCCCAGGTGCCAGGGTATGTGATGTCTCGGATCGTGTTTTTAGGATCCTCAAGGGGGAGGGGGTGCAGCCCCAACTCGTGGTCCACATAGGCACCAACGACATAGGTAGGAAGACAGATGGGGATTTAAGGCAGAAATTCAGGGAGCTAGGGTGGAAGCTTAGAGCGAGAACAAACAGAGTTGTTATCTCTGGGTTGTTGCCCGTGCCACGTGCTAGCGAAGTGAGGATTAGGGAGAGAGAGGAGTTGAACACGTGGCTGCAGGGATGGTGCAGGAGGGAGGGTTTTGGTTTCCTAGATAATTGGGGCTCTTTCTGGGGTAGGTGGGACCTCTACAAACAGGGTGGTCTTCACCTGAACCAGAGGGGTACCAATATCCTGGGGGGGAGATTTGCTAGTGCTCTTCGGGGGGGTTTAAACTAATTCAGCAGGGGAATGGGAACCTAAATTGTCGTTCCAGTGTGCAGGATGTTGAGAGTAGTGAGGTCAGGGATAAGGTTATAAGGACACAAGAGGGCACTGGCAAGCAAGAGCTTGGTTTAAAATGTGTCCACTTCAACACCAGGAGCATCCGGAATAAGGTGGGTGAGCTTGCAGCATGGGTTGGTACCTGGGATCTCGATGTTGTGGCCATTTCAGAGACATGGGTAGAGCAGGGGCAGGAGTGGATGTTGCGGGTTCCGGGATTTAGATGTTTCACTAAGAACAGAGAAGAGGGTGAAAGGGGGGGGGGGGGGGGGGTGGTGTGTCATTGTTAATCAAGGAAAGTATTACAGCGGCAGAAAGGACGTTTGAGGACTCGTCTACTGAGGTAGTATGGGCCGAGGTTAGAAACAGGAGAGGAGAGGTCACCCTGTTGGGAGTTTTCTATAGACCTCCAAATAGTTCCAGAGATGTAGAGGAAAGGATAGCAAAGATGATTCTTGACAGGAGCGAGAGTAACAGGGTAGTGGTTATGGGGGACTTTAACTTTCCAAATATTGACTGGAAATACTATAGTTCGAGTACTTTAGATAGGTCAGTTTTTGTCCAGTGTGTGCAGGAGGGTTTTCTGACACAGTATGTAGACAGGCCAACCAGGGGCGATGCCACATTGGATTTGGTACTGGGTAATGAACCCGGCCAGGTGTTAGATTTAGATGTAGGTGAGCACTTTGGTGATAGTGATCACAATTCGGTTAAGTTTACCTTAGCGATGGGCAGGGACAGGCATATACAGCAGGGCAAGAATTATAGTTGGGGGAAAGGACATTATGATGCGATTAGGCAAGATTTAGGATGTGTAGGATGGGGAAGGAAACTGCAGGGGATGGGCACAATCGAAATGTGGAGCTTATTCAAGGAGCAGCTACTGCGTGTCCTTGATAAGTATGTACCTGTGAGGCAGGGAGGAAGTTGTCGTGCGAGGGAGCCGTGGTTTACTCAAGAAGTTGAAGAGCTTGTCCAGAGGAAGAAGAAGGCTTATGTTAGGATGAGACGTGAAGGCTCAGTTAGGGCGCTTGAGAGTTACAAGCTAGCCAGGAAGGATCTAAATGGAGAGCTAAGAAGAGCAAGGAGAGGACACGAGAAGTCATTGGCGGATAGGATCAAAGAAGACCCTAAGGCTTTCTATCGGTATATCAGGAATAAAAGAATGACTAGAGATAGGTTAGGGCCAATCAAGGATAGTAGTGGGAAGTTGTGTGTGGAATCGGAGGAGATAGGGGAAGTGTTAAATGAATATTTTTTCGTCAGTATTTACAGTGGAGAAAGAAAATGTTGTCGAGGAGAATACTGAGATACAGACGACTAGGCTAGATGGGATTGAGGTTCACAAGGAGGAGGTGTTAGCAATTTTGGAAAGTGTGAAAATAGATAAGTCCCCTGGGCCAGATGGGATTTATCCTAGGATTCTCTGGGAAGCCAGGGAGGAGATTGCAGAGCCTTTGTCCTTGATTTTTATGTCGTCATTGTCGACAGGAATAGTTCCGGAAGACTGTAGGATAGCAAATGTTGTCGCCTTGTTCAAGAAGGGGAGTAGAGACAGTGCTGGTAATTATAGACCTGTGAGCCTTACTTCGGTTGTGGGTAAAATGTTGGAAAAGGTTACAAGAGATAGGATTTATAATCATCTTGAAAAGAATAAGTTCATTAGAGATAGTCAGCACGGTTTTGTGAAGGGTAGGTCGTGCCTCACAAAGCTTATTGAGTTTTTTGACAAGGTGACCAAACAGGTGGATGAGGGTAAAGCCTTGGATGTGGTGTATATGGATTTCAGTAAGGCGTTTGATAAGGTTCCCCACGGTAGGCTATTGCAGAAAATACAGAAGTATGTGATTGAAGGTGAATTAGTGATTTGGATCAGAAATTGGCTAGCTGAAAGAAGACAGAGTGTGGTGGTTGATGGTAAATGTTCATCCTGGAGTATAGTTTCTAGTGGTGTACCGCAAGGATCTGTTTTGGGGCCACTGCTGTTTGTCATTTTTATAAATGACCTGGATGAGGGTGTAGAAGGGTGGGTTAGTAAATTTGCGGATGACACAAAAGTCGGTGGAGTTGTGGATAGTGCCGAAGGATGTTGTAGGTTACAGAGGGACATAGATAGGCTGCAGAGCTGGGCTGAGAGATGGCAAATAGAGTTTAATGTGGAAAAGTGTGAGGTGATTCACTTCGGAAGGAGCAACAGGATTGCAGAATACTGGGCTAATGGGAAGATTCTTGGTCGTGTAGATGAGCAGAGAGATCTTGGTGTCCAGGTACATAAATCCCTGAAAGTTGCCACCCAGGTGAATAGAGCTGTTAAGAAGACATATGGTGTTTTAGCTTTTATTAGTGGGGGGATCGAATTTAGGAGCCACGAGGTCATGCTGCAGCTGTCCAGAGCTCTGGTGCGGCCGCACCTGGAGTATTGCGTGCAGTTCTGGTCACCGCATTATAGGAAGGATGTGGAAGCTTTGGAAAAGGTGCAGAGGAGATTTACTAGGATGTTGCCTGGTATGGAGGGAAGGTCTTACGAGGAAAGGCTGAGGGACTTGAGGTTGTTTTCGTTAGAGAGAAGGAGGAGAAGAGGTGACTTAATAGAGACATATAAGATAATCAGAGTGTTGGACAGGGTGGATAGTGAGAGCCTTTTTCCTCGGATGGTGATGGCAAACACGAGGGAACATAGCTTTAAGTTGAAGGGTGATAGATATAGGACAGATGTCAGAGGTAGTTTCTTTACACAGAGAGTAGTAGGGGCGTGGAACGCCCTGCCTGCAACAGTATTAGACTCGCCAACTTTAAGGGCATTTAAGTGGTCATTGGATCGACATATGGATGAAAATGGAATAGTGTAGGTCAGATGGTTTCACAGGTCGGCGCAACATCGAGGGCCGAAGGGCCTGTACTGCGCTGTAATGCTCTATGTTCTATAGGAATTGGAGAGGGGAAAGTGAATAAATGGAAGGGTGAGGCCATGGAGAGATTCAAGCACAAGAATGAGAATATTAAAATTAAGGTGCTGCCATACCGGGAGCCAATGGAGAACAGTGAGCACAGGGGTGATGGGTGATCGGGATTTGCTGTGAGTTCGAATACAGGCAGCAGAGTTCTGGATGGGCTGTGGTTTATGGAGGTTTAGAACTGTGAGGGTGAACAAGATGGAATTGGAATAGTCAACTGTGCATTTAACAGTGATGCGGATGAGGGTTTATGCAGTAGATGGGCTGAGGCAGAGGTGGAGTTGGGTGATATCATAGAGGTGATATTAGGCAGGGTTAGTGATGGAAAGAATATGAAGATGAACTTTGCTCAGGTTGAAATATAACACAGAAGTTGTTAACTGTCTAGTTGAGCCTCAGATATTGGGCAGGGTGGAGTATGTGCTTCACAGATAGGGGAATGAGTTTGTGATGGAGACCAATGACACTGGCTTCCGTCTTCCCAAAATTTACATAACAGAACAGTATTTCAGTGAAACAGGGTTTACAGATCTCCGAGCCTGAAATAGAGACAGCAACAGCAGCAAAGATGAGAGAGTAAATGACAAGAACTGTAATAAAGTTCTCAATGATTTGTTGAGCTAATAGCTGAAGATATTCACCAGGCATACAATGGCAGCAAGAAGGGCAGAGTAAATTACAGGAGCAGTAATGCAGTCAAACATGGTTTAAAGGATTTATAGCTAGATAGAGAGACTTACCAGGGACACCAATAATAGCCAGGATGGGATAGTAAATGTATTGAATAATCTTCAGTGCGAGATAGATACGAGTGTTTAATGACATCCAATCATAATATGTAGAAACAGAGTAACTAACCGAGGATAAACTCCTGTCCATTGTTGTAACATTCCAATCTATTGTTCTCAGATTCTGACCCATTGATGTAACATTCCAGTCTTTTGTTCTCAGATTCTGACCCATTGTTGTAACATTCCAGTCTTTTGTTCTCAGATTCTGACCCATTGATGTAACATTCCAGTCTTTTGTTCTCAGATTCTGATCTATCCTCTCTTTATCTCTCTGGAGCAGCTGATCTCTGTAAGTGCCGGGGCTGATGTTCCCACTGACACTATGGAATAACACATTGAAAGAAGCCCCTTATTAATAGAAGATGGAAAACGTCCAGTGACACAATTAGGGTCCATGGAGACTGACATTATGTATAGTCACGGAACAAACAGATTCAGTTAACTCTTTTCAATCCAACACTTTAGTACCACAATAAAGTTGAACATTTACCCAGTCTGGATGGGATGTATGAGGGTTGCTGAGGGAAGCAATGGGGGAAATAGCCGAGGCACTGGCCAGAATCTTCCAATCCCCCTTGGATATGGGCGTGATGACAGATTTCCACAGGCTCACCACTCTCTGTGTGAAGAAACGTCTCTTCATTTCAGTCCTGAAAGTTTTACCCCATATACTTAGACTATGACACCTGGTCCGGGAGTCCCCCACCATCGGGAACATCCTTCCTGCATCTACCCTGTCAAGCCATGTTCGAAGTTTAATGGTTTCGATGAGATCCCTCCTCACTCTTCTGAATTCCAGTGAATATAGTCCTAACCGACTCAATCTCTCCTCATACGACTGTCCTACCACCCCAGGAATCAGTCTGGTAAAACTCTACTGCACTCCCTCTATAGCAAGAGCATCCTTCCTCAGATAAGGAGACCAAAACTGCACACAATATTCCAAGTGCGGCCTCACCAAGGCCCTGTATAATTGCAGCAAAACATCCCTGCTCCTGTACTCGAATCCAGTCTCTATAGAGGCCAACATAGCATTCGCCTTTTTCGACCGCCTGTTGCACCTGCATACTTACCTTCAGTGACTGGTGTACGAGAACACCCAGGTCTCGCTGCATATTCCCCTCTCTCAGTTTATAGCCGTTCAGATAATAATCTGCCTTCTTGTTTTTGCTTGTAAAGTGGATACCTTCACATTTATCCACATTATACTGCATCTGCCATGCATTTGCCCACTCACTCAACTTGTCCAAATCACCCGGAAGCCTCTCTGCATTCTACTCACAACTCACCCTCACACCCAATTTTGTATCAGCTGCAAATCTGGAGATATTACATTTAGTTTCCTCATCTAAATCATTAATATATATTGTGAATAGCTCGGGTCCTAGCTCCGATCCCTGCCGTACCCCACTCATCACTGCCTGCCATTCAGAAAAAGATCCGCATGTTCCAATGCTTTGTTTCCTGTCTCCCAACCAATTTTCTATCTATCGCAATACACTACCCCCAATCCCATGTGCTTTAATTTTACATGCTAAACCCTTACGTGGAACTTTGTCGAGAGCCTTCCGAAAGTGGATACAAATCACATCCACTGGCTCCCCTTCATCAACTCTACTAGTTACATCCTCGAAGAATTCTAGTAGATTTATCAAGCATGATTTCCCTTTCATAAATCCATGCTGACTCTGTCCGATTCTACCACTATTCTCCAAGTGCTCTGCTGCAAAATCTTTGATAATGGACTCCAGGATTTTCCCCACGACCGATGTCAGGCTGACTGGTCTACAATTTCCTGCTTTCTCTCCACCTTCCTTTTTTAATAGTGGGGTAACATTAGCTACCTTCCAATCTGTAGGAACTGTTCCAGAGTCCATAGAATCTTGGAAGATGACCACCAATGCATCCACTATTTCTCGGACCACTTCCTAAGTAGTCTGGGATGGAGATTACTAGGCCCTGGTGATTTATCGGCCTTCAATACCATCAACTTCCCCAACACCATTTCTCTACTAATACTGATTTCTCTCAGTTCCTCTCTCTCACTAAACCCTGTATTCACCAACATTTCTGGTATGATATTGGCGTCCTCCTTTGTGAAGACAGAACTAAAGTATGCATTTAGTTGGTCAGCCATTTCTTTGTTTCCCAGAATAAATCCCCCTGTTTCTGACTGTAACGGACCTGCATTTGTCTTCGCCAATCTTTTCCGCTTCACATACCTATAGATTCGTTTACAGTCAGTTTTTATGTTACCCGCAAGCTTACTCTCATACTCCATTTTCCCCTTCTCAATCAATCCCTTGGTGCCCCTTTGCTGAATTTTAAACTGCTCCCAATCCTCAGGTCTGTTGTTTTTTTCCTGGCAAATTTATATGCCTCTTCCTTGGATCTAACGCTATCTCTAATTTTCCTAGCAAGCCATGATTTGGCTACCTTTTCCATTTTACTTTTGCGCCAGACAGGGATAAACAATTGTTGCAGTTCATCCATGCGCTCTTTGAATGTTTGCCATTGCCTTTCCACCGTTATCTCTTTAAGTAACGTTACCCAATGTAATCATCGACAACTCATGCCTCATACCTTCGCAGCTTACTTTATTAAGATTCACGACCCTAGTCTCAGAATCAACTAGGACACTCTCCATCATGATGAAGAATTCTATCATATTATGGTCGCTCATCCCCGAGGGATCTCGCACAACTAGATTGTCAATTATTCCTCTCTCATTATACAATAATCAGTCTAGGATAGCCTGTTCTCCAGTTGGTTCCTCAAAGAATTGGTCCTGAAAACCATCCCGTATATTCTCCAGGAATTCCTCCACAATGTATTGCGACCAATTTAATTTGCCCAATCTATATGCAGATTCAAGAAACCCATAATTACAGATGTTCCTTTATCAAAAGCGTCTCTAATTTCCTGTCCAATGCCATTCCCAAATTCAGCACTACAGTCTGGGGGTCTATAAACAACCCCCACTACCGTTTTCTGCCCCTTAGTGTTTCTCAGCTCTACCCATACATATTCGACATCGTCAGAGCTAATATTCTGCCTCACTATTGCGTTCATTTACTCTTTAACCAGCAATGAAACTCCACCGGGGTTGGAGATAGGCCGTTTTAGTGATGGTGTGAATATTTGGTAGGAAGCTGATCTCAAGGCATCTCAGGGTTAACTATGTAACTAAGTCTGTGAGCAGTTTGGCTTCGTCTCAAACATTTACAAAGGAGAGGGATGGAGTGTGTAACTAGGAAATGTTTGGAGCAGAGACAGAAAACAATGGCTTCAATCTTCTCAATATTTAATTGGCATTGCAGATGTGTGAAGTAATACATTTTGAAAGGATGAATGAAGAGAGACAATACAAGTTAAATGGTACAACTATAAAGATGGTGAAATAACAGAGACACCTGGGATTTGTACACAAATCTTTGAAGGTAGCAGGAAAGGTTAACTTGACAGTTAATAAATGTATGGGATCCTAGGGTTTATAAATAGAGGCAAAAAGAACAAAAGCAAGGACATTATGTGAAACATATATCAAATACTAGTTCAGCTGCACCTGGAGTCTTGTGTCGAATACTGGGAACCACACTTTAGGGAGGACATGAAGCCTTCGGAGAGGGTACAGAACTGTTTTACTAGTATTTGTCCAGGCATGAGGAATTACAGTTATGTATTTGGGGTTGTTCTGCATAGAGCAAAGAACTTTCAGAGGAGATTTGATTGAGGTGTTTAACATTCGGAAGGATTTAGATAAATTAAATAAAGAGAAACTATTTCCAGTGTCCAAGAGACACAGATTTCAGGCGATTGGTAAAAGAAGCAGACATGAGGATATTTGTTTCTGAGTGGTTTGGATTTGGAATGCACTGTCTGATAGGCTGATGGATACAGATTCAATAGTAGATCCCAAAAGGGAATTGGATAAATATCTGAAGGAGAAAAAATGCAAGGATATAGTGATAGAGCCAGGGAATGGGACTAACTGGATTGCTCTTTGAAAGGGCCAGCACAGACTTGATGGGCCGAATGGCCTCATTCAGTTTGTGCTATTCTATGATTCTATGATGGTTCCCACCTGGACTTTCACAATATTCCAATCCTTTCACAAGGCGTTTGAGAAAGTACCACATAACAGCCGTGTTACCGAATTAGAAACACATGGGATAAAAGGACCAATGTCAGCTGTGGCTCAGTTTGTAGCTCTCTCCCCTTTCAGTGGCAAGCTTCTAGGATCAAGTGTCACTGCAGGACTTGATCACACGAATCAATGCTGACATTGCAGTGCAGTACTGAGGGTATGTTGCACTGTCAGAGGTGCAGTCTAGCGAATGAAACTTTAAACCAAGTTGCAGTCTGCCCTCTCAGGTGGATGTTAAAGATCCCATCGCACTATGCGGAAGCAGAGCAGGCGAATTATTCCCGGTGTCCTTGTCAATATTTTTTCCTTCAATCAACATCACAAAAACCCATCTGATCATTCTCACATTGCTGCTTGGGGGATCTTGCTGTGCAGAAATTGTCTGCCTGTTTCTTACATTACAAGAGTGACTTCACTTTAAGAAGTATACATTGGTTGTAAATCACTTTGGGACATGCAGTGGTCATGAAAGGCGTTTCAGAAATGGAAGTCTGTTTTTTATTTTCAATTTCAGCATGTGGGAAATTAGCTCAGTGACAGAAAGTAGAGAGTATTGGAGAATGTTATTCTTCAGCCTGGAGGGAAGTACACAGTGGGGTTCCCCAGGGTCACTGTTGGGATCACAGTTTTTTTTTTAAGAGATACAGCACTGAAACAGGCCCTTCGGCCCACCGAGTCTGTGCCGACCATCAACCACCCATTTATACTAATCCTATACTAATTCCATGTTCCTACCACATCCCCACCTGTCCGTATATTTCCCTGCCACATACCTAAACTAGGAGCAATTTATAACATCCAATTAACCTATCAACCTGCAAGTCTTTGGCATGTGGGAGGAAACCGGAGCACCCGGAGGAAACCGACGCAGACACAGGGAGAACTTGCAAACTCCACACAGGCAGTACCCAGAATTGAAACCGGGTCGCTGGAGCTGTGAGGCTGCGGTGCGAACCACTGCGCCACTGTGCCGCCCCAGTTTCTGTATGTTAATACAATGGGCTTGTGTACAGAGGGGATAATGTCAAAGTTGGCAGGAAACTCAGAAATGTTAATAAACGGTGAGAAGGATAGTAACAGACTTCAGGACGACAGCGACTGACCAGTGAAATGAGCAGGAACATGGCAAATATAAATGAACACAGTGAAGTGTGAAGTGAGACATTTGGGTAGGAAGTGTAAGGGAAGGCAACAGAAACAAAGGGGTATTGTTTAAATGAGGAGACAGGAACAGAGAGACTCGTAACGTTAACTCTGCTTCTCTTTCCACAGATGCTGCCAGACCTGCTGAGTGACTCCAGCATTTCTTGTTTTTGTTACAGAGAGACTTGGTGTGTATTCAGACAGATCTTTGAAGGCTGCACGAAAGGTTGACAAGTTTATGTCTGATATAACAGACATCAGGTAGAAAATACTATTGAGAAACAGGCTGAATATTGAAAGTCCAGAGGGGAAGTGAAAAAGCAAATAAGGGAAGCAAAGAGAGAGCATGAAAAGAGGCGAGCATTAAAGGAAATCCCTAAGTTTTCTATCGGCATCTAAATAGTAAAAGGGTAGTAAAAGGAACAATGGGGCCGACTCAGGACCATAAAGGGGATTTGCACATGGAGGCAGAGGATATAGCTGAGGTACCAAATGAATAATTTCCACCTGTCTTTACCAAGGAAGAAGATATGAAATCCTTTCCTTTATTAGCCGAGGTATAGAATATACGAGCAGGGAGGTTATGCCAGAATTGTATAACTCATTGGTTAGGACACAACTTGAGTACTGTGTGCAGTTCTGGTCACCTCATTACAGAAAGGATGTAATTGCACTAGAGAGGGCACACAGAAGATTTACGAGGATGTTGCCAGGACTGGAAAAATGCAGCTCTGAGGAAAGATTGGACAGGCTGGGACTGTTCTCCTTGAAATAGAGAAGGCTGAGGGTAAATCTGATTGAAATGTACAAAACTGAGAGTAGAGTGGAGCTGAAGGGTCCATTCACCTGAGAAAAGAGGTCAGTGGCGAGGGGGCATGGACTTAAAGTGATTGGCAGAAAGACTAAAAGGGAGCTGCGGATTTTATTTTTCACCCAGCGGGTGGTCAGAGTCTGGAACTCACTGTCCGAAAGGGTAGTTGAGGCAGAAACCAAAAACTCATTCAAAAGGTGTCTGGATGTGCACCTCAAGTGCTGTAATCTATCAAATGCTGGAAGGTAGGATTAGAATGGATGGATCGTTTTTTGGACAGCATAGACACGATGGGCCAAGTGGTCTCTCTGTGTGCCATAAACTGTCTATGATTCTAAGATGCAACACAGGCAATGTTGAAAGAGGAGATAAGTCAGACACTAGTGGGGTTTAAAATTGATAAAGAGGAAGTATTAGATAGGCTGTCTGGACTTAAATTGAATAAAGCACCAGGAACAGATGAGATGTATCCAAAGATACTGAGGGAAGTGAGGGTGGAAATCGCAGAGGCACTGGACATAATTTTTCAGTCTTTCTTAGACTCGGGGTGATGACAGAGGACTGGAGAATTGTAAACGTTACACCCTTGTTCAAAAAAGGGTGAAAAGATCAGGCCAGCAACTACAGGCCTGTCAGTTAAACTTCGGTGGTGGGAAAACTTCTAGAAAGAAATAATCTTGGACAAAGCTAATAGGCACATGGACAAATGCGAGTTAATTAAACAAGCCAGCATGGATTTCTTGAGAGAACATCATGTTTAACTAATTTTCTGGAGATGTTTGAGGTGGTATCAGAGAGAGTTGATGAGGGCAATTCTGTTGATGTGGTGTACATTGACTTTCATATAACGGTCTATTCAGTTTCAAATGAACCTGCCTCCACCATTCTCAAGCAGTGCATTCCAGACATTTAACTATTCCCTGCATGCAAAAACCTTTTGATACAATGCCACACAACAGACCTGTGAGCAAATTTGTAGCTCATAGAATAAAAGGGACATTAGCAACATGGATAAGAAATTAGCTGAGTGACAGGAAACAAAGAGTAGTGGTTAATGGATGTTTTACAGGCTGGAGGAAGGTTTGTGGTGGAGTTCCCCAGACATCAGTGTTCGAATCCTTGCTTTTCCTGATATATATTAAGGACCTAAACCTGGGTGTACAGGGCACAATTTCAAAGTTTGCAGCTGATACGAACGTTGGAAGCATTGTGAACTGTGAGGAGGATAGTGTAGAACTTCAAAAGGACACACACAAGTTGCTGGAATGGGCAGACAGGTGGCAGATGAAGTTCAATACAGAGAAATGTGAAGTGATTCATGTTGGTAGGAAGAACATGGGGTGACAATATACAATTCTATAGGGTGTTCAGGAGCAGAAGAACCTGTGTGTATATGTGCAGAAGTCATTGAAGGCGGCAGAACAGGTTGAGAAAGTGTTTAATAAAGCATGCAGTATCCTGGGCTTTATTAATAGGGGCATAGAGTACAAGAGCAAATAAGTTATTTTGAACTTATATAAGACACTATTTCAGCTTCAGCTCTGGTATTGTGTCCAGTTCTGGGTGCCACACTTGAGGAAAGACGTGAGGGCATAGGAGAGAGTGCAGAAAAGATTGACCAGAATCATTCCCAGGTTGAGGAATTTTAGTTATGAAGATAGATTGGAGAAGTTAGGACTGTTTTCCTCGGAGAAGGCCGAGAGGTGATTTATTCGAGGTTTCAAAAATCATGAGGTGTCTGCATAGAGCAGATAGAGAGAAACAGTTCCCACTCGTGAAAGGATCGAGAACGAGAGGGCACAGATTTAAAGTCATGGGTAAAAGAAGCAAAGACGACCTGAGGAAAATATTTTTTCACACAGTGCGTGGTTAGAGTCTGGAATGCACTGCCTGAGAATGTGGTGGAGGCAGGTTCAACTGAAGCTGAATAGATTGTTATATGAGAAGGAAGAATGTGCAGGATTACAGGAATAAGGCAGGGAACGGCGTTAGGTGAATTGCTCATTCGGAGAGCCAGTGCAGATACGAAAGGCTGAATTGGTCCTTCTGTGCTGTAATAATTCTCTGATGTTTTTATTACAGGATGCTGACCAAGGGGACACTGTGATGGGGCGTCTCAGATGGGTGTAATGGTGGAGAATGGGGAATTCATGGCTGGAAAGGGAAGTTGTCCTATGGGAACTGGAATCTTAGCAGGGACTCTCCGACAGCCTGTACGGGTCGAAGGCATCGAGGAAATATCCTCCCTGCCTCCTCCCCATGAGGTGTCCTCCGGATTCCTGGTGCCAATGCCTGTGTCCTCATGATGGTGATGATATGAAGGGTGCAGCAGAACACCATGAACTCAGACACCTGCTCCAGTGTGTACTGGAGGGCTCTCCCCGAGCGGTTCAGACATCGGAAGCATTGCTTCATCACACCGATGGTCTGTTCCACCATGTTCCTGGTGACTCCATTGCTCACATTATACACATGCTAATTGCATAACTAACGGTTGACGGTGGGAGGTGGATTGAGGGTGTAGAAGCATGGGCTGTGTCTAGAGGGGGTTCCTTTGTCTCCAAGGAGCCACATTCTGGTTATTCATGGAGCCCCGATGTGTTGGGACCGGCTGACTGATTCAGAATGAAGGTATGGTGGCTGCTGCCAGGATAGTGGACATTCACCAACATGACGTACTGGCCATGCTCACACACCAACTGTACATTGATGGAGTGAGAGTTCTTTCAGTCCCTGTACCTCAACCCATGGGTTGACATGGGGGCCACGCAGAGCCACCTACACCATCAGGAATCCCGCTATCCTAACAAAGCCACGGGATCTTTCATCCTGCTTCTCCCTGCTGAGGGAGATATTGATGATATAGATGGTCACCCTCACCTCCCAGAATTATCAATGGACAACACACAGGCCTAGTAACTACTGGCTAGTTAGTTTAACATCAGTTGTGAGGAAAGTTTTAGAAACAATAATCAGGGGAAAAGGACAACACACACTTGGAGAGATTGAGTTAATTAAGGATTGTCAGCACGGATTTCTGAAAGGCAGATCATGCTTGATGAAGTAATTGAATTTATTTGGAAAATCAGAGAAGGTTGATGAAGGGAATGTGGTGGATGTTGTCTACTTGGATTTTATGAAATTATTTGATGAAGAAACACACAGAAGCTTGGCTAACAAAATTGAACCTCATGGAATAGCATCTAATTGGATCAAAAATTGTCCATAGGACATAAAAAAGAGAAATGTGTTAAATGGTTGTTTTTCAGACTGGAGGATGGTAGACAGTGATTTTCCCCAAGGGTCAGTGCTTAGGACCACTGTTTGTTTTTTTGCTATATATAAGTTACATGGATCTTGGAATACAGAGTAGACTTTCAACATTTTCCGATGATACCAATCTTGGAGGTGTGGTAAACAGTGAGGATGTTGCAAACCACCTGTAGCAGGATATAGATAGGCTAGCAGAATGGACAGAGAAGTGGCAGGTGAAATTTCATACAACGGAGTGTGAGGTGATGTATTTTGTCAGAAGGAATAGGAAGGTAATATAGACTTAATGACACAGTTCTAAAGATTGTGCAGGGACAGAGCGACCTGGGGGCTGCATATGCATTGATATTTGAAGTTGGCAGGACATATTAGGAGAGTGTTTAGCGAAGCATATCAGATCTTGGACTTCATCATTAGAGACAATGAATTGAAAAGGATACTGGATGGACACCCGAAGGAGATGATCTTGCAGGGATACGGGGACTGACTGGGAGAGTGGGACTGACTGGATTGTTCCACAGGGAGCGGGTACCGAGGGGCCGAATGGCCATCTTCTGTGCCATAAATGTATCTATCACTCTCTATGACTCGATGTTTGATATGTCTCCTGCTCCTGCGTGGAAATATTCAGATACATGGAAGTTCAATGAAACTGTGACTTTAACAGCCACTGACAACTCCGTCCTCACCCTGGTGTGAGAAAGAACAAAAGAACAAAGGACATTACAGCACAGGAACAGGCCCTTCGGCCCTCCAAGCCTGCGCCGATCCAGATCTTCTATCTAAACATTAGCCTATTTTCTAAGGTCTGTATCTCTTTGCTTCCTGCCCATTCATGTATCTGTCTAGATACATCTTAAAAGACGCTCCCGTGCCCGCGTCTACCACCTCCGCTGGCAACGTGTTCCAGGCACCCGCCATCCTCTGCGTAAAGAACTTTCCATGCATATGCCCCCTAAACTTTTTCCCTCTCGCTTTGAACTCGTGACCCCTAGTAATTCAATCCCCCACTCTGGGAAAAAGCTTCTTGATATCCACGCTGTCTATAGCTCTCATGATTTTGTACACCTCAATCAGGTCCCCCCTCAACCTCCGTCTTTCTAATGAAAATAATCCTAATCTGCTCAACCTCTCTTCATAGCTAGCGCCCTCCATACCAGGCAACATCCTGGTGAACCTCCTCTGCACCCTCTCCAAAGCATCTACGTCCTTTTGGTAATGTGGCGACCAGAACTGCACGCAGTGAGGCTCCAGTTCGTGTTGCAGGAGGTGACACAGCTCTGTGACCACCTCCTAATTGAATCAGAGTTACCTCACACACTGCTCCTGGGTTAGGTGTGCATAGGAAAAGTGCTCTTGGAAAACCCAGGGAGGGTAGGGCAGAGCCCCTTCCTCCTCTCACTTTACAGAGCTTCCCCTCTCTGCAGCCTCTTCTCCATTTGTTGGTCGTGTTACAGACCCAGGGACACTGTAACTACAGTCAAGAACAAATACCAAGTTACAGTACAGCACAGGAACAGACCATTCGGCCCTCCAAGCCTGCGCCGATCTTGATGCCTGCCTAAACTAACACCTTCTGCACTTCCGGGGCCCATATCCCTCTATTCCCTTCCTATTTATGCATTTGTCAAGATGTCTCTCAAACGTCGCTATCGTATTTGCTTCTAACACCTCCCCCGGCAGCAAGTTCCAGGCACTCACCACCCTCAGTGTAAAAAATCTGCCTCGCAGATTCCCTCTAAACTTTGCCCCTCGCACCTTATACCTATGTCGCCTAGTAACTGACTCTTCCACCCTGGGAAAAAGCTTGTAACTATCCAAACTGTCCATTCCGCTCATAACTTTGTAAACCCCTATCATGTTGCCCCTCCACCTCCGTCGTTCCAGTGAAAAAAATCCGAGTTTTTCCAACCTCTCCTCATAACCAATGACCTCCAGACCAGGCAACATCCTGGTAAACCTCCTCTGTACCCTCTCCAAAGCCTCCACGTCCTTCTGGTAGTGTGGCAGTCGGAATTGCACGCAAAATTCCAAGTGTGGCCTAAGTAAGGTTCCGTACAGCTGCAGCATGACATGTCAATTTTTATACTCTGTGCCTCGTCCGATGAAGGCAAGCATGCTGTATGCCTTCTTGAATACCTTATCCACCTGCGTTGCCACTTTCAGTGACCCGTGGACATGTACGCCCAGATCTCTCTGCCTGTCAATACTCCTAAGGGTTCTGTCATTTACTGTATACCTCCCACCTGCATTAGACCTTCCAAAATGCATTACCTCACAGTTGTCCAGATTAAACTCCATCTGCCATTTCTCCGCCCATGTCTCCAACCGATCTATATCCTGCTGTATCTTCTGACAATCCTCATTATTATCTGCAACTCCGCAAACTTACTAATCAGACCAGCTGCATTTTCCTCCGAATCATTTGCACATACTACAAACATCAAACGTCCCAGCACTGATCCCTGCGGAACACCACTAGTCACATCCCTCCATTCAGAAAAACACCCATCCACTGATACCCTCTGTCTTCTATGACCGAGCCACTTCTGTATCCATCTTGCCAGCTCACCTCTGATCCCGTGTGACTTCACCTTTTGTACCAGTCAGCCATGCGGGACCTTGTCAGAGGCTTTACTAAAGTCCATATAGATAACATCCAATGCCCTTCCTTCATCAATCATCTTCGTCACTTCCTCAAAAAACTGAATCAAATTAGTAAGACACGACCTCCCCTTCACAAAACAATGGTGTCTCTCGCTAATAAGTTCGTTTGTCTCCAAATGCGAGTAAATCCTGTCCCGAAGAATCCTCTCTAACAATTTCCCTACCACTGACGTAAGGCTCACAGGCCTATAATTTCCTGGATTATCCTTGCCACCCTTCTTAAACAAAGGAACAACATTGGCTTTTCTCCAGTCCTCTGGGACCTCACCTGTAGCCAATGAGGATGCAAAGATTTCTGTCAAGGCCCCAGCAATTTCTTCCCTTCCCTCCCTCAGTATTCTACGGTAGATCCCGTCAGGCCCTGGAGACTTATCTATCTTATTGCTTTGCAAGACACGCAACACCTCCTCCTTATTGATAATGAGATGACTGAGACTATCTGCACTCCCTTCCCTAGGCCCATCATCCACCAAGTCCTTCTCTTTGGTGAATACTGATGCAAAGTACTCATTTAGCACCTCGCCCATTTCCTCTGGCCCCACGCATAGATTCCCATCTCTGTCCTTGAATGGGCCGACCCTTTCCCTGGTTACCCTCTTGCTCTTTATAAATGTATAAAATGCCTTGGGATTTTCCTTAATCCTGTTTGCCAATGACTTCTCATCACCCCTTTTAGCCTTATTGACTCCTTGCTTAAGTTACTTCCTACTGTCTTTATATTCCTCAAGTCTGTTCCTCGCCATCCAGCCCTTACAACTGCTTCCTTTTTCTTTTTGACGAGGCTCACAATATCCTGTGATATCCAAGCTTTCCCGAAACTTGCCAAACTTGTCTTTCTTCCTCACAGGAACATGCTGGTCCTGGATTCTAATCAGCTGACGTTTGAAAGAGTCCCACATGTCAGATGTTGATTTACCCTCAAACAGCCGCCCCCATTCTAAATTCTTCAGATCCTGCCTAATTTTGTTATAATTAGCCTTCCCCCAATTTAGCACCTTCACCCGAGGACTACTCTTATCTTTATCCACAAGTACCTTAAAACTTATGGAATTATGGTCACTGTTCCGGGAATGCTCCCCCACTGAAACTTCGACCACCTGGCCGAGCTCATTCCCCAATAACAGGTCCAGAATGGCCCAATCCCTTGTTGGACTATATACATACTGTTTCAAGAAGACCTCCTGGATGTTCCTCACAAATTCTGCCCCATCCAAGCACCTAGTACTAAGCGAGTCCCAGTCAATATTGGGTAAGTTAAAATCACCCACCACGGCAACCCTGTTACCTTTACATCTTTCCTAAATCTGTCTACATATCTGCTCCTCTACCTCCCGCTGGCTGTTGGGAGGCCTGTAGTAAACCTCCAACACCGTGACTGCACCCTTCCTATTCCTGAGCTCCACCCATATTGACTCGCTGCATGACCCCTCTGATTTGTCCTCCCGCAGTACAGCTGTGTTATTCTCCTTAACCAGTAATGCAACTCCGTCACCCCTTTTACATCCCCCTCTATCCCGCCTGAAGCTTCTAAAGCCTGCAACATTTAGCTGCCAATCCTGCCCTTCCCTCAACCAAGTCTCTGCAATAGCAACAACATCATATTTCCAAGTACTAATCCAAGCTCTAAGTTCACCTGCCTTACCTGTTATACTTCTCGCATTGAAACAAATGCATTTCAGAACACCAGTCCCGCTGTGCTCAGAAACATCTCCCTGCTTGCTTTTCCTCTTAGTCCTACTGGCCTTCTTTATTATGTCCTCCTCATTTATTTCACTAGCTGTCCTACTGCTCTGGTTCCCACCCCCCTGCCACACTAGTTTAAACCCTCCCGAGTGACGCGAGCAAACCTTGCAGCAAGGATATTGGTGCCCCTCCAGTTTATATGGAACCCATCCTTCTTGTACAGGTCCCATCTGTCCCTGAAGAGAGCCCAATGGTCCAGATATCTGAAACCCTCCCTTCTACACCAGCTGCTCAGCCACGTGTTTAGCTGCACTATCTTCCTACTTCTAGCCTCACTGGCATGTGGCACAGGGAGTAAACCAGAGATTACAACCCTCGAGGTATTGTTTTTTAACTTTCCACCTAACTCCCTAAACTCCCCCTGCAGGACCTCATCACTCTTCCTGCCTATGTCATTGGTACCGATGTGTACCACAACCTCTGGCTGTTCACCTTCTCCCCTTCAGAATGCCCCATGTCCGTTCAGAGACATCCTTGACCCTGGCACCAGGGAGGCAACATACCATCATGGAGTCTCTTTCATGTCCACAGAAGCGCCTATCTGTGCCCCTGACTATAGAATCCCCTATAACTATTGCTCTTCTGTGCTTTGTCCCTCCCTGCAGAACAACAGTGCCAGCCGTGGTGCCTCTGCTCTGGCTGCTGCTGTTTCCCCCTGATAGACCATACCTCGTCCAGAGTTGGGTCACCAAATCCTCTGTCCTCCCTGAATGTCTGCAGCAGCTCACAACACAACCTCCAGAAAACCATTCACAGCACCTCCACTAAATTTACAATAACAGAAGTAAGTCAAAAGCCCCTCACCTGTACGTTGGATGCCTGGTCCTTTTAAATAATACGAGAGGGGGTTCCTCGTGCTGCTGAATATATGTTCAGCTGAGAGTGACTAACACATGCGATCAGTGGACATGTACAGACCAAGTTTCAAAGACGTACATCAAAGCTGCCGGTATGGTATATTGACATCACATTCAAAACCATCCTCAGAGCAACAACACATACATGGTACGATTGAGCTAGAGCCCTGCCCAGCATGGGGCACTGTGCAGGCCACACTAGAAGTGCCTGGCTGTGCAGTTCACATCTCTCTATTGATCCCAGCTTCTGTACCGTCAGCACCAGTAGTGCTGTGGAGTCTAAAATAGTGGCTCGGGACAGATACAGTGGGGAAGGGATTCACTTCAGAAGGAGAAATGAGAAAAGATTGAAGTCAAAACATTTTCAGGAATATGAGAATGGGCAGGAGAATGGGACTAATTGGAGGGGTGAGGCAATGGAGGGATTCAAACACAAGAATGACTATTTTAAAATTAAGGTGCTGCCAGACTAGGAGCCAATGTAGATCAGTGAGCACAGGGGTGATGGGTGATCGATTTGGTGTGAGTAAGGATACAGGCAGCAGAGATCAGGATGGGCTGTGGTTTATGGAGGTTTATAACTGGGAGGGTGACCAGGATAGAATTGGAATAGTTAAGTGTGGATTTAACAGAGGTACAGGTGAGGGTTTATGCAGCAGATTGGCTGAGACAGAGGTGGAGGTGGGGGATATTACAGAGGTGGCCATAGACAGGGTTGGTACTGGAGAGAATATGGAGATGGACTCAGCTCAGGTTTAAATAGAACACACCGATTGCAAACAGTCTGGTTCAGCCTCAGATATTGGACAGGGTGGTGTATTTGTTTCACAGATGGGGATGGAGTTTGTGATGGAGACCAATGACACTGGCTTCAGTCTTCCCAAAATTTACATAACGGAACAGTATTTCAGTGAAACGGGGTTCACAGATGCCCTACCGGGAAATAGAGACAGCAACAGCAGTAAAGATGAGAGAGCAAATGTCAAGAAATCCAATAAAGTTGGCAATGGTTTATCGAGCTAATAGCTGGACATATTCACCAGGAATACAACGGCAGCAAAAAGTGCAGAGTAAACTACAGGAGCAGTAATGCTGTTAAACTTGGTTTATAGAATTAATAGCTAGATAGAGAGACTTACCAGGGACACCAATAATAGCCAGGATGGGATAGTAAATGTATTGAATAATCTTCAGTGCGAGACGGATCCGAGTGTTTAATGACATCCAATCATAATATGTAGAAAGGTAGTAAAGATCCGAGGATAAACTCCTGTCCATTGTTGTAACATTCCAATCTATTATTTTCAGATTCTGACCAAGTGTTGTAACATTCCAGTCATTTGTTCTCAGATTCTGATCTATCCTTTCTCTCTCTCTTGAGCCGCTGATCTCTGTTGTGGTTGTGCCGGGGTTGATGTTCCAGCTGAAACTATGGGACAACACTTGGGAGCCCCTTATTAATAGAAGATGGAAAACTTCCAGTGACACAATTAGGGTCCATGGAGACTGACATTAATTACAGTCACTTAACAAACAGATTCAGTTAACCCTTTTCAATACAGCACTTTTTGTACCACAATAAAGTAGATCATTTACCAGTCTGGATGGGATGCATGTGGGTTGCTGAGGGATGGAATGGTGGAAGTAGTAGAATTTTATAATTTTCTATGAGATCCCTCTTCACTCTTCCGAATATAATCCTATCTCTCCTCATACGTCAGTCCCGGCATCCCAGGAATCAGTCTGATAAACCTTCATTGCACTCTCGCTATAGCAGGAACATCCTTTCTCGGAGAAGGAGACCAAAACTGCACACAATATCCAAGTGCGGCCTCACCAAAGCCCTGTATAATTGCAGCAAGACATCCCTGCTCCTGTACTAGAATCCTGACTCTATGAAGGCCAACATAACATTCGCCTTTTTCTACCGCCTGTTGCACCTGCATGCTTACCTTCAGTGACAGGTGTACGAGAACACCCAGGTCTCGTTGCATTCTCCCCTCTCTCAGTTTATCGCCGTTCAGATAATAATCTGCCTTCCTGTTTTTGCTAACAAAGTGGATAACCTCTCATTTATTCACATTATACTGCATCTGCCATGCAATAGCCCACTCACTCAACTTGTCCAAATCACCCTGAAGCCACTCTGCATCCTCCTCACAACTTACCCTCCCACCCAGGTTTGTGTCTTCTGAAAATTTGGAGATATTACATTTAGTTCCCTCATCTAAATCATTAATATGGAGTGTGAATAGTTGGGGTCCTAGCACCGATCCCTGTGGTACCCCACTAATCACTGCCTGCCATTTGGAAAAAGATCCGTTTATCACTACTCTTTTTTTCCATCTGCCAACCAATTTCTAGCTATCGCAATACACTACCACTAATCCCATGCGCTTTAATTTTACTCACTAATCTCTTATGTGGGCCTTTGTCGAAAGCCTTCTGAAAGTCCAAATAAAACATATTATCTGGATCCCCCTCATCCACTCTATTAGTTACATCTTCGAAGAATTCTAATAGATTTATCAAGCATGATTTCCCTTTCGTAAATCCATGCTGACTCTATCCGATTCTAACACTTTTCTCCAAGTGCTCTGCTATCAAATCTTTGATAATGGACTCTAGAATTTTCCCCACTACCGACGTCAGGCTGACTTGTCTACAATTCCCTGCTTTATTTCTACCTCCCTTTTTAAATGGTGGGGTTACATTAGCTGCCCTCCAATCAGCTGGAACTGTTCCAAAGTCGATAGAATCTTGAAAGATGACCACCAATGCATCCACGATTTCTAGGGTCACTTCCTTAAGTAATCTGGGATGTAGATTATCAGGCGCTGAGGATTTAGCGGCCTTCAATACCATCAACTTCCCCAACACAATTTCTCTACTAATACTGATTTCCTTCGGTTCCTTCCTCTCACTAAACCCTGTGTTCCCCAACATTTCTGGTAAGATATTTGTGCCATCCTTTGTGAAGACAGAATCAGAGTATGCATTTAGTTAGTTAGCCATTTCTTTGTTTCCCATAATAAATTCCCATGTTTCTAACTGTAAGGACCTACATTTGTCTTAACCAATCCTTTCCTCTTCACATACCTACAGAAACCTTTACAGTCAGGTTGTATGTTCCCCACAAGCTTACTCGTGTACTTTATTTTCCCCTTCTTAATCAATCCATTGGTCCTCCTTTGCTGAATTCTAAACTGCCCAATCCTCAGGTCTGTTGCTTCTTTCTGGCGAATGTATATGCCTCTTCCGTGAATCTAATACTATCTCTAATTTTTCTTGTAAGCCATGGTTTGGCTACGTTTCCCATTTTACTTTTGCGCCAGACAGGAGTAAACAATTGTTGCAGTTCATCAATGCACTCTTTGAATATTGCCATTGCCTTTCCACCGTCATCCCTTGAAGTAACGTTTCCCAATCCATCAGAGCCAACTCGTGCCTCATACCTTCATACTTTCCTTTATTAAGATTCACGACCCTCGTCTCAGAATCAACTACGTCACTATCCATCTGAGAGTCATAGATTCGTACAGCATAGAAAAAGGCCCTTCGGCCCACTGCGTCCATGCCGACCATAATGCCGAACTATACTGATTCCACGTGCCTGCATTAATTCCATATCCGTCTATGCTTTGCTCATTCAAATACCTGTCCAGATGACTCTTAAATGTGGCTACTGTTCCTGCCTCCACCACCTCCACTGGCAGCTCATTCCAGATACGCACTATTCTTTGTGTGTAAAATTTACCCTTTTAATCCCCTTTAAACCTCCTCCCTTTCATCTTAAATCCATGTCCTCTAGTTTTAGTCACCCCTACCATGGGAAACAGACTCTGCCTACCTGCTCTGTCTATGCCTCTCATAATTTTATATACCTCCATCATGTCCCCTCTCAGCCGTCTTTGCTCCAGGGAAAACACACCCAGCCTACCCAATCTCTCTTTCTAACTCAAGCCCTCCAAACCAGGCAACATCCTTATAAATCTTTTCTGCACCCTCTCTAGCTTAATCACATCTTTCCTGTAGTGTTGCGACCAGAACTGCACAAAGTACTCCAAATGCGGAATAACCAATGTTATGTACAACTGTAACATGACGTCCCAACTCTTGTACTCCATGCCGCAGTTGATGGAGACAAGCATGCCATACACCTTATTCGCCACCCTGTCTACCTGTGTTGCCACAATCAGGGAACTATGCACTTGCACCCCAAGGTCTCTCTTCTCAACAACACTCCCCAGGCCCTGTCATTCACTGTATATGGCCTGCCCTGGCTCAACTTCCCAAAATGCATCACTTCGCACTTGTCTGCATTAAATTCCATTTGCCAAACCCTTGCCCACTTTCCAAGTTTACCGATATCCTGTTGTAACCTCAGACAACCTTCTTCACTTTCTACTATTCCATCAATTTTTGTTTCATCTGCAAACTTACCAATCATGCTGCCTACATTCATATCCAAGTAATTAATATATATGACAAACAAGAGAGGGCCCAGAACCGATCCCTGCGGCACACCACTGTTCACAAGCCTCCAATCTGAAAAACAACCCCCCACTACCAGCCGATCACCAAGCCAAATTTGTATCCAATTGGCTCGCACACCCTGGATCCCATGTGTTTGAACCTTCTGGACCAGCCGACCATGCGGGACCTTGTCAAAGGCCTTGCTAAAGTCCATGTAGACAACGTCCTTCACCCTGCCCTCGTCAATCCTCTTGGTCACCTCCTCAAAAAACGCAATCAAATTCCTGAGACATGATTCCCATGCACAAAGCCATGCTGACTATCCCAAATCAGACGTTGCCTTTCCAAATGCATATAAATCCTGTCTGTCAGAATCCCTTCCAGTAACTTTCCCATCACTGATGGAAGGCTCACCGGCCTCTAGTTCCCTGGCTTATCACTGCTGCCCTTCTTAAATAAAGGCACAACATTAGCTATCCTCCAGTCTTCCGGTACCTCACCCGTGGCTAACAATAATGCAGAAATCTCTGCTCGGGCTCCAGGAATATCCTCCCTTTCTTCCCATAGCATCCGAAAATACACCTGGTCAGGCCCTGGGGATTTATCTACCTTAATGCGCTTCAAAGACACCAACACCGCCTCCTTTGTAATGTTGATATGCTCCAGGATATCGAAATTCCCTCCCGTAAACTCACTAGCTTCCATGTCGTCTCCATGGCAAATAAAGACGAGAAGTATTCATTTAAGATCTCGCCCATTTCCCGTGGCTGCACACGTAGATTACCACACTGATCCTTAAGGGGACCGACTCTCACCCTAGCTACCCTTTTACTCTTAATATACTTATAGAATATTTTAGGATTCACCATTATCTTATCTGCCAGGGAAATCTCATGGCCCCTTTTCTCACTCCTAATTTCTTTCTTGAGTGTACTCCTACATCCACTCTATTCCTGGAGGGCCTCGTTTGATCCCCGCTGCCTATACCCGACATATGCCTCTTTCTTTTTCCTGACCAGACCCTCAACATCCCTCATCAACCAAGGTTCCCTAAACTTGCCAGTCTTGCCCTTCCACCTAACAGGAATATGCCAGCCCATAACTCTTCCTGTCTCACTTTTAAAAGCCTCCCACTTGCCAGACGTCCCTTTACCTGTAAACAGCCCCTTCCATTCAACTTTTGAGAGTTCCTGTCTGATGCCATCGAAATCAACCTTCCTCCAATTTAGGACTTCAACCTTTGGACCAGTCCTATCCTCTTCCATAAATATCTTGAAGCTAATAGAGTTGTGGACACTGGCCCCAAAGTGCTCCCTCACTAATTCATCATCCACCTGCCCATCCTCATTTTCAAAGAGGAGGTCGAGTGTAGCCTTTTCTCTCGTAGGGCCATCTGCATACTGTTTCATAAAACTATCCTGGACACACTGAACAAATTCTTGCCCATCTGATCCCTTAGCACTAAGGCAGTCCCAGTCAATATTAGGAAAGTTAAAATCACTTACTATTACAACCCGAAAATTCCTACACCTATCTGTGATTTCCCTGCATATATGCTCCTCCAATTCCCTCTGACTATTGGGGGGCCTATAGTATAATCCCATCAAAGAGATCACCCCTTGCTTATTTCTAAGCTCCACTCATATGGCCTCACTGGACGTTCCCCCCGGGATATCCTCTCTAACTACTGCCGTGATGTGCTCCCTAATCAATTGTGCAACTCCCCATCCTCTCTTCCCTCCAACTGAAGCATCGGTACCCCGTAACATAGAGCTGCCAGTCTTGCCTGTCCCTCAACCACGTTTCTGTAATAGCTATAATATCACAATCCCATGTACTGATCCATGCTCTGAGTTCATCTGCCTTACCTGCAAGGCCTCTTGAATGAAAGTACTTGCAGTTTAGTCGACCAGACCTTCCACTCTCCCTGTCAGGCCACTGCCAGGCCCGCCTACTGGACTGCTTGCATTAACCTCAACTATCTCATCGGAGAGACTACTACTTTGAGTCCCATCCCTCTGCAAGACTAGTTTAAACCCTCCCGAGTAGTACCAACATACCTCCCCGCAAGGATATTGGTCCCCTTCCAGTTTAGATGCAATCCGACCCTCTTCAAAAGGTCACCTCTGCACCAGAAGAGATCCCAATGATCCAAGTAGCTGAAGCCCTACCGCCTACACCAGCTCTTCAGCCACACTTTCATTTGCCTAATCCTCCTATTCCTACCCTCACTAGCACGTGGCACAGGGAGTAATCCTGAGATTCTTCTTCTTCTTTGTCTTTGGCCTCCTTACCTCGAGAGACAATGGGTAAGCACCTGGAGGTGGTCAGTGGTTTGTGCAGCAGCGCCTGGAGTGGCTATAAATGCCAATTCTAGAGTGACAGGCTCTCCCACAGGTGCTGCAGAAAAAATTGTCTGTCGGGGCTGTTACATAGTTAGCTCTCCCCTTGCGCTTCTGTCTTTTTTCCTGCCAACTGTGAAGTCTCTTCGACTCGCCACATTTTAGCCCCTCCTTTCAGGCTGCCCACCAGCTCTGGCGATCGCTGGCAACTGACTCCCACGACTTGTGGTCAATGTCACAGGACTTCATGTCGCGTTTGCAGACGTCTTTAAAGCGGAGACATGGACGGCCGGTGGGTCTGATACCAGTGGCGAGCTCGCTGTACAATGTGTCTTTGGGGATACTGCCATCTTCCATGCGGCTCACATGGCCAAGCCATCTCAAGCGCCGCTGACTCAGTAGTGTGTACAAGCTGGGGATGTTGGCCGCCTCGAGGACTTCTGTGTCAGAGATACGGTCCTGCCACCTGATGCCAAGTATTCTCCGGAGGCAGCGAAGATGGACTGAATTGAGACGTCGCTCTTGGCTGACATAAGTTGTCCAGGCCTCGCTGCCATAGAGCAAGGTACTGAGGACACAGGCTTGATACACTCGGACTTTTGTGTTCCGTGTCAGTGCGCCATTTTGCCACACTCTCTTGGCCAGTTTGGACATAGCAGTGGAAGCCTTTCCCGTGCGCTTGTTGATTTCTGCATCTAGAGACAGGTAACTGGTGATAGTTGAGCCTAGGTAGGTAAACTCTTGAACCACTTCCAGAGCGTGGCCGCCGATATTGATGGATGGAGCATTTCTGACATCCTGTCCCATGATGTTCATTTTCTTGAGGCTGATGGTTAGGCCAAATCCTGAGATTACCCCTAGAGGTTCTACTTTTTAACCTTCTGCCTAACTCCCTATATTCACTTTGCAGGACCTTATCTCTCTTCCTGTCTATGTCGTTAGCACCAATATGGACCACGACCTCTGGCTGCTCACTCTCTCCTTTCAGAATTTCCTGCAGCCACTCCGAGACATCCTTGACCCTCGCAGCAGGGAGGCAACATACCATCCTGGTGCCTCTTTTGCGGCCACAGAAACACCTACCTGCACCCCTTATGATAGAATTCCCTATCACGATAGCTCAAACACCACTTTTCCTGCCCTGCTGTGCGGCAGAGCCCTCTGTGGTCCCATGGGCCTGGCTGTTGCTGCTTTCCCCTGGGAGGTCATCCCCCCCCAACTGTATCCAAAGCGGTCTATCTGTTTGAGAGGGGGTGACCACAGGGGACTGCTGCACTACCTGCCTGTGCCTGCTACTCTGTCTGGTGGTCACCCATCCCTTTTCGGCCTGTGCAGCTATTATCTGCGGTGTGACCACCTCGCTAAACATATTATCCACGACTTCCTCAGCATTATGGATGCTCCACAGTGATTTCACCTGCAGCTCCATCTCCATAATGCGGGTCGCCAGTAGTTGCAGATGGCCCCACTTCCTGCACACATGCCCACTAGGGATACTGGAAGCCTCCCTGATTTCCCACAAAGGGCAGGAGGAGCAGATCACGGGGCTGAACTCTCCTGTCATGACCTACCCTTAGACTAATTAGTTACAACCTTAATTAAAAAAAATACTAATTACATGAGGGGCCTTTTTCTACCCACTTCAATCTAAGATTCTGAATAAACTACACTGAATTTAAAAAAGGAAACACTTCAGCAGTACTCACCTTATCACCAGAGTTCTTTTCCCACAAAAATAAACTTTTCACTTTTTTAAAGATATCGACATGCACTAATAGCTGCTACTCACCCAACCAATCAGCTTGCAGCTCTCCTCTGACGTCACTGTTGGCTTTCTTCATGAAGAATTCCATCATATTATGGTCGCTCATCCTCAAGGGATTTCACACAACTAGATTGTCAATTATTCCTCTCTCTTTACACAATACCCAGTCTGGGATGGCCTGTTCTCTAGTTGGTTCCTCAACATATTGGTCCAGAAAACCATCCCGTATACACTCCAGTAATTCCTCCTCTACGTTATTGTGACAAATTTGATTTGACCAATCTATATGCAGATTTAAGTCACCCATAATTACAGATGTTGCTTTATCGTATGCATCTCTAATTTCCGGTTTAAGACCATTCCCACATCACCACCAAAGTTTGGGGGTCTATATATAACCCCCACTAACGTTTTTTGCCCCTTAGTGTTTCTCAGCTCTACCCATACAGACTCCACATCATCAGATCTCATATCCTTCCTCACTATTGTATTACTTTCCTTTTTAACCAGAAATGCAACTCCACCGCGGGTGGAAATACGCCATTTTACTGATGGTGTGAATATTTGGTCAGAAGCTCATCGCAAGGCATCTCAAGGTTAACTATGTAACCAAGTGTGTGAACAGTTTGGCTTTTCGTCTCAAACATTTACAAAGGAGAGGGATGGAGTGTGTAGCTGGGAAATATTTGAAGCAGAGACAGAAAACAATGTCTTCAATCTTCTCAATATTTAATTGGCATTGCAGATGTGTGAGGTAATACATTTTGAAAGGAGGAATGAGGAGAGACAATACAAATTAAATGGTATAACTATAAAGGTGGTGAAATAACAGAGACACCTGGAGTATTTGTACACAAATCGTTGTAGCCAAACCGTTAATAAATATATGGGATCCTCGGTGTTATAAATAGAGGCAAAAAAATCAAAAGCAAGGACATTATGTGAAACATATATAAAATACTAGTTCAGCTGCACCTGAAGTCTTTTGTCAAATACTGGGAACCACACTTTAGGAAGGACATGAAGCCTTCGGAGAGGGTACAGAACTGTTTTACGAGAATTTGTGCAGGCATGAGGGATTACAGTTATGTAGCTGGGGTTGTTCTGCTTCGAGCAGAGAACTTTCAGAGGAGATTCGATTGAGCTGTTTAACATTAGGAAGGGTTTAGATAAATTAAATAAAGAGAAACTGTTTCCAATGTCCAAGGGACCGGTAATCAGAGACATGGATTTAAGGCGATTGGTAAAAGAAGCAGACATGAGGATTTTTGTTTCTGAGTGGTTTGGATTTGGGATGCACTGTCTGATAGGCTGATGGATACAGATTCAATAGTATATCCCAAAAGGGAATTGGATAAATATCTGAAGAAGAAAAACTGTTCGGATATAGTGAAAGAGTCAGGGAGTGGGACTAACTGGATTGTTCTTTGAAAGGGTTCAGCACTGACTTGCTGGGCCGAATGACATCATTCAGGGCTGTGCTATTCTGTGATTCGATGATTGTTCCAGCCTGTACTTTCCCAATATTCCTATCCTTTCAGCAGCTGTTTGATAAATTACCACATAACAGCCATGTTACCAAATTAGAAACACATGGGATTAAAGGACCAATGTCAGCAGTGGCTCAGTTTGCCGCTCTCTCCCCTTTCAATCACAAGCTTCTAGGATCAAGTGTCACTGCAGGACTTGATCACAAGAATCAAGGCTGACACTGCAGTGCAGTACTGAGGGAGTGTTTCACTGTCAGAGGTACCGCCTTATCAACGAAAAGGTAAAGCCAGGCCCCGTGTAGCCCACTCAGGTGGATGTAAAGATCCCATGGAATTATTTAGAATGTCAGGGTAATTATTCCCAGTGTCCTGGTCAACATTTACTCCTCAATTCAACATCACAAAAACAGATCTGATCATGATCACACTGCTACTTGTGGGATCTTGCTGTGCGGGAATTGACTGTGTTTTTCCTGCATTTACAAGACTGACTAAACGTTAAAAACTACTCGTTGGTTGGAAATCGCTTTGGGACATGCAGTGATCATGAAGGCGTTACATAAATGGAAGTCCTTTTTTTATTTTCAATGTCAGCATGCAGGAAATTAGGTCAGTGACAGAAAGCAGAGAGTAGTAGAGAATGGTTGTTGATCAGTCTGGAGGGAAGTACACAGTGGGGTTCCCCAGGGTCACTGTTGGGATCACTGTTGCTGTATGTTAATGCAACGGGCTTGTGTACAGAGGGGATAATGTCAAAGTTTTCAGAGGGCAGGAAACTCAGAAATGTTAATAAACAGTCTGAAGGATAGTAACAGACTTCAGGAGGACAGAGACTGACTGGTGAAATGGACAGGAACATGGCAGATGTAATTTAACACAGTGAAGTGTGAAGTGAGACATTTGGGTAGGAAATATGAGGTGAAACAATATAAACTCAATGGTACCATTATAAATCGGGTGAAGGATTAGAGACAAGTGGCGTGTACACACACAGATCTTAGAAGGTAACATGTAGTGTCTTTGGTGTTAGAGAGAGAGATACAGAGTAATAAAACTCAGGAGGAAATGCTGATGTTTATACATCATTGGTTAGGTCCCAGCTGGAGAATTGTGTCCAATTCTGATCACCACGGTTTGGTAAGGATGTCAAGGACTTAGTGTAGATACTGAGGTGATTTTCTGGAATGGTACCAGGGATCTGGCAATTCAGTTACGTTGAGAAATTGGAAAAGCTGGGATTGTTCTCTTTAGAGCACTGACGGGTAAGGAGAGATTTAATATAGAATTCAAAATCATGAGGGGTTTTGATAGGGTAATTAATGTGAAACTGCTTCCAGTGTCAGAAAGTGCAGTATTAAGAAGACAAAGATTGAAGGTAATTGACAAAGAATCAGAGGTGAAATGAGGAGAATTTTCTTCCACAGCAAGTTGTTGGGATCTGGAATTCATTGCCTGAAAACATGATGGAAGCAGATTCAATAATATCTTTCAACCTCTCACACTGCTCAATGTACCACACCCCCATCACTCACCCATCAGCTGTCCCTAACACTCAGGACTCACACATAACATTCACATACTCCACCTCACCATCACACACCTTCCACTGATACCAGCCTCACACCCACATCTCACTGTCTCCACATACCACCAGCTATTGAGCTATGGAAGGCACATCACACAAACACTGTGAAACACAATTACTGATATTCCACCCCCTCTCTGACAGGACAAGGTCACTCACAGGACAATCACAGGGGGCAGAAGTGAACTGGCGGGGGCCAGGCATATCTGCATCCCCTGAGCCTGAGGGAGGAGATGGTTCTCCGCATCATGGGACTGGCTGTCAAAGAGCCCGTGGCATCCGGCCTCGCCGACAGCATTCAGGCTGTTGCTATGTTCCTGCCTTATGTCCCTTCTTAACTCCCACCTCCCCCTCATCCTGCTATCTGGGATGATGTACAAGCTGGAGATGGGACCATGGACCTCCTGCTTTCCATCCCACCCCCAATCCCTCACCCCAACCTTCCAATTCTGAATGATACTTTCCAACGATAACTGAAAACTGCCAGCTTACCAGTCACAGCAGCTCCAAGAGACAGAGAGAGAGCAGCAGCACAGCACTGATGGTGTAGCCCCATCACTTGGTCTGATACTGACAGACAACAGATCAAATACGTACACTGTGTGTGCTGTAGAGGCTGGTAAAGAGTCAGAATCTACACGTGGTGAGTCACCAAGCACGAGTGAGCTGCAGCCAGGCCAGGGGGAAAGGATAGTTCATGCGTCAGATGACCGGAGGGCAATGTCACAAACGAGTTATAATACACAGGACTCAGATATGAAATTTGCTGCAGCAGCATACAGGAGAATGATGATGGATATCGACACTGAGATACTTTGTCCATTGACAGGCCTGTCAGACAGTCTGTTGTCACTATCAAAGAACATGGAGGAGTCCAGCTCCAACATGGCACAGGACATTGCACAGAGCTTGAAGCCCATTTTTTTCCCCTGTGGAAGTGGCCACTAACTCCATGACAGCAGTAGCGGACCCAGCCTTGATGCAGTGTCTGGTGACCATTGTCTCAGCTTCCACTGCAGCACAGACGGCAGACACCCAACGTCTCAGTGCTTCAGTGGAAGCTCAGACTGCTTGCTGCCATGCAGGATCAGACTGCTGTCATCATGGCTGTGGTTCTCACTGCACAAAGGGGTTTGCAGGCTCTCACAACAGTCCAGCAATCTGTGATCCAGTAGATTACTAAGATTACTGAGATGTCGCCCCGTGGGAGTGACTGTGTCTCCGTGGAGTATGAACCTGCTGTCCTCTCTCAGGATGACAGTATTTGTTCTCCTTTCACTGTCACTCCACCAATGTCCTTGCTGTTACCCATTAGCCAGCTCAGGCTGCTGCTGCCCATGTCGTGGTGGTGCAGTCTGAATCCGTGCCCTCAAGGCCCAGAGCTGCTCGAGGACGTCCTGCAAGGCCATCTGCAGTCTTCCCCAGTGAAAGTCAGCAGCCTTCCACCAGCCATGCTGCAGTCACTGGGGAAACACTGTGTAGGAGCACTAGGCAAGTCGAGGGATCCACAAGACAGGCACTAAGGGAATATTCAAGGGTGAATAGTTCAGCTTTGCTTGTATAATTGGATGTGTTATTGGATAAAGATGTCAATGAAAAGGTTTTTGTTGGTGTTTTTTTATTGCTGGACACTGTGATGGGGCATCTCAGTTGGGTGTAATGGGGGAGAATGGAGGATCCATGGTGGGAAAGGGAAGTTGTCCTGTGGGAACCGAAATTCTAGCAGGGTCTCTCCGACAGCCTGCCCGGTTCAAAGGCATCCAGGAAATATCCTCCCTCACTCCTCCTCCTGAGGTAGCCTCCGGATTACTGGTGCCAATGCCTGTGTCCTCATGATGGTGATGATATGAAGGATGCAGCAGAACACCATGAACTTGGACACCTGCTCCAGTGAGTACTGGACGGCTCCCCCCGAGCGGTTCAGACGTTGGAAGCATTGCTTCATCACACCGATGGTCTGTTCCACCATGTTCCTGGTGACTCCATTGCTCACGTTATACACGGGTTATTTTCATGCGGTTGGTTGGCATTGATGCTGGGGGTTGAATTAGGAGTGATGTACAGAGTGAGGTAGGCATTGTCTCCGAGGAGCCACATTCTGGTTCTGCATAGAGGCCCGAAGTGTTGGGACCGGCTGCCTGCTTCAGAATGAAGGTATGGTGGCTGCTGCCAGGATAGTGGACATTCACCAACATGATGTACTGGGCATGCTCACACACCAACTGTACATTAATGGAATGAGAGTTCTTTCAGTTCCTGTACCTCTCCCCGTTGACATTCGGGCCGCGCAGAGCCACCTCCACCAGCAGGAATTCCGCTACCCTGACAAAGCCACGGCACCTCTCACCCTGCTTCACCCTGCGGAGGGTGAAAATGATATATTCACCTCACCCGACATAGATGGCCTCCATTAACCAGCAGATACATTATTGGACAGCATAGAGATAGACAATGGATACGTCACACGCTGCTGCCTGGGAAGATCCAGATACATAGAAGTTCAATGAAACTGTGACCTTAACGGCTTTGGACAGCTCCGTCCTGGTGTGAGGCTCCAGGTCGTGTTACAGGAGGTGACACTGCTATGTGACCACCTCCTTATTGAATCAGAGTCACCTCACACACTGCTCCTGGGTTAGGTGTAGGTAGGAAAATTGCTCTTGGGAAAGCCAGGGTGGGTAGCGGAAAGACCCCTCCCTCATAACAAAGAACAAAGAACAAAGAAAATTACAGCACAGGAACAGGCCGTTCGGCCCTCCAAGCCTACGCCAATCCAAATCCTCTATCTAAACCTGTCGCCTATTTTCTAAGGGTCTGTATCTCTTTACTTCCTGCCCATTCATGTATCTGTCTAGATACATCTTAAAAGACACTATCGTGCCCGCGTCTACCATCTCCGCTGGCAATGCGTTCCAGGTGCCCACCACCCTCTGCGTAAAGAACTTTCCACGCATATCCCCCCTAAACTTTTCCCCTTTCACTTTGAACTTGTGTCCCCTTGTAATTGAATCCCCCACTCTGGGAAAAAGCCTCTTGCTATCCACCCTGTTTATACCTCTCATGATTTTGGACACCTCAATCAGGTCCCCCCTCAACCTCCGTCTTTCCAATGAAAATAATCCTAATCTACTCAACCTCTCTTCATAGCTAGCGCCCTCCATACCAGGCAACATCCTGGTGAACCTCCTCTGCACCCTCTCCAAAGCATCCACATCCTTTTGGTAATGTGGCGACCAGAACTGCACGCAGTATTCCAAATGTGGCCGAACCAAAGTCTTATACAACTGTAACATGACCTGTCAACTCTTGTACTCAATACTCCGTCCGATGAAGGAAAGCATGCCATATGCCTTCTTGACCACTCTATTGACCTGCGTTGCCACCTTCAGGGAACAATGGACCTGAACAGCCAAATCTCTCTGTACATCAATTTTCCCCAGGACTTTTCCATTTACTGTATAGTTCACTCTTGAATTGGATCTTCCAAAATGCATCACCTCGCATTTGCCCTGATTGAACTCCATCTGCCATTTCTCTGCCCAACTCTCTAATCTATCTATATTCTGCTGTATTCTCTCACAGTCCCCTTCACTATCTGCTACTCCACCAATCTTAGTGTCGTCTGCAAACTTGCTAATCAGTCCACCTATACTTTCCTCCAAATCATTAATGTATATCACAAACAACAGTGGTCCCAGCACGGATCCCTGTGAAACACCACTGGTCACACGTCTCCATTTTGAGAAACTCCCTTCTACTGCTACTCTCTGTCTCCTGTTGCCCAACCAGTTCTTTATCCATCTAGCTCGCACACCTTGGACCCCATGCGCCTTCACTTTCTCCATCAGCCCACCATGGGGAACCTTATCAAACGCCTTACTGAAGTCCACGTATATGACATCTACAGCTCTTCCCTCATCAATCAACTTTGTCACTTCCTCAAAGAATTCTATTAAGTTGGTAAGACATGATCTTCCCTGCACAAAACCATGTTGCCTATCACTGATAAGCCCATTTTCTTCCAGATGGGAATAGATCCTATCCCTCAGTATCTTCTCCAGCAGCTTCCCTGCCACTGACGTCAGGCTCACCGGTCTATAATTACCTGGATTTTCCCAGCTACCCTTCTTAAGCAAGGGGACAACATTAGCAATTCTCCAGTCCTCCGGGACCTCACCCGTGTTTAAGGATGTTGCAAAGATATCTGTTAAGGCCCCAACTATTTCCTCTCTCGCTTCCCACAGAAACCTGGGATAGATTCCATCCGGAAATGGGGACTTGTCCACTTTAATGCCTTTTAGAATACCCAGCACTTCCTCCCTCCTTATGCTGACTTGACCTAGAGTAATCAAACATCTGTCCCTAACCTCAACAACCGTCATGTCCCTCTCCTCGGTGAATACTGATGCAAAGTTCTCGCTTAGAATCTCACCCATTTTCTCTGACTCCACGCATAACTTTCCTCCTTTGTCCTTGAGAGGGCCAATCCTTTCTCCAGTTACCCTCTTGCTCCTTATGTATGAATAAAAGGCTTTGGGATTTTCCTTAACCCTGTTTGCTCAAGATATTTCATGACCCCTTTTAGCCCTCTTAATTCCTCATTTCAGATTGCGCCTACAATCCCGATATTCTTTCAAAGCTTCGTCTTTCTTCAGCCGCCTAGACCTTATGTGTGCTTCCTTTTTCCTCTTAGTTAGTCTCACAATTTCACCTGTCATCCATGGTTCCCTAATCTTGCCATTTCCACCCCTCATTTTCACAGGAACATGTCTCTCCTGCACGCTAATCAACCTCTCTTTGAAAGCATCCCACATATCAAAAGTGGATTTACCTTCAAACAGCTGCTCCCAATTTACATTCCCCAGCTCCTGCCGAATTTTGGTATAGATTAGATTTTTTTTTTAGATTAGAGATACAGCACTGAAACAGGCCCTTCGGCCCACCGAGTCTGTGCCGAACATCAACCACCCATTTTTATACTAATCCTACACTGATCCCATATTCCTACCAAACATCCCCACCTGTCCCTATATTTCCCTACCACCTACCCATACTAGTGACAATTTATAATGGCCAATTTACCTATCAACCTGCAAGTCTTTTGGCTTGTGGGAGGAAACCGGAGCACCCGGAGAAAACCCACGCAGACACAGGGAGAACTTGCAAACTCCACACAGGCAGTACCCGGAATCGAACCCGGGTCCCTGGAGCTGTGAGGCTGCGGTGCTAACCACTCCGCCACTGTGCCGCCCCACAATTTAGCACTCTTCCTTGAGGACCACTCTCTTCTTTGTCCATGAGTATTCTGAAACTTGCGGAATTGTGATCACTATTCCCAAAGTAGTCCCCTACTGAAACGTCAACCACCTGGCCTGGCTCATTCCCCAACACCAGGTCCAGTATGGCCCCTTCCCGAGTTGGACTATTTACATCCTGCTCTAGAAAACCCTCCTGGATGCTCCTTACAAGTTCTGCTCCATCTAGACCTCTAACATTAAGTGAATCCCAGTCAATGTTGCGGCCATTTCAGAGACATGGGTAGAGCAGGGCCAGGAATGGATGTTGCGGGTTCCGGGATTTCCATGTTTCACTTAGAACAGAGAAGATGGGAAAAGAGGGGGGGGGGTGGGTGTGTGGCATTGTTAATCAAGGAAAGTATTACAGCGGCAGAAAGGACGTTTGAGGACTCGTCTACTGAGGTAGTCTGGGCCGAGGTTAGAAACAGGAGAGGAGAGGTCACCCTGTTGGGAGTTTTCTATAGACCTCCAAATAGTTCCAGAGATGTCGAGGAAAGGATAGCAAAGATGATTCTTGACAGGAGCGAGAGTAACAGGGTAGTGGTTATGGGGGACTTCGACTTTTCAAATATTGACTGGAAATACTATAGTTCGAGTACTTTAGATGGGTCTGTTTTTGTCCCGTGTGTGCAGGAGGGTTTTCTGACACAGTATGTAGACAGGCCAACCAGGGGCGATGCCACATTGGATTTGGTACTGGGTAATGAACCCGGCCAGGTGTTAGATTTAGAAGTTGGTGAGCACTTTGGTGATGGTGATCACAATTCGGTTAGGTTTTCCTTAGCGATGGGCAGGGACAGGTATATACCGCAGGGCAAGAATTATAGCTGGGGGAAAGGAAATTATGATGCGATTAGGCAAGATTTAGGATGCGTAGGATGGGGAAGGAAACTGCAGGGGATGGGCACAATCGAAATGTGGAGCTTATTCAAGGAGCAGCTACTGCGTGTCCTTGATAAGTATGTACCTGTCAGGCAGGGAGGAAGTTGTCGAGCGAGGGAGCCGTGGTTTACTAAAGAAGTTGAAGAGCTTGTCAAGAGGAAGAAGAAGGCTTATGTTAGGATGAGACGTGAAGGCTCAGTTAGGGCGCTTGAGAGTTACAAGCTAGCCAGGAAGGATCTAAAGGGAGAGATAAGAAGAGCAAGGAAAGGACACGAGAAGTCATTGGCGGATAGGATCAAAGAAAACCCTAAGGCTTTCCATAGGTATATCAGGAATAAAAGAATGACTAGAGATAGGTTAGGGCCAATCAAGGATAGTAGTGGGAAGTTGTGTGTGGAATCGGAGGAGATAGGGGAAGTGTTAAATGAATATTTTTCGTCAGTATTTACAGTGGAGAAAGAAAATGTTGTCGAGCAGAATACTGAGATACAGACTACTAGGCGAGATGGGATTGAGGTTCACAAGGAGGAGGGGTTAGCAATTTTGGAAAGTGTGAAAATAGATAAGTCCCCTGGGCCAGATGGGATTTATCCTGGGATTCTCTGGGAAGCCAGGGAGGAGATTGCAGAGCCTTTGTCCTTGATTTTTATGTCGTCATTGTCGACAGGAATAGTGCCGGAAGACTGGAGGATAGCAAATGTTGTCCCCTTGTTCAAGAAGGGGAGTAGAGACAGCAGTGGTAATTATAGACCTGTGAGCCTTACTTCAGTTGTGGGTAAAATGTTGGAAAAGGTTATAAGAGATAGGATTGATAATCATCTTGAAAAGAATTGGTTCATTAGAGATAGTCAGCACGGTTTTGTGAAGGGTAGGTCGTGCCTCACAAACATTATTGAGTTTTTCGAGAAGGTGACCAAACAGGTGGATGAGGGGAAAGCCGTGGATGTGGTCTATTTGGATTTCAGTAAGGCGTTTGATAAAGTTCCCCACGGTAGGCTATTGCAGAAAATACAGAAGTATGGGATTGAAGGTGAATTAATGCTTTGGATCAGAAATTGGCTAGCTGAAAGAAGACAGAGGGTGGTGGTTGATGGCAAATGTTCATCCTGGAGTATAGATACTAGTGGTGTACCGCAAGGATCTGTTTTGGGGCCACTGCTGTTTGTCATTTTTATAAATGACCTGGATGAGGGTGTAGAAGGGTGGGTTGGTAAATTTGCGGATGACACGAAGGTCGGTGGAGTTGTGGATAGTGCCGAAGTATGTTGTAGGTTACAGAGGGACATAGATAGGCTGCAGAGCTGGGCTGAGAGATGGCAAACGGAGTTTAATGCGGAAAAGTTTGAGGTGATTCACTTCGGAAGGAGTAACAGGATTGCAGAATACTGGGCTAATGGGAAGATTCTTGGTAGTGTAGATGAGCAGAGAGATCTTGGTGTCGAGGTACATAAATCCCTGAAAGTTGCCACCCAGGTTAATAGAGCTGTCAAGAAGGCATATGGTGTGTTAGCTTTTATTAGTAGGGGGATCGAGTTTAGGAGCCACGAGGTCATGCTGCAGCTGTACAGAACTCTGTTGCGGCCGCACCTGGAGTATTGCCTGCAGTTCTGGTCACCGCATTATAGGAAGGATGTGGAAGCTTTGAAAAAGGTGCAGAGGAGATTTACTAGGATGTTGCCTGGTATGGAGGGAAGGTCTTACGAGGAAAGGCTGAGGGACTTGAGGTTGTTTTCGTTGGAGAGAAGGAGGAGAAGAGGTGACTTAATAGAGACATATAAGATAATCAGAGGTTTGGACAGGGTGGATAGTGAGAGCCTTTTTCCTCGGATGGTGATGGCAAACACCAGGGGACATAGCTTTAAGTTGAGGGGTGATAGATAGAGGACAGATGTCAGAGGTAGTTTCTTTACTCAGAGAGTAGTAGGGGCGTGGAACGCCCTGCCTGCAACAGTAGTAGACTCGCCAACTTTAAGGGCATTTAAGTGGTCATTGGATTGACATATGGTTGAAAATGGAATAGTGTAGGTCAGATGGTTTCACAGGTCAGCGCAACATTAGAATATTAGAACATTAGAACATTACAGCGCAGTACAGGCCCTTCGGCCCTCGATGTTGCGCCGATCATCTGACCTACACTATTCCATTTTCATCCATATATCTATCCAATGACCACTTAAATGCCCTTAAAGTTGGCGAGACTACTACTGTTGCTGGCAGGGCGTTCCACGCCCCTACTCCTCTCTGCGTAAATAAACTACCTCTGGCATCTGTCCTATATCTTTCACCCCTCAACTTAAAGCTATGTCCCCTCGTGTTTGCCATCTTCATCCGAGGAAAATGACTCTCACTATCCACCCTGTCCAAACCTCTGATTATCTTGTGTGTCTCTATTAAGTCACCTCTCCTCCTCCTTCTCTCTAACGAAAACAACCCCAAGTCCCTCAGCCTTTCCTCGTAAGACCTTCCTTCCATACCAGGCAACATCCTAGTAAATCTCCTCTGCACCCTTTCCAAAGCTTCCACATCCTTCCGATAATGCGGTGACCAGAACTGCAGGCAATACTCAAGGTGCGGCCTCACCAGAGTTTTGTACAGCTGCATCATGACCTCGTGGCTCCGAAACTCGATCCCCCTACTAATAAAAGCTAACACACCATATGACTTCTTAACAGCCCTATTAACCTGGGTAGCAACTTTCAGGGATTTATGTACCTCGACACCAAGATCTCTCTGCTCATCTACACTACCAAGAATCTTCCCATTAGCCCAGTACTCTGCATTGCTGTTAGTCCTTCCAAAGTGAATCACCTCACACTTCTCCGCATTAAACTCCATTTGCCATCTCTCAGCCCAGCTCTGCAGCCTATCTATGTCCCTCTGTACCCTACAACACCCTTCGACACTATCCACAACTCCACCGACCTTCGTGTCATCCGCAAATTTACTAACCCACCCTTCTACACCCTCATCCAGGTCATTTATAAAAATGACAAACAGCAGTGGCCCCAAAACAGAACCTTGCGGTACACCACTAGTCACTAAACTCCAGCATGAACATTTGCCATCAACCACCACCCTCTGTCTTCTTTCAGCTAGCCAATTTCTGATCCAAAGCTCTAAATCACCTTCAACCCCATACTTCCGTATTTTCTGCAATAGCCTACCGTGGGGAACCTTATCAAACGCCTTACTGAAATCCATATACACCACATCCACGGCTTTACCCTCATCCACCTGTTTGGTCACCTTGTCAAGAAACTCAATAAGGTTTGTGAGGCACGACCTACCCTTCACAAAACCGTGCTGACTATCGCTAATGAACTTATTCTTTTTAAGATGATTATAAATCCTATCTCTTATAATCTTTTCCAACATTTTACCAACAACCGAAGTAAGGCTCACAGGTCTATAATTACCAGGGCTGTCTCTACTCCCCTTCCTGAACAAGGGGACAACATTTGCTATCCTCCAGTCTTCCGGCACTACTCCTGTCGACAATGACGACATAAAGATCAACAACAACGGCTCTGCAATCTCCTCCCTGGCTTCCCAGAGAATCCTAGGATAAATCCCTTCTGGCCCAGGGGACTTATCTATTTTCACTCATTCCAAAATTGCTAACACCTCCTCCTTGTGAATCTCAATCCCATCTAGCCCAGTTGGCTGTATCTCAGTAATCTCCTCGGCAACATTTTCCTTCTCTACTGTAAATACTGACGAAAAATATTCATTTAACGCTTCTCCTATCTCCTCTGATTCCGCACACAACTTCCCACTACTATCCTTGATTGGCCCTGTTCCAACTCTTATCATTCTTTTATTCCTGACATACCTATAGAAAGCCTTAGGGTTTTCTTTGATCCTATCCGCCAATGACTTCTCGTGTCCTCTCCTTGCTCTTCTTAGCCCTCACTTTAGATCCTTCCTGGCTAGCTTGTAACTCTCAAGCGCCCTAACTGAGCCTTCACGTCTCATCCTAACATAAGCCGCCCTCTTCCTCTTGACAAGCGCTTCAACTTCTTGAGTAAACCACGGCTCCCTCGCTCGACAACTTCCTCCCTGCCTGACAGGTACATACTTATCAAGTACACGCATTAGCTGCTCCTTGAATAAGCTCCACATTTCCTTTGTGCCCATCCCCTGCAGTTTCCTTCCCCATCCTTCACATCCTAAATCTTGCCTAATCGCGTCATAATTTCCTTTCCCCCAGCTATAATTCTTGCCCTGCGGTATATACCTGTCCCTGCCCATCGCTAAGGTAAACCTAACCGAATTGTGATCACTATCGCCAAAGTGCTCACCTACATCTAAATCGAACACCTGGCCGGGTTCATTACCCAGTACCAAATCCAATGTGGCATCACCCCTGGTTGGCCTGTCCACATACTGTGTCAGAAAACCCTCCTGCACACACTGGACAAAATCTGACCCATCTAAAGTACTCGAACTATAGTATTTCCAGTCAATATTTTGAAAGTTAAAGTCCCCCATAACCACTACCCTGTTACTCTCGCTCCTGTCGAGAATCATCTTCGCTATCCTTTCCTCTACATCTCTGGAACTATTCGGAGGTCTATAGAAAACTCCCAACAGGGTGACCTCTCCTCTCCTGTTTCTAACCTCGGCCCATACTACCTCAGTAGACGAGTCCTCAAACGTCCTTTCTGCCGCTGTAATACTTTCCTTGATTAACAATGCCACACCCCCCCCCCCCCTCTTTTTCCCTCTTCTCTGTTCTTACTGAAACATCTAAATCCCGGAACCTGCAACATCCATTCCTGCCCCTGCTCTACCCATGTCTCTGAAATGGCCACAACATCAGGATCCCAGGTACCAACCCATGCTGCACGCTCACCGTCCTTATTCCGGATGCTCCTGGCGTTGAAGTAGACACACTTTAAACCAAGTTCTTGCTTGCCAGTGCCCTCTTGTATCCCTGGAACCTTATCCCCTACCTCACTACTCTCAACACCCTGTACACTGGAACTTTAATTTAGGTTCCCATTCCCCTGCTGATTTAGTTTAAACCCCCCCGAAGAGCACTAACAAATCTCCCCCCCAGGATATTGGTACCCCTCTGGTTCAGGTGAAGACCATCCTGTTTGTAGAGGTCCCACCTACCCCAGAAAGAGCCCCAATTATCCAGGAAACCAAAACCCTCCCTCCTACACCATCCCTGCAGCCACGTGATCAACTCCTCTCTCTCCCTATTCCTCTCTTCGCTAGCACGTGGCACGGGCAACAACCCAGAGATAACAACTCTGGTTGTTCTCGCTCTAAGCTTCCACCCTAGCTCCCTGAATTTCTGCCTTAAATCCCCATCTCTCTTCCTACCTATGTCTTTGGTGCCTTTGTGGACCACGACTTGGGGGTGCTCCCACTCCCCCTTAAGGATCCCAAAAACACGATCAGAGACATCACATACCCTGGCACCTGGGAGGCAACACACCAACCGTGAGTCTCTCTCGTTCCCACAGAACCTCCTATCTGTTGCCCTAACTATGGAGTCCCCAATGACTAATGCTCTGCTCCTCTTACCCTTTCCCTTCTGAGCAACAGAGACAGACTCTGTGCCAGAGACCTGCACCCCATTGCTTACCCCTGGTAAGTCGTCCCCCCCAACAGTATCCAAAATGGTATACCTGTTGTTGAGGGAAACGGCCACAGGGGATCCCTGCACTGCCTGCTGCTTCCCTTTCCTTCCCCTGACGGTAACCCATCTACCTACTTCTTTTACCTGAGGTGTGACTGCTTCCCTATAACTCCTGTCAATAATCCCCTCCGCCTCCCGAATGATCATCGAGGGCTGAAGGGCCTGTACTGCGCTGTAATGTGCTATGTTCTATGGTCTATGTTCTATGTTCTAAAACTAAAATCTCCTATCACCACCACCTTGTTGCTCCTACTGCTTTCCATAATCTGTTTACATATTTGTACCTCTATCTCACGCTCGCTGTTGGGAGGCCTGTAGTACAGCCCCAACACTGTTACCGCACCCTTCCTGTTTCTGAGTTCTGCCCATATTGCCTCAAAGCTCGAGTTCTCCATAGTGCCTTCCTGCAGCACAGCTGTGATATCCTCTTTGACCAGTAATGCAACTCCTCCACCCCTTTACCTCCCTCTCTATCACGCCTGAAGCATCGGTATCCTGGGATATTTAGTTGCCAATCATGCCCTTCACTTAACCAAGACTCAGTAATAGCAATAACATCATACTCCCAGGTACTAATTCAAGCCCTAAGTTCATCTGCCTTACCTACTACACTTCTTGCATTAAAACAAATACACCTCAGGCCACCAGTCCCTTTGCTTTCATCATCTGCTCCCTGCCTACTCTTTCCCTTAGTCACGCTGACTTCATTATCTCGTTCCTTACAGGCTTTCGTTAATACATCCTAACTCTCCACTGACCTCATTTGGCTCCCATCCAGAGCTTTCCCTCTCTGCAGCCTCTGCTCCATTTGTTGATCATGTTACAAACCCAGAGACACTGTAACTACAGTCCCGATACCTCGTCTAGAGTTGGATCACTAAATCCTCTGTCCTCCCTGAATGTCTGCAGCAGCTCACAACACAAACTCCAGAAAACCATCCACAGCACCTCCACTCATATTACAATAGCAGAAGTAAGTCAAAAGCCCCTCACCTGCAAGTTGGATGCTCGGTCCTTTTAAATAACCCCAGAGGGGATTCCTTGTGCCAGCTGAATGGATGCTTAACTGAGAGTGACTAACACAGGCGGTCAGTGAACATGCATAGGCCAAGTTTCCAAGCTGCTGGAACAGGTTGTTCATATGCCATCCAGACCCCTGTTCAGTCTACCGGTCCATGCAGGGTACTCTTGGACTCGTGCCCTGTCCAGCATGAGAACTGTGTCGGCCACACCAGAACTGCCCATCAGTGTGGATTCCACTGCACCAGCACCAGTGATAGTACTGAGACCAAATCAGAGTCAGAGACAGATCCATAGCTAATGAAATTCACTTCAAAACGAGAAATGACAAACACTTCAAATAGAATAAATGGAAGGAATATGGGAAACGTACAGGGGAATGGGGATAATTGGAAGGTTGAGGCAATTTAGAGCTTTTAATCCAAGTATGATTATATTAAAATTGTGGCATTGCCAGACTGGGAGGTAGGTTATGTGAGTGAGTACAGGGGTGATGGGTGATCTGGACTGGGCGTGAGCTGTGATGCAGCCAGTAGATTTCTGAATGAGCTGCAGTTTATCGAGCTTTGTTATTGTGAGTATGACCAGGAAGACATTGGAATCATCAAGTGTGGATCTAAGAAAGGCACGGCTGAGGGTTTATAAGTAGATGAACTGAAGGAGATGTAGAAATGAACAAAATTATAGAGGTGGCTGTAGGCAGGGTTAGTGATCGACAGGATATTGAATTGGAACTTAGCTTAGGATGAAAGGAATCGCTGACGTTGTGAAGAGGCTGGTTTGTTCTCAGACATTGGACAGGGAGTGTGATAGAGTCGGTGGACAGGGACAGAATTTGTGACAGAAATCGATGGCAGTAGATTTAGTCTTCCCAATATTTAAATAAAAGGAACAGCAATGCAGTGAAACATGATCTGTAGTTCTAATAGCTGGATAGAGAGGTTTACCAGGAACAATAATATTAGCAAGAAGGGCAGAGTAATTGACAAGAACAGTACTGAAGTTAATCATAGGTCATAACATTAATAGCTAGGGAGAGAGAGACTTACCGGGGACACCAACAATACTGAGGACCGGATAGTAAATCGTTTGAATAGTCAAAAGCGCGTAATAGATCCGATATTGTAAAGAAAGCCGATGAAAGTTTGTAGAAAGATAGTCAGACGCCCACGAAAAACTCCTGTCCATTGTTGTCACATTCCAGTCTATTGTTCTCGGATTCTGACCCATTGTTGTCACATTCCAATCGATTGTTCTCAGATTCTGATCTATCCTCTCCCTCTCTCTGGAGCCACTTATCCCTGTCAGTGCCGGTGAGAGGGATGGAGGTGGGGGTGGGCGCGGTGGAGGCTCCTGCTGATACTATGGGATAACACATTGGAAGGAGTCCTGTATTAATAGAAGTGGGAAACCCTCCAATGACACAATTAGGGTCCATGGAGACTTACATTAATTGCAGTCACTGAACAAACAAGTTCAGTCAACACCTTTCAATCCAACACTTTCTGTACCGCAATAAACAATTATCCAGTCTAGATGGGATGTATGAGGGTTGCTGAGGGAAGGAATGTTGGAAATAGCGGAGCCACTGGCCCGAATCGTCCAATCCTCCTTGGATATGGCAGTGATGTCAGAGGACTGAAGTGTTGCAAATTCTACACCCTGTTCAAAACAGTAGAGATAGGCTACACCCGAGAACTACTGACCCATCAGTCGAACCTCACTGAAATGTTGGAGAAGCTTGTAGCGTCTGTAATCTGGGACAAGATAATCGTGGTTTAAATAGCATGAGTTTATAAATGACAAGAAGGTCCAGAAGATATATTAGTGGCAAATCGTGTCTGAAAAACTTGATCAAATTCTTTGATGCAGTAATGGAGAGTGTTGCTGCGGAAAGCACGGTTGCTACTTTGTATATGAACAGTCAAAAGTCGTGGAATCAAATGCCATTTAATAGATTCGTTAGGAAGTCTGAACCTCATGGATTCAAGAGGCAGTGACAGTGTGGATATGACATTGGCTAAGGAACAGAATACAGAGGGAAGTGGTGATCTATTGTTGCTCAGACAGTGGAGGGGATTATGCAGTGATGGTCCCCAATGGTCGGTATTCGGGCCATTGCTTCTTTATGGAAACATACATAAATATATATCTGTGTATTGTGTTTGTGTGTGACATTTACTTATATATAAAAGGCATAATTTCAGTGTACTCAGGTGACAGAAACTCGGAAATGCAAAAAAAATGAGGATGATATCAGAAGGATTCAGGGAGACCGATGAAATGAGGAAATGAAGCAGATGAAATTTAGTGCAGACATGGGCTAAGGGAGGAAGAATAAGGTGAGGCAATGTAAATGAAATGGGGCAATTTTAAATTGGGTGCATGAGCAGATGTCTTTGAATATAGCAGAACAAGTCGATAAAATTACTAAAAACACATCCAGGATATCGAGCTTTATAAATAGAGGCATAGCGTGCAAAAGGAAGGAAGTCAACTGAAACTTTGTAAATCACTGGTTAGGTCTCAGCTGAGGAATTGTGTCCAATTCTGAGCATTACTTATTAGAAAGGATGTCAGAATGTTGGAGAAGGTGCAGAGGAGATTTACTGGAATGGTCTATGAATGTGGGAGTTCAGGAACATGGGGAGACTACAGAAACAGGAATCAGAGTAGATCAGGTCAAGGGGGGAATTTAATGGAACAGATCACAATTATGTGCTGTTTTGACAGAGTAAGGGTAAACTGTTTCCTTTGAGAAAAGGACCGATAGCAAGACTCAAAATACTTGGCAAAAGATGCAGAGGTGCCATAAGGAAAACATTTTTTTATACAGTGAGTTGCTTTAATCTGGAATACACGGCCTGAAGATGTGCTGGAAGTAGATTCAAGAGCAAGTTTCAAAAGGGAACTGGATAAATGCTGCAGAGGGGGATTTGCAGGGCTTTGGGAAAAGAGGAGGAAAGAGGGGCAAAATAAAAAGCTCTTTCAAAGAAGGCACAGGTACGATGGGCCAATGGACTGCTTCCATGCTTTGTGATTCTCCGATTCTATGGTAACAGAATCCATTGAGTCCTTATTTCGTGTGTAAAACTGATGTCCAGCAGTTCCTGAGCCAGCGGCTCATTGTTACTTGTATCCTCACACAGATAACAGAAGAAAGGCAAACACAAGGGCCAGGTGAGGTGAATTGTGTTGACAATTTGCTATATTGGGTTATGACGTCTCTCTCTTTGATCACTTCAATCAGTCAGTTACAAACACATTGATTTTATTCCCATTTTATTTCCTGTCTATTTGTTCTCAAGATATGAGTGATACTGACAAGGCTGGCATTACTTCCCCATGCCTGGTTACCATGAGAAAATGATGGGCCTTCATCCTGAACCACTGCAGTCCGTGTGGTGAAAGTGTTCCCACAATGCTGTTACAGAAAGGATTTCAGGCTTTTAACCCAGTGATGATGAAGGAACGGTGATTTCTGTCCAAGTCTAGATGGTGTTTGTCTCGGAGGAGGGGAATGTGGAGGTGATGGTGTTTTGTGTTAGAGTCCGAGCTGAATTCTACGCCCTCCCCTCTATCTCGTGTCCCTTGACTGTAAACTGGAATTGTTCTCTTTAGAGCAGTAATGTTAAATGGAGATTGAATAGAGATATGCAAAATCTTGAACAATATTTGATGGAGCAAAGACAGAGAATTTGGTTTCACTGGAAGTACTGTCAGTAACCAGAGGACACATTTTTAAGGTGATGGGCCAACAAAAATGCATTGATCTATTATAAACCGGAATTCACAACCAGAAAGAGTGGTGAAGAAGATTCAATAATAAATTTAAAAAAGAGAATTGATTCAATAGTATCAGAGGAGATTTTCAGCGAAGTGGTAATTGTGTAGAGGAGAGGGACAAATGGGATTGCTCCTTCAAACAACATGCACAGACACGATGGGCCAAATAGCCTCCTCAGTGCTGTATGATTCTTTGAGTCTGTGGAAACAGAAACCATTGAAACCTTACCTGATTTGTACAACAGACGGTCAACAATTTTAAGCAGAGGCTGATCATTACTTGTACTTTGATATGGTTCAGGAAAACATCATGTTGGATTAACACAGATGAGGGAGAGAATTAGTCCTTTCCTGCTCTGTTTGTTTGGTCAGTACCACACTGTGTGGAAGTAACACTGATCAGGGATAGACGGACAGCAATTTTAAGCAGAGGCTGATCGTTACTTGTTCTTGGAAGATACCTTGTTGGATTAACACAGGCGAGGGAGAGAGATGGAAATCTCCTGCTCTGTGTGTGGGGGTCATTAACACAACATGTTGGATTGGCACAGGCCAGGGAGAGAAATAGAAATTTCTTGCTGTGTCTGTACCACACTATGTGGGAATGACACAGATCAGGGAGAGAATGGTCCTTTCCTGCTCTCTGTGTGTACGTGGGGGTCATTACCACATCGGGTGGGAGTGAGACAGATCAGGGATAGAATTGGTCCTTTCCTGCTCTCTGTGTGGGTCAGTACCACACTGTGTGGAATTAAGAGCCCGGGGATAGAATTGGGTCTTTCCTGCTCTCTGTGTGTACGTGGGGGTCATTACCACATCGGGTGGAAGTGACACAGATCAGGGATAGAATTGGTCCTTTCCTGCTCTCTGTGTGGTTCAGTACCACACTGTGTGGGATTAAGAGGCCGGGGATAGAATTGGGTCTTTCCTGCTCTCTGTGTGGGTCAATACAACACCGGGACGATTTAACACAAGCCGGGGACAGAATTGGGTCTTTCCTGCTCTCTGTGTGGGTCAGTACCTCACCGGATGAGATTAACACCGTCCAGGGATAGAATTGAATCTTTCCTGCTCTCTGTGTGGGTCAGGACCACCGGGAGAGATTAACACAGGCCAGGGATTGAATTGGGTCTTTCCTGCTCTCTGTGTGGGTCAGGACCACACCGGGTGGGATTAAGACACACCGGGGATTGAAGTGGGTCTTTCCTGCTCTCTGTGTGGGTCAGAACCACACCGGGTGGGATTAAGACACACCGGGGATTGAATTGGGTCTTTCCTGCTGTCTGTGTGTGTCAGTACCACACCGGGTGGGATTAACACAACCCGGGGATAGAAGTGACTCTTTTCTGCTCTATTTGGAGCTCAGTACCACATTGGGTGAAAGCCGCTTACTCAGCACAGCCTGAGGATGGAGCCTGGTCTGTCCCAATGAGGACAGAGAGTGACTGGTGAAATGGCCAGTCACCCGGCAGATTGAACTTTACACATTGAACTGTGAAGTGATACATATCGGTAGGAAATATGAGGAAAGGCAAAATAATGTGGATGGTTGAATGGACAGACCTCGGGCTGTACTAATTTATGAGGCAGCAGGACACTGAGAAGGCTGCTACAAAATAACAACATATCGTGTCCTTGGCTTTATAAACACAGCACGGAGTAATAAAACTCAGGAGGAAATGCTGATTTTTATACATCATTGGTTAGGTCCCAGCTGGAGAATTGTGTCCAATTCTGATCACCACACGTTGGTAAGGATGTCAAGGACTTCGTGAAGATACTGAGGTGATTTACTAGATTGGTACCAGGGATCTCATGGAGAGATGGGAAAAGCTGGGATTTTTCTCTTTGGAGCAGTGAAGGGTAAGAGGGGATTTAATATAGAATTCAAATTCATGAAGGGTTTTGATCGGGTAATTAGTGTGAAAATGTTTCCAGTGTCAGAATGTTCAGTATTAAGAAGACACAGATTGAAGGTAATTGACAAAGAACCAGAGGTGAAATGAGGAGAATGTTCTTACACAGCGAGTTGTTGGGATCTGGAATTCACTGCCTGAAAACAAGGTGGAAGCAGATTCAATAGTAATATGGTGGAGAAGGCAGATGGAATCCTTTCCTTTATTAGCTGAGGTATGGAATAAAAGAGCAGGGAAATTATGCTGGAACTGTATAACTCATTGGCTAGGCCACAACTTGAGCACTGAGTGCAATTCTGGTCACCTCATTACAGAAAGGATCTAATTGCACTAGAGAGGGTACAGAGGTGATTTATGAGGATGTTGCTAGGACTAGACAAAATGCAGCTATGAGGAACGATTGGATAGGCTGGGGTTGTTCTCTTTGGAATATAGAAGGCTGAGAGGAGATCGGACTGAAATGTTCATAATTTTGAGGGATCTGGACAGAGAGGAGGTGAAGGGTCTGTTCACCTTAGTAGAAAGGTCAGTGACTAGGGGGGAATAGATTTAAAGTGATTAGTCGAAAGATAAGAAGGGAGATGAGGAAAACCTTTGCATACAGAGTGTGGTGGGGTCTGGAACTCACTGCCTGAAAGTCTAGTTGAGGCAGAAACCCTCAACTCATTCAACAGGATTCTGGATATACACCTCAAGTACCGTAATCTGCAGAGCTATGGATCAAATGCTGAAAGTGGGATTAGAATGGGTGGATCGTTTTTCGGTCAGCACAGATACAATGGGCCAAGTGACCTCTTTCAGTCAGGAGGCCGCTGCTACTGACTGTGAATGCTGCAATTGGACAGAAGGTAAATGGAATACTAGGACAGAAAGAGGGCTCCGCAGTTCCCGGATGTGGTGACCCTAGATCAGATCTTACAGTGGTGTAGGAGAGGGAACAGAGTTCATGTCAAAGTCCTGCCTTCCTTTTATATGATCCTGTATAATGGACAGGGACTACTGGGCAGTAAAGTGCTCAAAGGTTATCAGCAGTAATTGATTATCGCTATATTTGTATATTATGGAACATTAAACCATACCCCTGCTCTGGTGTCCATTGCACCCTCAATATTCCTGATTAAAATATCAGAGGAGTGTGAACCAGTCACCTCTGATCACCCTGAGGTGCAGGCGATTCTCGAGTCGGTGCTGAGTGTATTCACAACCCATAAAGATAACCGTGGAAACATGAGCAGACCTGAAGAAATTAACTGACCATTGCATGATCCATGAAGCAGTCCTCTTACCGAGCTGAGATTATATCATATATTCCAGACAACATCAGGTTATTGTTATACCAGGGTGCAGTTCACAAAGACACATTCACTACTAACTGCCCGATTTTGCCGGTTACAAAACCAGATGGCAGCTGGGGACTGACTATTGACCATACAAACTCAACTCAGTCACCCCTGTGTGAACTCGGTTGTCTGAGAGACACCAACCCTACTCTCCCGGATTCCCAGCGGCAGGGCTGACGTCACCACGCTGGATATCTCTAATGTTTATTGGAGTATCCCAGTAAAACTAGAGAAACAATTTAAATTCTCATTCACTTCTGAGGACCAGAGATACCCCTGGGCATGTCTGTCACAAGGGGTTCCACAATAACCCCACTATTTTCCACAAACGTATGCCCGGGGCCGTTAGGAGCCTTTCACAGTCTTCCTGCTTGCTGAAATAAATTGATGGTCTCCTCCTCATCACCACAGACCGTGTCCACACATTTAACACTTTTACAGGAACTACTGCAGTTACTTTGGGAGCTGGACTAAAAGACCATCCACGTAAGACCCAGCTGGTGCAACATCGTGTCATCGTTCTATATGTCCAAATTGGCTCATCCAACATCAGCCCAGACCAACATCAGGTCGAGACCATCCAGTGTATACCCCTGTCCACCTCAAAGACAGCCTTGTGTCCTATCCTCAGGCTGGTGGGGTATCAGTGGACCCTCATCCAGTGTCTACCCTTGTCCACCTCAAAGACCGCCCAGTGTCCTACCCTCAGGCTGGTGGAGTATCAGTGGACACAATTCCAGTGTCTACCCCTGTCCACCTCAAGGACTGCCCAGTGTCCTATCCTCAGGCAGGTGGGTATCAGTGGACCCTCATCCAGTGTCTACCCCTGTCCACCTCAAAGACTGCCCTGTGTCCTATCTTCAGGCTGGTGGGGTATCAGTGGACAAAATTCCAGTGTCTACCCCTGTCCACGTCAAGGACTGCACTGTGTCCTATCCTCAGGCTGGTGGTGTATCAATTGCCCCTCATCCAGTGTCTACTCCTGTCCACCTCAAAGCCTGCTCTGTGTCCTCTGCTCAGGCTGGTGGGGTATCAGTGGAGCCTCATCCAGTGTCTACCCCTGTCCACCACAAAGACTGCCCTGTGTCCTATCCTCAGGCTGGTGGGGTATCAGCGGACCCTCATCCCTCGCTTTGCTGAGACTGTGACTCCTCTTTATGAACCACCGAATGGTGATGATGACCAGGTTTATCCCATTTGGACTGAAGAGAACACAGAAGCAGTAACACAACTAAAGAAATCTGTCGCCCAGGCAACGTGTCTTACCTCACCAAACCCCGACAAGACTTTCCACATGGATGTGGGGACACAGTGACAGCCTGGCTGCTGTCCAATGCCGAGAAAACCAGGAGAAAATACTCCCCATTGTGAATTACTCCAGAATTGTGAATGGGGCTGAACTGATTTACTCTGTTTGTGAAGGACATTTGTTAACCATGTTCTGGGGCATCAAACATTTCACTTACATCACGGGGTTCAACAGGGTGAAACTGTCCAGTCCATTATAAACCTTCCCAGTATAGGAAAGCTGTTGTAATAGAATACCCATGTCATAGAGTCATAGAGCCTTAGTCAATTCTGGCGCAGAATGGGACATTTCAACTCATCGAGACCGTTCCAGCGCTTTGTAGATAAATCAAGTCAGTCTCATTCCCCAGCTCCATGGATGACAAGGAGCCTACACGGTAACATACAGCAGGAATGGCAAGCTTATGTCCCACACCGAGAACTCAATACAACAGAAAACCAAGAGGAGTATAGAAAGTGGAGGCTGATATCAAAAAGGAATTTACGAAAGCAAGGAGAAATCATAAAAAAATATTGGCAAGCAAAATCAAGGTGAACCCATGTATGTTTTTTCTTTCAATACATTAAGGCTAAGAGGACAACTAAGGAGAGAGTAGAGCCCATTAATGACCGAAAAGGTAACCTCTGTGTAGGGACAGTAGTTACTGACATGGTTCTTAATGAATACTTTGTGTCTGTCTTCACAAAAGAGGGGAACGGTGCAGATATTGTAGTTAAGGAGGAGGTGTGTGAATTATTGGATGTGATAAACATAGGCAGAGAGGAATTACTAATGGAATTAGCCTCATTGAAAGTTGATACATCACCATGGCGTGATGAAATGTACCCCAGGTTGTTAAAAGAAGCAACAGAAGAAATAACCAAAGGTATGTCCATGATTTTCCAGTTCTCACTGGATACAGGTGTGGTGATGGAGGATTGGAGAACTGCTAACATTGTACCACTGTTTAAAAAGGGAGCGAAGGACAGACCGAATAACTACAGGCCAGTCAGTCTAACCTCAGAGTGGGACAATTATTGTAATCTATTCTGAGATACAGCATAAACTGTCACTTAGAAAGGCACAGGTTTATCAGGGATAATCACCATAGATGTGTTAAGGCAAGATTGTGTCTGACTAACTTGCATGATTATTTGATGAGGTAACAAGGACGTTAGATGAGGTTAATGTAGTTGATGCGGTCTACTTGGATTTTAGCAAAGTTTTTAGCAAGGGCGCACATAGCAGACTTGTTAAAAATAAAATCCCAGGGGATCCAGGGAAATGCAGCAAGGTGGATGCAAAATTAGCTCAGTGACAGGAAAATAAAGAGTAATTGTTGACAGGCGTTTTAGACGATGTTTCCAGCAGCATTTAGTGGAGGCAGTGGTGTAGTGGCAATGTCACTGCACTTGTAAATCCAGCAAACCCAGGTTAACACTCTGGGGACATGGATTCGAATCCCACCATGACACAGAATGAAATTTGAAATCAATTAATAGTTCTGGAATTAAACAGCGACTCTAATGGTGACCATGAAACCATTGTCGATTGTTTGAAAATCCCATTTGGTTCACTAATGCCCTTTAGGGAAGGAGATCTGCTGTCCTTACCTGATCTGGACACATGTGACTCCAGACCCACAACAATGTGATGGACTATTAAATGGCCTCACAAGCCACTCAGTTCAAGGGCAATAAGGGATGGGCAATAAATTCAGGCCCAGACAGTGACGCCCAAATCCCACGAATGAATAAAAAAAAGCAAATTCCACACGGCTCAGTACTGGGACCCCTGCTTTATGTCGCATACATTAACGATTTGGAAGTAAAGGTAGGGGCATAATCAAGAAGTTTGCAGACGATACAAAGATTGACCGTGTGGGAGATCGCAAGGAGGATAGCTGTACACTGCAGGAAGATATTGATGGACTGGTCAGATGGGCAGAGAAGTGGCAAATTGAATTCAGGCTAGATAAGTGCGATATGATGCATTTGGGGAGGTCAAGTAAGGCAAAGGAATGCACGAGAATATTGAGAAGTGTAGAGGAAGTGACAGACCTTAGAGTGAATGCCCACAGATAGCTGAATGTAGCAGGACAGGTCGATAAGGTGGTTAAGAGGTCATATGGAATCCTTTCCCTTATGAGCCGAGGTATTGAATATAAGAGCAGGGAGGTTCTGCTGGAACTACATAAATCATTGGTTAGGCCACAACTTGAGTAATGCGTGCAGTTCTGGTCACCTCATGACAGAAGGGATCTAATTGCACTAGAGAGGGTACAGAGGAGATTTACAAACATGTTGCCGGGACTGGGAAAATGCAACTTTGAGGAATGATTGGATAGGCTGGGGTTGTTCGCCTTGGAGCAGAGAAGGCTGAGGGGAAATCTGATTGAAACGTACAAAACGTTGAGGGCCCTGGATAGAGTGGAGGTGAAGTGTCTATTCGCCTTAGCAGAGAGATCAGTGACAAGAGGGCATGGATTTAAATGATTGGTAGAAAAATTAGAGGGGAGATGAGGAAAAAAAATCACCCAGAGTGTGGTGGGGTGGGGGTCTGGAACTCAGTTTCTGAAAGGGTAGTAGAGGCTGAAAACCTCATCTCATTTTAAATGTGCCTTGCTACACCTCAAGTGATTTAATCTGCAGAGCTCGGGACCAAATGCCAGAAGGTGGGATTCGGCTGGGGAGGTCGTTTTTTGGATAGCAGAGACACAATGGGCCAAGTGGCCTCTTTCTGTGTTGTAAACATTCCATGATTTTTCTATGATTTTCTAGGTGCAGATAGGCTGTTTTAGTGAAGGTGTGTAGATGTGGTTAGAAGTTCATCTCGGGGTCAAATATGACACCAAGGTGTGAACAGTCTGGTTTAGTCTCACACAATTGCCAGGGAGAGGTATGGAGTTGGTAGCGAGGGAATTAAGTTTGGAGCAGGGACTGAAAACAATGTCTTCAATCTTCTGAAATTTGAATTGTCACAGCAGAGATGTGAGGTAATACCTTTTAGAAGGATGTATGTGGAGAGACAACACAAGCTACATGTTACAACTGTAAAGGGAGTGCAAGAACAGAGAGACCTGGGGAGTTTATGTGTAAATCGCTGAAGGTCACAGGGCAGGTTAGCACAACAGTTAATAAAGCATGTGAGATCTGGGCTTTATAAATAGAGGCATAGAAAACAAAACTTGGAAGTTATGCTAAATCTATATAAAACACTACAGCATATCCCAGTACATGACACATGGAATAGCAGAATTTGAAACATATGGTACCAGGGATCTGGGAATTCAGTTACATGGGGAGATTGGAAAAGCTGGGTTTGTTCTCTTTAGAGCAGTGAAGGGTAAGAGGAGATTTAATATCGAATTCAAAATCATGAAGAGTTTTGATGGGGTAATTAATGTGAAACTGTTTCCAGTGTCAGAAAGTTCAGTATCAAGAAGACACAGATTGAAGGTAATTGACAAAGAACCAAAGGTGAAATGAGGAGAATTTTCCTTCTCAGCGAGTTGTTGGGATCAGAAATTCACTGCCCGAAAACATGATGGAAGCAGATTCAATAATATCTTTCAAAAGGGAATTATAATAAAAAAACTGGAAAAGGCGAAAAAAATAGTCTGGGGGTAAAGGAGGAGAGTGGTAATAATTAGACAGCTCTTTCAAAGAAACAGCACTAACACAAAGGGCCGAAAAGCCTCCTTCAGTGCTGCACCTGTCTCTAATTCTATGAGCAAGAGACATAGAGTGAAGGGAGAGAGAGTGAGAAAGCGGGAAAGAGGGAAAGGAGAATAGAAAGAGAGATCAAACCGGGTTTGCATCGCTTTTTGAGCAGAGGGGTCATGATCTGCCACTTGAGGCAGATGACACAACATTTCTGGAGCCTCCTCATTTCATTTCCATAAATTCTAGGGGCCGCCCAGGGTGACCCGCGCTGCTGTCTGTCTGCACGCTTAACAGGAGACTTAACTGTGTCTGAGTCTAGCACGTGTTTCAGCCAGGATTCAGCCTATAAAGGCCGTCTGTCCCTCTTAAAGGGAAGCTGAACTGAATCACAGGAGGCTGCTGCTGCTGACTGTGAATGCTGCAATTGGAGAAAAGTTAGGTTGAATACTAGCACAGAGAGAGGGCTCTGTGATTCACGGATGTAGTGCTGGAGGCCTTAGTCATGGAGGGTGACAGGAGAAGAGAGGCCATGTATCAGTGGGGTGGGATGGAGACCCTCAAGAAACGCACTCCGAAGGGAATGGGAGCAGGTGGCCAGGGAGGTCAATGCAGGAAGCTTGGCCCCAGGAACTGGCAGCAGAGCCAGAAGAAGTAGAATGAGCTCACACGGGTGATCAATGTCAGTGAATTCATTTCCACATGGCATCTCCTACCGCCAACATCACCAACCTCTCACACTGCTCAATGTACCACACCCCCATCACTCACCCATCAGCAGTCTTTATCACTCAGGACTCACACCTAACATTTACATACTCCACATCACCTTTACATACCTTCCACTGATACCAGCCTCACATCCACCTTTTACTGCCTTCACACACCACCGGCTATTCAGCTATTGCAGGCATATCTCCCAAACACAGTGCAACATAATCACTGACATTCAGCTCTCTCTCTTAAAGGACAGGGAGCAGCAGTGAACTGTCGGGATCCAAGCTTACCTTCATCCCCTGAGCCTGAGGGAGGAGTTCGTTCTCCTCCTCATGGGAAAGGCTGTGACAGAGCCCGTAGCATCCGGCATCACCGAGAGCATTCAGGATGACATTATGTTCCTGCCTTATGCCCCTTCTTAACTCCCACCTCCTCTTCATCATGCTGTCTTGAATGATGTACAAGCTGCAGATGGTGGGACCACGGATGCCTCTGTGGTGTATACGTGAGGTTGAGTAATTTGTGAAGGGCACGTTATAGATGTGGTCACCCCACAGATTATGGGAAGAAGAATTACAGTCAAGAAGAATCAGGCAGGTAGCACAGGAGACCCCAGAGTGCATCTCACTCTCCAACCAGTATTCAATACTGAGGAAAGTGATGTTTCATCTGGGGACTGCAGCCAGAGACAAGGCCATGGTACCCGGGCTGTCTCACCTGTACTGGGGGTGGGAGGGGATACAGTGAAGACTAGAATGTTGACAGTGACAGGAGATTCGATAGTCACGGGAACAGACGAGCGTTTCTGAGGCCGCAGACATGCATCCAAGATGGTGTGTTTCCTCCCTGGTGTCATGGTCAAGTTAGCCATCTCAAAGTAGTAATCTCCGGATTACTGCCAGTACCCCGTGCGAGTGAGTATAGAAATAGGAGGATAGTACAGATGGATGTGTGGCTGGGAGGATGCTGCAGAAGCGGTGAGGTTTGCATTGCTGGGACACTGGGACCAGTTCAGGAGAATGTGGGATCTGTACAGGCCGGACGGTTGCACCTCAACAGAGCTGGAACTAATTTCCTTGCAGGGTGATTTATTAGTGCTATTGGAGAGGGTTTACACTGAATTGGCAGGTGTGTGGGAACCAGGAGTAAACATCAGAGAGGAATTCTAAAGTGCACAGAATACTGGGAGAGATGGATAACACTATAGTAGGGTTTAGAAAGTTATTAGTTGGGGTCTGAGTAAGGGAGGAAGTAATAAAGTTTACATCAGGGTTGATGTGCATGTATGTGAATACGGAGTGTGGTTAATAAGACTGGTGAGGTACAGGTGCAGATTGCCATGTGGAAATATGATGTTGTGGCTATGACAGAGATCTGGCTCAAAGAAGGGCAGAACTGGGTGTTAAATATTCCTGGATACAAGGTGTTCAGGAAAAATAGGAAAGGGAGAAAAGGAGTAAGAGTGGTGGTATTGATTAAGGAGAACATTATAATGCTGGAGAGAGTGAAAGTCCCGGGGACGTGTGTGGGGACGTGGGAGTAGGGCTGGGTGGGTGCGTAGGTGGGTGAAGGACAGAATCTATTTGGATAGAGCTAAAGAACAAAAAAACATTCATTTACATTGCTCGGTGTTATCTATAGGCCATCAGCTAATGGGAAGGATGTGGAGGAACAAATCTGCAAGAAAATTACTGAAAGATGCAAGAATTATAGAGTAGTTACAATGGGGGAACATTCATTATCCTAATATGGACTGGGATAGTAGTATCGTAAAGGGCAGAGTCAGGTAAGAGTTACTACAGTGTGTGCAGGAAACTTTTCTACAACAATATGTTGCTAGTCCAACGAGAAAGGAGACACTGCTAGACCTGGTTCTCGAGAATGAGCTGGACCCAAGTGGATTAAGTATCAGTAGGAGAACATTTAGAGGGCAGTGATCATTGTATCATAACATTTTGTTGACTATGGGAAAGGACAAAGAGCAATCCAGAGTAAGAATAATTAACTATGAGAAAGTCAACTTCAACAAGTCAACCAGTGTAAAAATGGAGCTGGGGCGAATAAATTAGAGTCAACGTTTGGCAGGAAAACAGGATCTGAACAATGGGCTACCTTCAAAGAAGAGATAGTTCGGGCAGAGTGGTGGTAAACGGTTGTTTTTCACACTGGAGGATGGTAGACAGTGATGTTTTCCAAGGGTCAGTGCGAGGACCAACTGCTTTTTTTTTTGCTTTATATATATAAATGAGATGGATCTTGGAATTCAGATTAGAATTTCAATATTTTCCAATATTGCCATACTTGGAGGAGTGGTAACCAGTGAGGATGATGCAAAATGCCTACAACAGGATATAGATAGGCTAGCAGAATGGCCAGAGAAGTGGCAGGTGGAATTTAATACAGAGGAGTGTGAGGTGATGTATTTTGTCAGATGGAATAGGAAAGCAATAGAGACTTAATGGGACAGTTCTAAAGCTTGTGCAGGAACTGAGGGACCTGGGGCTCTATATGCATTGATCATTGAAGGTGGAAGAACATATATGGAGAGTGTGAAGCAAAGCTGATCAGATCTTGGGCTTCATAATTAGAGGCAAAGATACAAAAGCAGGGAAGTTATGCTGAAACTGTATAAAGCTTTGGTTAAGCCCCAACTAGAGAACTGTGTCCAGTTCTGGTCAGCACACTTTAGGAAGGATGTGAAGGTCCGTGAGAGGGTGCCGAGGAGATTTACCAGAATGGTTCCAGGGATTGGAGCTGGTGGGGGGGTGGGGGGTGGTGGGGAGCGGGATGGTTAGTTACAAGGTTAGTTTGGAGAAGATGGAGTTGTTCTCTCTGGAGTAAAGGAGATTGAGAGAGGTATGATAAAGGTGTTCAAGATTATGATAGGCTTCGGTAAGATAGACAAGGAAAAAGTCTTCTCATTATCTGATGAAACACGGACTAGGGACACAGATGGAAGGTTTTGGATAAGAGATGCAGGTGGATATGAGGAAGAAATATTTTATACAGTGGATGGTAATGAGCTGGAACTCACTGCCCATGAGGGTGGTGGAAGCCGAGACAATCAATGATTTTAAAAGGAAACTGGATGGACACCTGAAGGAAGTGAACTTGCAGGGATACGGGGATTGAGCAGGGGATTGGGACTGACTGAATTGTTCCACACAGAGCTGGCACAGAGGGGCAAAATGGCCTCCTTCTGTGTCGTACATGACTCCATGACTCCATCAATTTCTACCACTCTATGTGGGATACGTCTCCTGCTCCTGCCTGGGAAGATCCAGATACATAGAAGTTCAATGAAACTGTGACCTTAACGGCAACTAACAGCTACGTCCTCACCCTGGTGTGAGGCTCCAGGTCGTGTTACAGGAGGTGACACAGCTCTGTGACCAGATCCTTATTAAATCAGAGTCACCTCACACATTGCTTCTGGGTTAGGTGTAGGTAGGAATAGTGCTCTTGGAAAACCCTGCGTGGGTAGGGCAGATCCCCTTCGTCCTCCCTCTTTACAGAGCATCCCCTCACTGCAGCCTCTGCTCCATTTGTTGTTCATGTTACAGACCCAGAGACACTGTAACTACAGTCCCCAAACCTCGTCCAGAGTTGAAATGACAAACTCAGTTGAGTGATCATTGCACGAATGGGTAGGAGATATGGAGACAGAGAAAGATTAGAATAGGTCAAAAACTTGGGGTTATTGCAGAGACTGGGCAGGGAGTTGTCACAGAGAGAGAGAATGTGCAGTGAAACACGTGTGATCGTCATTGGGACTGGTTTGGACATCTCGAGATCGAAAGAAAGTTTACACCAGAACACGGTGTGCTCATCACTAAGAGCGGGGTGGGGTGGGGGGGGGGGGGTGGGGTGCGGGCGGTGGGGGAGCTTTAAGAGAGTTTGAATAAGTAAAACCAGAAATACAATGTCATTAGCATATCACAGGAAATAGTCAATTGATAACCTGGCAGAGAAAAAAAACAGGCACAACTGGGGAGACGGACATCCTAAGGATTATCGAGCAGTATGATGGGGATTACGATTTAATTCTCAATAGAATATCTGAGGATGTCCAGAAATGCAAATTTAAGGTAAAAAAGAGTTGAGATAAGTTGGTTAATGGGGCACATCTCTGCACCTGACGGTTAAATAAAAGACACAAAGAATTGAAGGATGAGATGAACAATTTACAGAAGGAAAATGAAGGTTGGTAGGAGAACATTGGCATCCTGTACAATCAGTTACTGTTGGATCAGGAGCCACGTGATGGAGTATATTATCCACAGAGAAAATTAGAACAAATACTGGACCAAAACACTTACTAACAGGCAGAAACTCCCAGACTAGGGGAGGAGTTAGAAGATGTGAGGAGGGGCTATGAGGGAATTAGACCCGTGTTAAAGCTCTGCCTCCTCTGAAGCTGCCCACGCCCTGTTTTGAGATAAAATCCGACAGTTTCAGACACAATCCGTCAACAGTAGGCAGTAGTGGCTGCTGTCTCCAAGCACAAAGCCAGATATCCCGGTTCTTCTTAGGACAACATATTTGTGAGCCTCACAGTCTCTGCTCAATCTCCTCCATACAAGGACGACAAGATAACTGGAAATTACCAGGGTATGTACTAACCTGGGCCTAAACTTCAGACCAGTCTAAGAACAAGACTAACCACAGTCACTGACAGTGAGAGAGATGTCACCACCACAACCACACAGAGGTACCTTCCAGCCGTTGAGTCTATGGCTCTAAAGCAGGAACTGGGAATGGTGGATATGAGCAGAAGCTCCCTCGATCTGTGTGTTCTGTGTTCCAATATCCAAATTATTTATATATATATCAGAAAAATATCAGTGATCCAAGCACTGCCCCTTGGGGAAACACCACTGTCTACCTTCCTCCAGTCTGAAAAAAGCAACTGTTTACCACAACTCACTGTTTTCTCTCATTAAGCCAGTTTATATTTTTTATCCAAGCTGACACTGACCCTCTTATTCCATGAGAATCAATGAACTGTCCAGCTGTCACAAAGAAACTAGAAGTTCAGAATAAAATTAAGTGAAATGCTAAATGCAATAGTTAACTAACTTTATTGTATTTAGTACTCTGTACAAGTAGTACTCCCTAAAACTGGACTCTCTGCAACTTACTGTATTTAAGGTTTAGGAAGAGAATACCAGAGCTCAGGGAAGAGAACAGAAAGTGCTGGAAATACTCAGCTGGTCCTGCAGCATCGGCGCAGAGAGAAACAGAGTTAATGTTTCAGATCTGTGACACTTCATCAGAACTGGTAAACGTCAGAAATGTTGATGTACAAGCTGCAGATGGTGGGATCATGGACCTCCTGCTTTCCACCACCCCCAATCCCTCACCCCAACCCTCCCCTTCTGATGTTATACTTTCCAATGATAACCCAATAATGCCAGCTTCCCAGTCACAGCAGCTTCAGGAGATAGAAAGAGAGCAGCAGCACAGCACTGATGGTGAAGACCCATCACTTGTTCTGACCCTCACAGTCACCAGATCAAATACTTACAGTGCGTGTAACTTAGAGGCTGATATAGAGTCGGAATCTGCACGTGGTGAGTCACCGAGCACGAGTGAGCTGCAGCCAGGCCAGGGGGAAAGGATAGTTCATATGTCAGCTCACCGGAGGACGAGGTCACAGACGGGTTATAATACACAGGACTCAGATGTGAATATTGCTGGAGCTGCTGCCCATGTCGAGGTGTTGAAATCCGAATCCGAGCTTTCACGTCACAGAGCTGCACGAGGACGTCCTGCAAGCCCATTTGCGGTCACCCCCAGTGAAAGTCAGCAGCCTTCCATCAGCCATGCTGCAGCCACTGGGGAAACACTATGTAGGAGAACTAGGCAAGTTGAGGAAATCCACAAGACAGGCACTAAGGGAATACACAAGGGTGAATAGTTCAGTTTTGTTTGTACAATTGGATGTGTTGTTGGATAAAGATGTTAATGAAAAGGTTTTTGTTGGTGGTTGCAGGATGGTGATAAAGGAGACACAGTGATGGGGCGTCTCAGATGGGTGTAATGGTGGAGAATGGGGGATCCAAGATGGGAAAGGGAGGTTGTCCGATGCGAACTGGAATCTTAGCAGGGACTCTCCGACAGCCTGTCCGGGTCGAAGGCATCCAGGAAATATACTCCCTGCCTCCTCCTCCTCCTGAGTTGGCCTCCGGATTCCTGGTGCCAATGCCTGTGTACTCATGATGGTGAGGATTATGAAGGGTGCAGCAGAACACAATGAACTTGAACACCTGATCCAGTGTGTACTGGAGGACTCCCCCCGAGCGGTTCAGACATCGGAACCATTGCTTCACCTGGTGGTTTTGTGTGTGGGAAGGGGTGTCTAAAGTTTAGAGGTCATGAGCCACATTCTGGTTCTGCATGGAGGTCTGAAGTGTTGGGAATGGCTGACTGCTTCAGAATGAAGGTATGGTGGCTGCTGCCAGGATAGTGGACATTAACCAACATGATGTACTGGGCATGCTCACACAACAACTGTACATTAATGGACTGGGAGTTGTTTCAGTTCCTGTGCCTCTCCCCATTGACATGGGGGCCCCGCAGAGATACCTACACCATCAGGAATTCTGCTATCCTGACAAAGCCACGGGATCTCTCATCCTGCTTCCCCCTGCTGAGGTAGCAGATGGTATAATTCACCTTACGCGACATAGGTGGTCTCCGTCACACAGCAGATACATCAATAGACAACATGGAGAGAGATAATGGATCCTTCAGCCGCTCTTGCCTGGATCAATCCAGATAAGAACATAAGAACTAGGAGCAGGAGTAGGCAGTTCAGCCCCTCGAGCCTGTTCTGCCATTCAATATGATCATTGCTGATCTCATCTCGGCCTCTACTCCACTTTTCTGCCCGTTCTCCATAACGCTTCAACCCATTTCTAATAAAAATCTGTCCATCTCCTCCTTAAATTTACTCAATGTCCCGGCATCCACCGCACTATGGGGTAGTGAATTCCACAGACTCACAACTCTTCGAGGGAAGAAATTTCTCTTCATCTCTGTTTTATATCTGCACCCTCTTTATCCTAAAACTATGACCTCTCGTTCTAGATTGCCCCACGAGAGGAAACATCTTCTCTACGTCTACTTTATCAATCCTTTAATGATCTTATATACCCCATTAGATCTCGTCTCATTCTTCTAAACTCTAGAGAGTAAAGGCATAAACTGCTTAATCTCTCTTCATAAGACAAACTCCTCATCCCTGGATTCAATCTCGTGACCCTCCTCTGAACTGTCTCCGATGCAACTACAGCCATCCTCAAGTGAGCAGACCAAAACTGTACGCAATACTCCAGCCGCGGTCTCATTAATGCCTTGTACAGTTGCAGCAACACTTCCCTACTTTTATATTCTATTCCTTTAGCAATAAATGCCAAAATTCAATTTGCTTTCCTTATCACCTGCTGTATCTGCAAACTAGTTTTCTGTGATTCATGCACGAGGCCACCCAGATCTCTCTGCACCAAAGTACTCTGAAGTTTCTCTCTATTTAGATAATAATTTACCTTTCTATTTTTCTGACCAAAATGGATAACCTCACACTTAACCACGTTAAACTCCATCTGCCAAATTTTGTCCCATTCACCAAACCTATCCATATCAATTTGTAAATTTCTTATGTATTTATTGCAACTTACTAATCAATCTATTTAAGTGTCATCTGCAAATTTGGCAATAGTACCTTCTATCCCTGCATCCGTCATTGAGATAGATTGTAAATAGTTGGGGCCCAAGGGCCAAACCCTGAGGCACCCCACGAATTACATCTTGCCAACCAGAAAAAGACTCATTAATCCCGACTCTCTGTTTTCTGTTGGTTAGCCAATCATCTACCCAAGCTAATAAATTGCCCCTAACCCCATGTTATCTTACCTTGTGTATTAACCTTTCGTGTGGCACCTTACAAATGCCTTCTGGAAGTCTAGATATACTACATCTACAGGATCCCCATTTTCCACATTTCTTGTCACAGCTTCGAAGCACTCTGGCAAATTCGTCAAACACGATTGACCCTTCATAAAACCTGACTCTGATGGGTTGCTTTTGACTTTCTTAATGTCCTGTTATTACTTACTTAATAATGGATTGTGACACTTTCCCAACGATAGATGTTAAACTATTAGCCACTAATTCAAGAATTCAAGATGGCTCCTGGGCTGGAAGCTCCCTTACTGTTCAACGATATCCATGGCCATCTGCTCCCATTCCTAATGTTTTCTCCCCCAATCTACCCTCTTAAACTGTTTAAACTCCCCTGGCTCTTTATATCAGTTCATTTTAGCCCGAATTAAAAGCTAACAGTTTAGTGTATTTTACCTGGGCCCACTGCCCTCCCCCAGCCACACCTGCTCTTTGTTTTCTCAATGAAATTGATCCGGATGAAACTGAAGAGCACAGCTGCCGATACTTTAATCTCCGATCCTGATGTCTTCACTGCCCAGAGTGTCTGCAGCCACGGCATGCGGTAAGTCCATTGAGGTGAAGAAGGAGCAGCGGGACCCGAGAGAAGTCTTGAGAAAAGGTGCCCCGAACACCCAAAAAATCCACGAACGGCCCCCCGGCTGCAACATCAAAGCGCCCGCGGGAGATGGCTCGGAGAGCATCTGCAGCGCACTGTCGGCAATGCTGCATGCCTTTATTTAAACCAGTGAGAAAAAACCCTTAGTGAATGTAATCACCTCTGTAAGTCTGCCAAAAGATGCTTCACCTCCTGAAGGACGTGGATGAGTTTCCGGACGTCGATGGTGGGCACTAGGGACCTTATTACCTGCAACCTCTTTCCCCCCCTTTTCCCCCCTTCCCCTTCCCTGCTCCACCCTCTCAGCTCACCCCCCTACAACCCCGTCCCTGCCCACCACCCCTCGCACAATCTTCCCCCAACACCCGCTTCCCCTGCACCCCCCACCCCCTTACAGCCCCCTTCCCAGCTCCCCCTCGCACCTCCCCACCCTCCACACCACTCCTCCCTCCACCCCTCCCCCTCGCATCCCCTCCTCCCACAGGCACCATCCTACACCTGTCTAGGGGCCCTAACAGTCAAACTGCCTTGTGGGCGTCTCGGGAGAGACCAAGGCTCAGGGAGTAAACCCGAACAGATAATCCGGAGTGGAACCCCGTAGGCGGTCATGTGTCACCTTTGGCATGTTTCCGGCAGTTCCTGCAGCCATACCGGTGCCAAACGTCGTGTCCTGCACTCCTTTGGACCCCACCAGAAAGGCCGAGAGGGGGGTTTTGACGACTGGGCAACTCTCAACCACCATAAACTTGCCCAGGCATGCGCCATGGAGAGGTCACTCCATAGTTGCCTCACAGCGACTGACACAACACGGAAGGCAGCAGTTACGGGTTATAAGTCCAGATAAATTGGCGTAGAAACTGGGCGCCACGGGTTGCCTTTGTCGGTGGGAGAGGTCATTGCACCTCACTGGACAGCTACTGCCCGCCTCAAACCGGGCAGCCCACGGTCAATAAGGTTCTGTCCCGCCACAGTCTACCTGCTTCAATGTGTGCTTGGAGCTCAGGGTCATTGCCCAAAAGGTGGACTGATACACCGCAGCAAACAACACGAAAAAAGGAAAGAAGGTCCCAGCTCTTCGCTTTGCAAGCTGGAACGTCAGAACTATGTGTCCTGGCCTGTCGGAAGACCTTACACAAATCAACGATTCTCGGAAGACCGCCATCATTAACAACGAGCTCAGTAGACTCAATGTAGACATTGCAGCACTTCAGGAGACACGCCTCCCCGCGAGTGGATCTCTAGCAGAGCAAGGCTACACCTTCTTCTGGCAGGGCAGGGATCCTGAAGAACCAAGACAGCATGGAGTGGGCTTCGCCATCTGAAACTCCTTGCTCAGCATGATAGAGCCTCCCTCAAATGGCTCGGAACGCATACTGTCCATCCGACTGCTCACCACCTCTGGTCCTGTACACCTACTCAGCATCCATGCTCCAACACTCTGCTCCCCTCATGAAGCTAAAGACCAGTTCTACGAGCAACTCCATAACATTTTGGGTGGCACAGTGGCGCAGTGGTTAGCACTGCAGCCTCACAGATCCAGCGACCCAGGTTCAATTCTGGGTACTGCCTGTGTGGAGTTTGCAAGTTCTCCCTGTGTCTGCGTGGGTTTTTTCCGGGTGCTCCGGTTTCCTCCCACAAGCCAAAAGACTTGCAGGTTGGTAGGTAAATTGGCCATTATAAATTGCCACTAGTATAGGTAGGTGGCAGGGAAATATAGGGACAGGTGGGGATGTTTGGTAGGAATATGGGATTAGTGCAGGATTAGTATAAATGGGTGGTTGATTGTCGGCACAGACTCGGTGGGCCGAAGGGCCTGTTTCAGTGCTGTATTTCTAAACTAAACTAAATCATTAGCAGCATCCCCAACACCGAACACCTATTCCTGCTGGGGGACTTTAATGCCAGGGTTGGGGCCGACCATGACTCATGGCCCTCCTGCCTTGGGCGCTATGGCGTTGGAAGGATGAATGAGAACAGGCTGAGACGGCTTGAGTTGTGTACCTATCAGAACCTCTGCATCACCAACTCGTTCTTTCACACGAAACCCTGTCACCAGGTTTCATGGAGGCACCCAAGATCGCGTCGTTGGCACCAGCTAGACCTCATTGTCACAAGGCGAGCCGCCTTAAACAGTGTTCAAATCACACGCAGCTTCCACAGTGCAGACTGCGACACCGACCACTCCCTGGTGTGCAGCAAGGTTAGACTCAGACCAAAGAAGTTGCATCATTCCAAGCAGAAGGGCCACCCGCGCATCAACACTAGCAGAATTTCTCACCCACAGCTGTTACAAAAATTTCTAAATTCACTTGTAACAGCCCTTCAGAACACTCCCACAGGGGATGCTGAGACCAAGTGGGCCCACATCAGAGACGCCATCTATGAGTCAGCTTTGACCACCTACGGCAAAAGTGCGAAGAGAAAAGCAGACTGGTTTCAATCTCATAATGAAGAGTTGGAACCTGTCATAGCCGCTAAGCGCATTGCACTGTTGAACTACAAGAAAGCCCCCAGCGATTTAACATCCGCAGCACTTAAAGCAGCCAGAAGTACTGCACAAAGAACAGCCAGGCGCTGCGCAAACGACTACTGGCAACACCTATGCAGTCATATTCAGCTGGCCTCAGACACCAGAAACATCAGAGGAATGTATGATGGCATGAAGAGAGCTCTTGGGCCAACCATCAAGAAGATCGCCCCCCTCAAATCTAAATCAGGGGACGTAATCACTGACCAACACAAACAAATGGACCGCTGGGTTGAGCACTACCTAGAACTGTACTCCAGGGAAAATGCTGTCACTGAGACTGCCCTCAATGCAGCCCAGCCTCTACCAGTCATGGATGAGCTGGACATACAGCCAACCAAATCAGAACTCAGTGATGCCATTGATTCTCTAGCCAGTGGAAAAGCCCCTGGGAAGGACAGCATTACCCCTGAAATAATCAAGAGTGCCGAGCCTGCTATACTCTCAGCACTACATGAACTGCTATGCCTGTGCTGGGACGAGGGAGCAGTACCCCAGGACATGCGCGATGCCAACATCAACACCCTCTATAAAAACAAAGGTGACCGCGGTGACTGCAACAACTACCGTGGAATCTCCCTGCTCAGCATAGTGGGGAAAGTCTTTGCTCGAGTCGCTCTGAACAGTTTCCAGAAGCTGGCCAAGCGCGTCTACCCTGAGGCACAGTGTGGCTTTCGTGCAGAGAGATCGACCGTTGACATGCTGTTCTCCCTTCGTCAGATACAGGAGAAATTCCGTGAACAACAGATGCCCCTCTACATTGCTTTCATTGATCTCACCAAAGCCTTTGACCTCGTCAGCAGACATGGTCTCTTCAGACTACTAGAAAAGATTGGATGCCCACCAAAGCTACTAAGTATCATCACCTCATTCCATGACAATATGAAAGGCACAGTTCAACATGGTGGCTCCTCCTCAGAGCCATTTCCTATCCTGAGTGGCGTGAAACAGGGCTGTGTTCTCGCACCCACACTTTTTGGGATTGTCTTCTCCCTGCTGCTTTGACATGCGTTCAAGTCCTCTGAAGAAGGAATTTTCCTCCACACAAGATCAGGGGGCAGGTTGTTCAACCTTGCCCGTCTAACAGCGAAGTCCAAAGTATGGAAAGTCTTCATCAGTGAACTCCTCTTTAATGACGATGCTGCTTTAACATCACACACTGAAGAGTGCCTGCCGAGTCTCATCGACAGGTTTGCGGCTGCCTACAATGAATTTGGCCTAACCATCAGCCTCAAGAAAACAAACATCATGGGACAGGATGTCAGAAATGCTCCATCCATCAATATTGGCGACCACGCTCTGGAAGTGGTTCAAGAGTTCACCTACCTAGGCTCAACTATCACCAGTAACCTGTCTCCAGATGCAGTAATCACAAGCGCATGGGAAAGGCTTCCACTGCTATGTCTAGACTGGCCAAGAGAGTGTGGGAAAATGGCGCACTGACACGGAACACAAAAGTCCGAGTGTATCAGGCCTGTGTCCTCAGTACCTTGCTCCATGGCAGCGAGGCCTGGACAACGTATGTCAGCCAAGAGCGACGTCTCAATTCATTCCATCTTTGCTGCCTCCGGAGAATACTTGGCATCAGGTGGCAGGACCGTATCTCCAACACAGAAATCCTCGAGGCGGCCAACATCCCCAGCTTGTACACACTACTGAGCCAGCGGAGCTTGAGTTGGCTTGGCCCTGTCATTAACATGGAAGATGGCAGGATCCCCAAAGACACATTGTACAGCGAGCTCGCCACTGGTATCAGACCCACCGGCCGTCCATGTCTCCGCAATAAAGACGTCTGCAAACGCGACATGAAATCCTGTGACATGTCGTGGGAGTCAGTGCCAGCGTTCGCCAGAGCTGGCGGGCTGCCATAAAGATGGGACTAAAATGTGGCGAGTCGAAGTGACTTAGTAATTGGCAGGAAAAAAGACAGAGGCGCAAGGGGAGAGCCAACTGTGTAACAGCCCCGACAAACAAATTTCTCTGCATCATCTGTGGAAGAGCCTGTCACTCTAGAATCGGCCTTTATAGCCACTCCAGGCGCTGCTTCATAAACCACTGACCACCTCCAGGCGCGTATCCATTGTCTCTCGAGATAAGGAGACCCAAAAGAAAAGAAGATGTTAAACTAATTGGTCTACTGTTTCCTACTTTAAGCCTCCCTCACTTTTTGGATAAGGGCGTTATACAGGCATTTTTCCAATCCACTGGAACCTTTCCCGCATGCAGGGAATCTTGGAATATTATAACCAATGGATCCACTATTTCAGTTGCTATTTCCTTTAAGACCCTAGGATGTAGGCCATCAAGCCCTGGGGATTTGTCTGCCTTCAATCACAATAGTTTGTTCAGTACCTTTTCCCTCGTGACTTTTTTTTAATTCATTCATGGGATGTGGGCGTCGCTGGCTAGGCCAGCATTTATTGCCCATCCCGAATTGCCCTTGAGAAGGTGGTGGTGAGCTGCCTTCTTGAACCGCTGCAGTCCACTTGGGGTAGGTATACCCACAGTGCTGTTCGGAAGGGAGTTCCAGGATTTGACCCAGCGACAGTAAAGGAACAGCGATACAGTTCCAAGTTAGGATGGTGTGTGACTTGGAGGGGAACTTTCAGGTGGTGGTGTTTCCAATCATTTTATACCCTTATCCTTCTAGTTGGTAGAGGTCGCGGATTTGGAAGGTGCTGTCTAAGGAGCCTTGGTGCATTGCTGAAGTGCATCTTGTAGATGGTACACACTGCTGCGACTGTGCGTCGGTAGTGGAGGGAGTGAATGTTTGTGGATGGGGGGGCAATCAAGTGGCCTGCTTTGTTCTGGATGGTGCTGGGCTTCTTGAGTGCTGTTGGAGCTGCACCCATCCAGGCAAGTGGAGAGTATTCCATCACACTCCTGACTTGTGCCTTGTAGATGGTGGACAGGCTTTGGGGAGTCAGGAGGTGAGTTACTCGCCTCAGGATTCCGAGCGTCTGACCTGCTCTTGTAGCCACGGTAATTCTATGTCTACTCCAGTTCAGTTTCTGGTCAATGGTAGCCCCTAGGATGTTGATAGTGGGGGATTCAGCGATGGTAATGCCAGTGAATGTCAAAGGGAGATGGTTAGATTCTCTTTTGTTGGAGACCCTCATTATCTGGCACTTGTATGGCAAGAATGTTATTTGCCACTTAGCTCAAGCCTGGATATTGTCCATGTCTTGCTGCATTTCTACACAGACTGCTTTTCAGTATCTGAGAAGTCACGAAGGGTGCTGAACATTGTTCAATCATCAGCGAACATCCCCACTTCTGACCTTATGATTGATGGAAGGTCATTGATGAATCAGCTGAAGATGGTTGGGCCTAGGAAACTACCCTGAGGAACTCCTGCAGTGATGCCCTGGAGCTCAGAAGATTGACCTCCATCAATCACAACCATCTTCCATTGCGCTAGTTTTGAATCCAGCCAGCGGACGGCTTTCCCCTGATTCCCATTGACCTCAGTTTTGCTAGGGCTCCTTGATACTATATTCGGTCAAATGCTGCCTTGATGTCAAGGGCAGTCACTCTCACCTCACCTCTTGAGTTCAGCTCTTTTGTTCATGTTTGAACAAAGGCTTTAATGAGGTCAGGAGCTGAATGGCCCTGGCGGAACCTAACCTGAGCATCACTGAACAGGTTCTTGCTAAGGAAGCGTCGCTTGATGGCACTGCTGAAGTCACCCTCCATCACTTTACTGATGATTGAGAGGAGGCTGATGGGGCGGTAATTGCCCGGGTTGGATTTGTCCTGCTTTTTGTGAACAGGACATACCTGTGCAAATTTCCACATTGCAGGGTAGATGCCAGTGTTTTAGCTGTACTGGAACAGCTTGGCTGGGGTGCAGCAAGTTCTGGGCACAGGTCTTCAGTACTTTTGCCGGAATATTGTCAGGGCCCCATAGCTTTTTCAGTATCCAATGCCTTCAGTCTTTCTTGATATCACGTGGAATGAATCGAATTAGCAGAAGTCTGTCATCTGTGATGCTAGGGACTTCAGGAGGAGGCCGAAATCAGCCTCAACTCAGCCCTTCTGGCTGAAGATTGTTGCAAATGCTTCAGCCTTAGCTTTCACAGTGATGTGCCTGACTCCCTCATCATTGAGGATGGCGATATTTGTGGAGCCACTTCCTCCAGGTAGTTGGATAATTGCCCACCACCATTCAGGGCTGGATGTGGCAGGACTGCAGAGCTTAGACCTGAACCGTTGGTTCTGGGTTCGCTTAGCTTTGTTCGCTTAGCTTACGCAGTTTTACACGCAGATAGTCCTGTGTTGCAGCTTCACCAGGTTGACAGCTTATTTTGATGTATGCCTGGTGATGCTCCTAGCATGCCCTCCTGCACTCTTCATTGAACCAGGGTTGGTCTCCTGGCTTCATGGTAATGGTAGAATGGGGAATATGCCGGGCCATGACGTTACAGATTCAGGTTGAGTACAATTCTGCTGCTGCTGATGGCCCACGACGCCTCATGGATGTCCAGTTTTGCATTGCCGAATCTGTTGGAAATCTGTCCCATTTAGCACGGTGGTAGTGCCACACAACACGATGGAGGGCATCCCAAATGGGATGTTGGGCCTTTATCTCCACAAGGACTGTGCGGTGGTCACTCCTACCAACACTGTCATGGACAGATGCATCTGCGGCAGGCAGACTGGTGAGGTCGAGTTCAAGTATGTTTTCCCCTCTTGTTGGTTCCCTCACCACCTTCAGCATACCCAGTTTTGGACTCGGTCAGCTCGGTCACTAGTGGTGCTACCGAGCCACTCTTGGTGATGGACATTGAAGTCCCCCACCCAGAATACATTTTGTGCCCTCGCCACCCTCAGTGCTTCCTCCAAGTGCTGTTCAACATTGCGGAATACTGACTCATCAGCTGAGCGAGGGCGGTAGCTGCTAATTAGCAGGAGGTTTCCTTGTCCATGTTTGATCTGATGCCATGAGACTTCGTGGGGTGCAGGGTCGTTGTTGAGGGCAAATCCGTCCCTTCTGTATGCCACTGTACCACCACCTCTGCTGGGTCTGTCCTACCGGTGTGAGAGGAGATACCCAGGGATGATGATGGCAGTGTCTGAGACATTGCCCGTGAGTATGACTTTGTCAAGCTGTTGCTTGAATAGTCTGTGGGAGAGCTCTCCCAACTTCGGCACAAGCCCCCAGATGTTAGTCAGGAGGACTTCGCAGGGTGGACAGGGCTGGGTTTTGCCGTGGTCATTCCCGGTCAATGCTGGGTGGTCCGTCCAGTTTCATTCCTTTTTATTGACTTCGTAGTAGTTAGTTACAACTGAGTGGCTTGCTAGGCCACTTCAGAGGGCATGTAAGAGTCTCTAGTTTATTAGTCCAGTGACAATACCACTACACCACCGCCTCCCCATATTATGATTGTTCTAAATTCCTCTCTTTCTGTAACTTCTGCATTACCTGTTACTATAGCGATGGTACTAGTGTACTCCACCGTGAAAACTGAGGCAAAATACTGACTTGGAGTCTCCGCCATTTCTGTGCCCCCCCCTCCATCAATATCCCAGTGTCATCCTCCAAGGGACCAATATTCACTTTAGCTACTCTCTTACCTTTCATATACCTAAAGAAGCTTTTGCTATCCGCGTTTATATTTTGTGCTAATTTTCTTTCATAATGTACTTTTTCCCTTTTTATTTATTTTTTCGTAACCCTTTGCTGATCTTTAAATATTTCCCAATCTTCCAGCCTGCCAGTGGCCTTTGCAATATGGTAAGCCTTAGTCTTTGTCTTTATGTTTTCCTTAACTTCCTTGCTTAGCCATGGATGTCTTTCCCCCTCTTCGAATCTTTCTTCCTCTCCAGAATATATTTTAGTTGGGAGGAATTGAATTTCTCCTGAAACATCTGCCACTGCTCATCAACTTTCCTCCCTTTTCGTCTTCCTGCCCAGTCCACGAGGGCCAAATCAGTCCTCATGTCTATGTAATTACCTTTGTTTAACTCCAGAACGCTGGAGTGGCACTCCAGTTTCTCGCCCTCAAAATGGATTTGAAATTCCAGCAAGCTATGATCACTGTTCCGTGGAGGATCCTTAACTATGAGATCATTAATTCATCCCACCTCATTTCACAATGCCAAATCTAGAATAGCCTGCTCCCTGGTTGGTTCCACAACATATTGCTCCAAAAAAAATCTCGAATGCATTCAATGAACTCTCCCTCGGGGCTACCTTTGCCAATTTGACTAATCCTGTCTATATACTTATTAAAATCTCCCTTGCCGTACCTTTCTCACAAGCCCACAATATTTCTGGGTTTATACTGTTCGCCACTGCGGAACTACTATTTGGGGACCTATAGATTACTCCCACCAGGGACTTCTTCCCCTTTTTATTTCTTATTTCTACGCACACTGAATCTACTTCTTGATCTCCAGTGCCTATATAATTTCTCACTATAGCACTGATCTTTTTCTTTACTAACAATGCTACACCTCCTCCTTTTCCTTCCTTTCTATCCTTCCAAAATATTGAGTACCCTTGGGTATTCAATTCCCAAATCTGGTTTCCCTGCAACCACGTCTCAGTAATCACCAATAAATCATACCCATTCGTCTTCATTTGTGCTGATAACTCATTTGTTTTATTCTGAATGCTTCCTGCATTCAGATAAAAAGCCTTTAAGTTTGTTTGATCATCAATTTTCAAAGATGCATAACAGTTCAATGAAACTGAGACCTTAATAGCCACTGACAGCTCCGTTCTCACCCTGGTGTGAGGCTCCAGGTCGTGTTGCAAGAGTTGACACAGCTCTGTGACCACCTCCTTATTGAGTCAGAATCACCTCACACACTGCTCCTGGGTTAGGTGTAGGTGGGAAAAGTGTTCTTGGAAAACTCGGGGTGGGTAGGGAAGAACCCCCTCCTCCTCCCGCTTTACAGAGCTTCCCCTCTCTGTAGCTTCTGCTCCGTTTGTTGGTCATGTTACAGACCCAGATACACTGTAAATTCAGTCCCAATATCTCGTCCAGAGTTGGGTCACAAATCCTCTGTCCTCGCTGAATCTTTGCAGCAGCTCCCAACACAACCCCCAGAAAACCATCCACAGCATCTCCACTAACTTTACAATAGCAGAAGTAAGTCAAAAGACCCTCACCTGTAAGTTGGATGGCTGGCCCTTTTAAATAACACTGGATGGGGTTACTCGTGGTGCTGAATGTGTGTTCAGCTGAGAGTGACTAACACAGGCAGTCAGTGGACATGCACAGACAAAGTGTCAAAGAAGTAGATCAAAGCTGTCGGATTGGCTGATTGACGTCAATTCAAACCCATCCTCACACTAACAGGACATGCAGGGTATACCCAGGCTAGATCGCTTCCCAGCATGTGGCACTGTGCTTTACACGCTAGAGGTGGCCGGCTGTGCAGTTCACATCATTCTCTCTATCTAGGTTTCATCGCGTTGGCACCAGTGCTGCCACAGAGTGAAAATCACCGCAGAGGAAGATATAGAGTGAAAGCAACTCACTTCAGAAAGGGAAATGGGAAAAGACTTGACGGCATAAGAATTTCAATACTATGTGAAATGGAAGGGAAATGGGACTAATTGGAAGGGTGAGACCATGAGAATATTAAAATTAATGTGCTGCCAGACTGGGAGCCAATGTAGATCAGTGAGTACAGGGGTGATGGGTGATCAGGATTTGGTGTGAGTTAGGATACAGGCAGCAGAGATCTGGATGGGCTGTGGTATATGGAGGTTTATAACTGGGAGGGTGACCAGGATAGAATTGGGATAGTCAAGTGTGGATTTAACAAAGGCACAGATGAGGGCTTATTCAGCAGATGGGCTGAGGCAAAGGTGATGACGGGTGATGTTACAGAGGTGGTAGTAGGTCGGGCTGGTGTTGGGGTGGGGAATATGGCGATGAATGCATCTCAGGTATAAATATAAAACAGAGGTTGCAAACAGTCTGTTTCAGCCTCAGACATTGGGTAGGTAGGGGAATACAGATAGTGGATATAGTGTGGAGTTTGTGACAGAGACTGAACACAGTGGCTTACGTCTTTCCAAGATTTACATGACAAGAAAACTAAATCAGTGAAATGTGGTTTATCGATCTAATGGTTGGATACAGAGACTTACCAGGGACACCAATAATAGCGAGGTTGGGATAGTAAATCGTTTCAATCATTTTCAGAGCATGATAGATCCGAAATTCTAATATCATCCAAACATAATCAGCAGTAACCAAGTCAAAGTAAAAGGAGAAAGTCCTGCTGTCCATTGTTGTAATATTCCAATCTATTGTCCTCAGATTCTGACACATTGTTGCAATATTCCTATCTATTGTTCGGAGATTCTGATCGATCTTCTCGCTCTCTCTCTGCAGCCACGGATCTCTGTTAGTGCCGGGGGTAATGCTCCCACCGACACTATGAGTTAACACATTGAAAGGACGCCCTTATTAATAGAACAGGGAAAAACTCCAGTGACACAATTAGTGTCCATAGTGACTGACATTAATTACAGTAAATGAGCAACCAGGTTCAGTTCACCCCTTTTTCTCCAACACTTTTTGCACCACAATCGTGTTTAAAGTGTTCCTCAGTCTAGTTGGGATATATGAGGTTTGTTGAATAAAGGAATGGTGGAAATAGCAGAGGGACTGGCCAGAAGCTTTCAATCCTCCTTGGATCTGGGAGTTCTGACAGAGGACTGGAGGGTTGGAAATGTTACGACCTGCTTACAAAAGGAAGCATTAGCTCAACACTGTAACTACTGACCAGTCAGTCTAATGTCAGTGGTTGGAAATTTCTAGAGGCCATTACCCTGTACAAACATACATCTTTCTTGGAAAAACATGGTATAATAAATGACAAACAGCACTGATAGGTTAATGACTATTCACGTCTGATAATCATGATCAAGTTCGTTGATAACATAGCTGAGTGTTGAAGAGGATAGTGCGTTTTGTGCTATGTATACGGACTTTCAAAAGGCCTGTGATGAAATTACATGTCATAGACTTGTTATGAAAAATGGTGCACGTGGATTAATGTGACAGTGATAGTGTGGATATGACGTTGACTCAGGGACAGAAAGCAGAGTGAAGTGGTGAACAGTCATTGTTCAGACTTGTGGAGGGGGAGATTCAGTGTTGTTTCTCAGGGGTTAGTAATAGAATCAGTGCTCTTCCTGGCATGTAGATAGATATACAAGTGATAGAGACTTATATGTAAAAAAACATAATTTCAATGCTTGCAGATGACATGAAACTCATAAATAAGGATGGCAAAGACGCAGACCACAGAATTATCCAATCTCACAGACATTGTTTATTTTTAATTTATTCTGGACTCCTATACAAATTCAAATTTATTTATCACTGTATAATTTATTTGTGTGATTTGCCTGTGAGTGTGCGCACTAAGTCTGTCCAAATCCCCTTGAAGCCGCTTTGCATCTTCCTCACAACTCACATTCCCACCTAGTTTTGTGTCATCTGCAAACTTTAAAATATTACTTTGGTCCCCATATCCAAATAATCGATATATGTTGTGAACAGCTGGGGCCCAAGTACTGATCCCTGTGGTACCCCACAAGTCACATCCTGCCAACGCAAGAACGGTCCATTTATTCCTACTCTGTTTCCTGCCTGTTACCCAATCCTTACTGCATGTCAGTATATTACCTCCTTTCCCATGTGTTTTAATTTTGCTTACCAAGGTCCTGTGGTGCACCTTATCAAAAGCCTTCTGAAAATCCACTGGCTCCCCTTTTCTATTCTGTGAGTAACATCCTAAAAAACCTCCAACAGGTTCGGCATGAATGATTTCCTATTCATAAATCCATGTTGACTCTGCCCAATCAGATCCATTTACCACATACTTTAGAATAGATTCTAGCACTTTCCCTCGTACTAATGGAAGCCTAACAGGTCTGTAATTCCCAATTTTCTCTTTCCCTCCCTTCTTAAATAGTGGGGTGACATTTGCGACCTTCCAATCTGCAGGAAGCGTTCCAAAATTGATAGAATTTTGAAAGTGGATCACCAATGTATCTGCAATCCCCATAGCTACTTCCTTCAACACTCTGGGATGTAGAATATCAGATCTTGATGAATTATCAACCTTCAGCATGATTAATTTCGCCAATACAACTTCTTACTAATACTAATTTCCTTCAATTCCTCATTCTCCCAAATCCCTTGGATCTCTAATTCTGGGAGATTTCTTGTATCTTCCACAGTGAAGAAAGACACAAGATAATCATTTAGCTTCTCTGCCATTTCTCTATTCTCCATTATACATTCTCCTGACTCTGCCTGTAATGAGCCCACATTTGTTTTTGCTAAATGCTTCCTTTAAAAGTACCTATAGAATATTTTGCAATGCATTTTTGAGTTTACGTTTGACCAGTAGATATGGAGACTCAAGATCGAGCCCACATATGAAAACCTCAGAATGGTGGTCCTTCTCCAGGAGTTTCCACCTCTCATTGAAACCCACATAGAGGAACAAAAGGTTCAAAGGGCCAGACAGGGAGCAATTCTGGCCGATGACTGTTCCTTTGTACACAAGGCCTTACCCCAAATGTAAACCCTTCCCTAGTCACTCCAAAGAACCGAGAATAAAAGGTGGGAGGGTGATAGGAGCCCGAACAGACATGGGCAAGAAGGAAAAGCTGGACACACAGGAGACCCTCCTCAGGCCAAATAGGACATTACTGAAAGCAGGAGGAATGGCTGAGACCTGTGTGTTTCCACTGTAATAAGGCAGGTCACCATCGGGCTGAATGCTGGAAGTTATGGGAAAACCTGTAGCGTTAATCAGGGTCCACCAGATCAGTGCAGGAAAAGGGGCCCTGATGGAAAGCACGGCAGATCAGGCTGTGTCTTTGCATCAATCAGACCCAGTAAACCTACCACTGAAATTGCGGGAAAACTTAACAAAATCCCTGAGAGTTACCAGAATGTTTTCCCAAGGAAAGGTGACCCGATACAGCTCGACTGAGGCAAGCAAGTCCATAGTCATTTTCAGGGATACAGGAGCCACCCAATCCCTTCTGCTGGGAAAATACATGACCTTTCCTCCAGAGAGTGCAGTGAATCCCAGAGTGTTAGTGAATGGTATCGGAAGACAGTATATATACCTTAATATGAGCTGCACTTGGAGTGTGACCCAGTTTCAGGACTGGTAACCATCGGGATTGTCCCTAGTTTATCAGTGGATGGGTCGAACTACTCCTGGGTAATGCTCTGACAGGGGGAAAGGTGGTAGCTTCCCCAGTAGTTCGTTAGAGACCAAAAGAGGTCCGAGAGACAGAGCAGTTACAGAAGAAGGTCTCCGGCATTCTCCCTGATTGTGTGGTGACTCGGTCCATGGCCAAACAATCCCCTGACCTAACACTGCAGACGGATGACCCTACTGTCTGTTTGGCTGAAACCTTCTTTGGGATGTTAGAGGACCCAAAGGATGTGTTGAACAGATTTTCCTTAGTTGAGCCTCAACAACCTGACCCAGTGTTAAAAAATAGCACAGACTGTCCAAACTAAAACTGAAGCAGAGGGAGTTGCAGAGTGTTACTATTGAAAGAATGAGGTGCTGATGAGGAAGTGGAGACCTCCTCACAAACCTGTGGATGAAGAGTGGACAGTGCTTCACCAGATGGTGGTGCCGCTGAGGTACCTTAATATTTCTTCCAGAATTGCCCACGAGATTCCAATGACTGGACATGTCATTGCATGAAAAATCAAAGCCCGCATAAGACAGTATTTTGACTGGTCACAATTCCACAAAGATGTGGTGGAGTTCTGTAAAACTGGTCACACATGTCAGGTTCTGGGGAAGTCCCAACCTGCAATAAAACCTGCACCCCTAATTCCCATACCAACTTTTGGGGAACCCTTAAGCATAATGCTGGTGAATTGTGTGGGACAACTGCTGAAAATAAAACGGGATTACCAGTATCTTCTCACCATTATGGATGTGGTGACCCGATTCCCAGAGGCCATTCGCCCGAAGAACCATCTCTGCCAAGGTAGTGGTGGAGGGGCTAACCCAATTCTTTACTCGATATGAGCTGTCTGCTGAGATCCGGGTGGGCCAGGGCACACATTTTACGTCCAGTATTTTTGAAAAGGTCATGGGTATACTGGACATAACCTAGCTAAAGTCCGTAGTCTATCACCCACAGTCACAAGGGGCTTTGGAGCAGTACCACCAGACCCTAAAGACAATGATCAGGCCATACTGCTATGAGTTACCCCATGACTGGGACAAAGGGTTGGGATTTCTCCTGTTGGATACCAGGGACTTATCCAATGATTCCACTGGCTTTAGTCTCTTTGAATTAGTTTATGGACACAAGGTGAGAGGTCCTCTTAAACGAATCAAGGAGAGGTTTTTGGGACACAGGGATGAGTCTTCCATTTTAGACGATATTTCCATGCTCTGGGAGCGGCTCACGAGAGCCTGTGCAATGGCTCAGGAATACATAAAGATCTCCCAGGCAGCTATGAAAAGATAAGCAGGCAAAAATGTCAAGGCTGGAACGTTTCAGCCCAGAGACCATGTATTGTTACTACTCCCAATTCAGGGTGAACCCCTGAAATCCCAGTTCAGTGGTCCATATCGAGTGACAAAAGGAATACTCAGGTAAATTATTCAATTGACACCCAGACGAAAGGAAAACAAATAAAGGCTGTGGAGGGGACAGACAAGTACAGATCTGTCAGACAGTCAGGAGGGAAGGATTGGAAAGGACAGTGAGGACAGGTTAAAGGAAGGCCAGGAGGATTCCCAACTAGAATCCCCTACTGTCCGATTAGTCAACCCTGAAATGTTAGATAGATTAGACCCCACGCTCTCCTCCTTAAATGCAGGTCAAAGAGGCACCCTAAAAAGGCTGAGAACAGCATTTACAGAAAAGCGCAACGGCAAGGAAAGTTCCCAAAAACAGTGCCAATGGTGTGGGAGATGCCTTAACTAGTCAAAGTGCCGCAAGAGAGTGCAGTGAACGTTGGACAGACACTTGCGAGCGGTAATGTCCCCAAGGACATAGGGCAGATCAGAAAAAAGATGCTCCCCATTGTAAAGGGAAAAGGGAACGGAAAACACCCTAAAGTAAACAGCACTTGTGTTCCTCACCAGAAAGCTAAAAGTAAGATCAGTGTGGATCTATCCACTGAAGAACCCAATGATCAGGTCCCAAACCCAAAGCTCATCAAACCCAACAATTTCAAAGCAGAACTCAGCAAGAACAGCCAGAATCAAACCTGACACATAACCATCCTAGGCAAAACTCCAACACAATTAGATCAGTACACCTGTAACAGACAATGTCAGCTGCAGTAAATCCAAGATTAATGTGTGAATTTGTGAAGTTATTATTGAGCATGAATGTGGGTTTCCTTCTATTTCTTCCCACAATTCTGTCATGAAATGTTCCTATTCTCACTTTTCTTTCCATGTGCAGCGGCGGTTTCAAGATAACACGATGTGCCAAATGAGGAATTTTAATTCATCAGTTGGAAACTTACACTAAACATTTAATGGAGAAAATCCTGCAGTTAACCTTGAAAAAACTGGCAGCCAAGATGGCCACCGCAATTGTTATCTGAAACACCTTTTCACATTCCAAGGCCTCCAACAGGAGACACATATCTTATGAGCCTGGACCTAAATCACTGGCTTGCTCTAGTGATTGAATTACCTAAGCTTACAATCATTAACACGGCATACGAGGCCATCCTGACACATTGACTTTGAAAGAGCAAACTTCTCCAACAGTAAATAGTGCTATTCTGAGCCCTGGGGAAATATAATTTCTAATCTTGAATCTCATTATAAGGGTACAAAGATTACAATGCGGCAGTCATGAGACCTTCTGTCCATCTCTGTGAAAGCTGGGAGTTTCCCCTGGACAAAGACAGACAAGCCAGTGATTCAAACTGTGCAGAAGCAGAAGGGCTGTGCCCCCGCTCCCCACCCCCCCCACCCGCCCCCCCACACCTCTCAGTCCGTCTCTCTCTCCAGATAACATCACAAGTTTAAAAAAAACACGCGACTGTGGGCCCTCCAAGCCTTCCGATTGCTGCAGACGGAGTAACCAGGGGAAGAAAGCCACCTGCAGATCTGCCTCCAAGAAAACACTGAGCCATGTGTGCCTGCCACAAATGCACTTCAACCAGCCCAAATCTTCAGGAATACAATTTCAGCCAGAAGACCACCGAATCGTCCAACCTCACAGAATAACAATGAAGAAAGAACAAAGAACAGTACAGCACAGGAACAGGCCATTCGACCCTCCAAGCCTGCACCGATCTTGATGCCTGCCTAAACTAAATCCTTCTGCACTTCCGGGGCCCATATCCCTCTATTCCCATCCTGTTCATGTATTTGTCAAGATGTCTCTTAAACGTCGCTATCGTACCTGCTTCCACCACCTCCCCTGGCAGCAAGTTCCAGGCACTCACCACCCTCTGGGTAAAAAACTTGCCTCGCACATCCCCTCTAAACTTTGCGCATCGTACCTTAAACCTATGTCCCCTAGCAACTGACTCTTCCACCCTGGGAAAAAGCTTCTGACTATCCACTCTGTCCATGCCGCTCATAACTTTGTAAACCTCGATCATGTCAGCTACCAGGAAAGGTTGTATAGTCTGGGGCTGTTCTCCTTGGAACAGAGAAGGCAGAGGGGAAATGTGATTCAAATGTACAAAATTGCGTGGGGCCTGGACAGAGTGGAAGTGAAGGGTCTATTCACCTTAGCAGAGAGATCAGTGACGAAGTGGCATAGATTTAAAGTGCTTGGTAGAAAGACTATAGGGGAGATGAGGACTTTACTTTCTCCCAGAGTGTGGTGGGAGTCTGGAATTCATTGCCCGAAAGGGTAGTTGAGGCAGGAACCCACAACTCATTCCAAACGGAATATGCACCTCATGTGCCATAATCTATCAAAAGCTGGAAGGTGGGACTAGAATGGGTGGATCGTTTTCTGCTGGCATTGACACGATGCGCCAAGTGGTCTCTTTATGTGCTATAAACTTTCTATGATTCTAAGATGCAACGTAGGCAATGTTGAAAGACGAGGTAGGTCAGATACTAGACTGGTTTAAAATTGAGAAAGAGGAAGTATTAGATTAGCTATCTGTACTTAAAGTGGATAAAAACCAGGACCAGATAACATGCATCCAAGGATACTGAGGGAAGTGAGGGTGGAAATCGCTGACCATAATGTTCAATCTTCCTTAGACTCGGGGGTGATGACAGAGGGCTGGAGAATTGCAAACGTCACACCCTTGTTCAAAAGAGGGTGTAAAGTTAAGCCCAGCGACTACAGACCAGTCAGTTTAATTACAGTGGTGGGAAAACTTCTAGAAAAAATAATTTGGGACAAAATGAATAGTCACATGGACAAATACGAGTTAATAAAGGAAAGCCAGCATGGATTTCTTAAGGGAAAATCAAGTGTAACTAACTTGCTGGAGATTTTTGAGGTGGTAACAGAGAGAGTTGATGAGGGCAATGGTGTTGATGGGGTTTACATGGACTTTCATACAACAGTCTATTCAGATTCAATTGAACCATTACTTCGATCTTGGAATTCAGAGTAGAATCTCAATATTTGCCGATGACACCAAACTTGGAGGAGTGGTAAACAGTGAGGATGATATAAATTGCCTACAACAGGATAGAGATAGGCTATCAGAATGGGCAGATAAGTGGCAGATCGAATTTAATACAGAGGAGTGTGAGGTGATGAGGCAATGGGATACGGGTCTCTGGCGCACTGTCTGTCCCTGTTGCTCAGAAGGGAAGGGGTAAGAGGAGCAGAGCATTAGTAATTGGGGACTCCATAGTTAGGGGAACAGATAGGAGGTTTTGTGGGAACCAGAGAGACTCACGGTTGGTGTGTTGCCTCCCAGGTGCCAGGGTACGTGATGTCTCGGATCGTGTTTTTGGGATCCTCAAGGGGAAGGGGGAGCAGCCCCAAGTCGTGGTACACATAGGCACCAACAACATAGGAAGGAAGACAGATGGGGATTTAAGGCAGAAATTCTGGGAGCTAGGGTGGAAGCTTAGAGCGAGAACAAACAGAGTTGTTATCTCTGGGTTGTTGCCCGTGCCACGTGCTAGCGAAGTGAGGAATAGGGAGGGAGAGGAGTTGAACACGTGGCTGCAGGGATAGTGTAGGAGGGAGGGTTTTGGTTTCCTGGATAATTGGGGCTCTTTCTGGGGTAGGTGGGACCTCTACAAACAGGATGGTCTTCACCTGAACCAGAGGGGTACCAATAACCTGGCGGGGAGATTTGCTAGTGCTCTTCGGGGGGGTTTAAACTAATTCAGCAGGGGGATGGGAACCTAAATTGTAGTTCCAGTGTGTAGGATGTTGAGAGTAGTGAGGTCAGGGATAAGGTTATAAGGACACAAGAGGGCACTGGCAAGCAAGAGCTTGGTTTAAAATGTGTCTACTTCAACGCCAGGAGCATCCAAAATAAGGTGGGTGAGCTTGCAGCATGGGTTGGTACCTGCGATCTCGATGTTGTGGCCATTTCAGAGACATGGGTAGAGCAGGGACAGGAATGGATGTTGCCGGTTCCGGGATTTAGATGTTTCACTAAGAACAGAGAAGAGGGTAAAAGAGGGGGGGGGGGGGGTGTGGCATTGTTAATCAAGGAAAGTATTACAGCGGCAGAAAGGACGTTTGAGGACTCATCTACTGAGGTAGGCTGGGCCGAGGTTAGAAACAGGAGAGGAGAGGTCACCCTGTTGGGAGTTTTCTAAAGACCTCCAAATAGTTCCAGAGATGTCGAGGAAATGATAGCAAAGATGACTCTTGACAGGAGCGAGAGTAACAGGGTAGTGGTTATGGGGGACTTTAACTTTCCAAATATTGACTGGAAATACTATAGTTCGAGTACTTTAGATGGGTCTGTTTTTATCCAGTGTGTGCAGGAGGGATTTCTGACACATTATGTAGACAGGCCAACCAGGGGCGATGCCACATTGGATTTGGTACTGGGTAATGAACCCGGCCAGGTGTTAGATTTAGAATTTGGTGAGCACTTTGGTGATAGTGCTCACAATTCGGTTAGGTTTACCTTAGCGATGGGCAGGGACAGGCATATACAGCAGGGCAAGAATTATAGCTGGGGGAAAGGAAATTATGATGCGATTAGGCAAGATTCAGGATGCGTAGGATGGGGAAGGAAACTGCAGGGGATGGGCACAATCGAAATGTGGAGCTTATTCAAGGAGCAGCTACTGTGTGTCCTTGATAAGTATGTACCTGTCAGGCAGGGAGGAAGTTGTCGAGCGAGGGAGCCGTGGTTTACTAAAGAAGTTGAAGAGCTTGTCAAGAGGAAGAAGAAGGCTTATGTTAGGATGAGATGTGAAGGCTCAGTTAGGGCGCTTGAGAGTTACAAGCTAGCCAGGAAGGAACTAAAGGGAGAGATAAGAAGAGCAAGGAGAGGACACGAGAAGTCATTGGCGGATAGGATCAAAGAAAACCCTACGGCTTTCTATAGGTATATAAGAAATAAAAGAATGACTAGAGATAGTTTAGGGCCAATCAAGGATGGTAGTGGGAAGTTGTGTGTGGAATCGGAGGAGATAGGGGAAGTGTTAAATGAATATTTTTCGTCAGTATTTACAGTGGAGAAAGAAAATGTTGTCGAGGAGAATACTGAGATACAGACTACTAGGCTAGATGGGATTGAGGTTCACAAGGAGGAGGTGTTAGCAATTTTGGAAAGTGTGAAAATAGATAAGTCCCCTGGGCCAGATGGGATTTATCCTAGGATTCTCTGGGAAGCCAGGGAGGAGATGGCAGAGCCTTTGTCCTTGATCTTTATGTCGTCATTGTCGACAGGAATAGTGCCAGAAGACTGGAGGATAGCAAATGTTGTCCCCTTGTTCAAGAAGGGGAGTAGAGACAGCCCTGGTAATTATAGACCTGTGAGCCTTACTTCGGTTGTGGGTAAAATGTTGGAAAAGGTTATAAGAGATAGGATTTATAGTCATCTTGGAAAGAATAAGTTCATTAGAGATAGTCAGCACGGTTTTGTGAAGGGTAGGTCGTGCCTCACAAACATTATTGAGTTTTTTGACAAGGTGACCAAACAGGTGTATGAAGGTAAAGCCGTGGATGTGGTGTATATGGATTTTTGTAAGGCGTTTGATAAAGTTCCCCACAGTAGGCTATTGCAGAAAATACAGAAGTATGGGATTGAAGGTGAATTAGTGCTTTGGATCAGAAATTGGCAAGCTGAAAGAAGACAGAGGGTGGTGGTTGATGGTAAATGTTCATCCTGGAGTATAGTTTCTAGTGGTGTACCACAAGGATCTGTTTTGGGGCCACTGCTGTTTGTCATTTTTATAAATGACCTGGATGAGGGTGTAGAAGGGTGGGTTAGTAAATTTGCGGATGACACGAAGGTCGGTGGAGTTGTGGATAGTGCCGAAGGATGATGTAGGTTACAGAGGGACATAGATAGGCTGCAGAGCTGGGCTGAGAGATGGCAAATGGAGTTTAATGCGGAAAAGTGTGAGGTGATTCACTTCGGAAGGAGTAACAGGATTGCAGAATACTGGGCTAATGGGAAGATTCTTGGCAGTGTAGATGAGCAGAGAGATCTTGGTGTCCAGGTACATAAATCCCTGAAAGTTGCCACCCAGGTTAATAGAGCTGTTAAGAAGGCATATGGTGTGTTAGCTTTTATTAGTAGGGGGATCGAGTTTAGGAGCCACGAGGTCATGCTGCAGCTGTACAGAACTCTGGTGCGGCCGCACCTGGAGTATTGCGTGCAGTTCTGGTCACCGCATTATAGGAAGGATGTGGAAGCTTTGGCAAAGGTGCACAGGAGATTTAATAGGATGTTCCCTGGTATGGAGGGAAGGTCTTACGAGGAAAGGCTGAGGGACTTAAGGTTGTTTCGTTAGTGAAGAGGTGACTTAATAGAGACATATAAGATAATCAGAGGGTTGGACAGGGTGGATAGTGAGAGCCTTTTTCCTCGGATGTTGACGGCAAACACGAGGGGACATAGCTTTAAGTTGAGGGGTGATAGATATAGGACAGATGTCAGAGGTAGTTTCTTTACACAGAGAGTAGTAGGGGCGTGGAACGCACTGCCTGCAACAGTAGTAGACTCGCCAACTTTAAGGGCGTTTAAGTGGTCATTGGATAGACATATGGATGAAAATGGAATAGTGTAGGTCAGATGGTTTCACAGGTCGGCGCAACATCGAGGGCTGAAGGGCCTCTACTGCGCTGTAATGTTCTATGTTCTATCTATGTGATGCATTTTGGCAGGAGCAATAGTGTGAGGCTATGCAGACAGAATGGTACAGTTCTAAAGAGTGTGAAGGAACAGATGGACCTGTGTGTGGATGTGCAGAGATCTCTGAAGGTGGCAGGACATATTGAGAAAATGACTACAAAGCATATGAGATCTTGAGCTTCTTAAATAGAGGCATAGAGTACAAAGCAGGAAGTTATGCTGAAAATGTATACAACTCTGGTTAGGCCCCAAGTGGAGTATTGTGTCCAGCTCTGGTCATCCTACTTTAGGAAGGATGTGACTGTCCTTGAGAGGGTGCAGAGGAGATTTACCAGAATTGTTCCAGGGATGGGGATTTTGTTACAATACTCGGTTGGAAAAGCTGGGGTTGTTCTCCCTGGAGTAATTGCGATTGAGGGAATATTTCCTAGAAGTGTATAAGATTATAAGAGAATCATAGAGAATCACAGAGCTGTTACAGCACAGATGGAGCTCATTCAGCCCATTGCATCTGCACCTGTTCTCTGAGTGAGTAGTTCACTTAGCGCCATTTCCCTGCCTTTCCCCCATAATCCTACACATTCTTCCTTTTCAGGTGTCTAAATAATTCCCTTTCGAATGTGTCAAGTGAACCTCTTTCAATCACACTCTCTGACAGTGCATTCCAGATCCTAACCACTAACTGTGTGAAAATACTTTCCTCATGTTGGCATTGCTATTTTTAAAACCAAATACATTAAATCTAAACCCATCCGTTCTTGATCGTTTGACGAGTGGGAACAGTTTTTCCCTACCTACTCTGTCCAGACCCCTCATGATTTTGAAAGCTTTAGATAAGATATAGACAAGGAAAAACTGTTCCCATTAACTGATGAAACACGGACCAGGGAACACAGATGGAAGGTTTTGGGTAAGAGATGCAGGGGGAATATGAGGAAGAGTTTTTTTACACAGTGGATGGTAATGAGCTGGAACTCATTGCCCATGACGGTGGTGGAAGCCGAGACAATCAATGATTTAGGAACATAGGACCATAAGAGCAGGAGTAGGCCATTCAGCCCATCCAGCCTGACCTGCCATTCAATATGATCGTGGCTCATCATCCACTTCAATGCCTTTTCCCCACACTATCCTCATATCCTTTTATCTCATTGATATTTAGAAATGCATCAATCTCTGCTTTGAACATAAACAATGACTGAGTTTCCACAGCCCTCTAGGTTAGAGAATTCCAAAGATTCACAACCCTCTGAGTAGTGAAATGTTTCCTCATCTCTGTCCTAAGTGGCTTCCCACTTATTTTGAAATTGTGTCTGCTAATTCTAGATTCCCCAACCAGGGGTAACATCTTAGCTGCATCTACCCTGTCTATCTCCTAAAGTATTTTGTAGGTTTCAGTGAGATCACCTCTCATTCTTCGAAACCATAGAGAATAGTTTCCCCAATCTCTCTTCATAGGACAGTCCCGCCATCCCAGGAACAAGTCTGATGAACCGTCGTTGCACTCCCTCTATGGCAATAATATCCTTCCTACGGGCGACACAGTGGCGCAGTGGTTAACACCGTTGCCTCACAGCTCCAGGGACCTGGGTTCGATTCTGGGTACTGCCTGTGTGGAGTTTGCAAGTTCTCCCTGTGTTTGCGTGGGTTTTAGCCGGGTGCTCCGGTTTCCTCCCACATTCAAAGACTTGCAGGTGATAGGTAAATTGGCCATTGTAAATTGCCCCTAGTGTAGGGAGGTGATAGGGAATATGGGATTGCTGTAGGGTTAGTATAAATGTGTGGTTGTTGGTTGGCACAGACTCGGTGGGCCGAAGGGCCAGTTTCAGTGCTGTATCTCTAAAGTAAGGGGACTAAAACTGCGCACAATACTCCAAGTGCGGTCTAACTAAAGTTCTGTACAATTGTAGCAAGCCTTCACTACTCCTGTACTCAAATCCTCTTACGATAAAGGCTAACATGCCATTAACCTTTGTAATTGTTTGCTGCACCTGCATGTTAGCTTTCAGTGACTTATTGGCAAGGACACCCAGGACGCTTTGTACATCTACACTTTCTAATTTATCATTTAGGAAATACTCTGCACATCTATTCATCCTACCAAAGTGGATTACCTTCTATTTTTCAATATTATATTCCACCTAACATGTTCTTGCCCACTCACTAAGTCTGAACAATTCCCCTTGAAGTGGCTTTGCATCTTCCTCACTGTACACATTCCCACCTAGTTTTGTGTCAGACGCAAACTTGGAAATATTACATTTGGTCCCCACATCCAAATCATTGAAATATATTGTGAACAGCTGAGGCCCAATCTCTGATCCCTGCAGTACCCCACTAGTCATAGCATGCCAACGCGAAAATGATCCGTTTATTCCTACTCACTGTTTCCAATCTGTTAACCAATCCTTAATCCATGCCAGTATATTACCTCCTACACCATGTATTTTAATTTTGCGAAGCAAGCTCCTTTGGGGGTTCTGAAAACCTTCTGAAAATACAAGTATACTATGTCTGCCAACTCCTCTTAATCAATTCTGTTGTTATCATTCTCAAAATCTCCAACAGGTTCGTCAAACATGATTTCCCATTCATAAATCCATGTTAACTATACCCAATCAGATCATTATTATCCAAATGTCCATTTATAACATCATTTAGAATTGATTATAGCAGGTTCCCAACGATTAATGTAAGGCTAACAGCTTTGTAATTCCCTGTTTTCGCTCTCCCTCCCTTCTTATATAGTGGGCTGACATTTGCATCCTTCCAATTTGCAGGAACCGCTCCGGAATCTACAACATTTTTGAAGATGATCAGCAATGCATCCACTATCTCCATAGCTATCTCGTCAACACTCTGGGACGTAGAATATCAGGTGCTGGGGACATACCAACCTTCAGCCCCATTAATTTCTCCAATACAACCTTCTTAGTAATACTAACTTCCTTTAATTCATTGCAGTTCTGAAGAAGGGTCACTGACCTGAAACGTTAACTCTGCTTCTCTCTACACAGATGCTGCCAGAACTGCTGAGTGTTTCCAGCATTTCTTGTTTTTATTCACGATTTCCAGTATCCACATTATTTTACTTTTAATTTCCTTCAATTCATCATTCCCCCAATCCCTTGGATCTCTAATTCTGGGAGATTTCTTATATGTGTCTCGGTGAAGACAGACACAAAATAATCATTTAGCTTCTCTGCAATTTCGCTGTTCCCATTATAAATTCTACTGACACTGCCTGTGATGGACTCACATTTGTCTTAGCCAAATGTTTCCTTTTTACGTACCTGTAGAAGCTTTTTACAGTCCGTTTTTATATTTTTCCAGCTAACATTCATATTTTATTCACCCTTTCTTTATCAGTTTCTTCATTCTCCTTTGGTGTATTCTAAAATCCACCCAATTCTCAGGTTTACTACAATTTATGGCAACTTTATTGTCCTTTAATAGAGTCATAGCGTCAGAGAGAGATACAGATACGGCCCTTCGGCCCACCGAGTCTGTGCCTGCCAACAAACACCCATTTGTACTAATCTTACATTAATCCCATATGCCTTACCACATTCCCACCATTCTCCTACCACCTACCTATACTAGGGGCAATTTGCAATGGCCAATTTACCAAGCAACCTGCAAGTCTTTGGTTGTAGGAGGAAACTGAAGCACTCGGCTGAAACCTACGTGGTTACAGTAGAACTTGCAAACTCCACTTAGGCAGTACCAAGAACTGAACCCGGTTGCTGGAGCTGTGAAGCTGCAGTGCTAACCACAGTTTTAATCTTATACAATCCTTAACTTCCTTTGTTGTCCACAGTTGACTGCCTTTACTTTTGGGGTTTATGTGCCTGCAAGCAATGTATAGGTGCTGTAAACTATATTATATTTATTTAAAGACTATCGATTGCCTATGTACTATCATACCTTTCAATGTAGTTTCCCAATCCACCTCGGGCAATTTGCCCCTCATACCTTCATAACTTCTTTTGTTCAAATTTAACAACCTGGCTTAAGAGTGAACCACCTTACTTTCAAGCATAATGTAAAATTCTATCACATTATGGTAATTCATCCCTAAAGGTAACTTTACAATAAAAATATTAATTATCCCTGATTCATTACATAATACTAGATCTACAATAGCCTGTTTTCCAGTCGGTGCCTCAACATACTGCTCTAGAAAACCATCCCTAACACACTCTAGAAACTCGTCATTCATAGCATTTGTTCTCATTAGGTTACCCAGTCTATATGAGGATTGAAGTCACCCATGATGACTGTATTGCCCATGTTATATGATTCTCTCATCTCCATTAATGCCATTCCCCACAAAAACACTACTGTTTGATGGCCTACAAACAGCTTCTACCAGTGTTTACTTCCCCTTGTTGTTTCTTAGCTCCACCCAAATAGATTCCATATTTTGTTCTTCAGAACTGAGATCCTCCCTTACTAATGTACTGATACCATCCCTTATTATCAGAGCAACATTATGTCCTTTCCCTTTTTGCCTGTCCTTCCTAAAGGTCGAATCTGCTTGCGTATTCAGTTCTCAGTCTTGGTCACCCTGTAGCACATTTCCGTTATGACAATTGGATCATACTCATTTACCTCTATTTGGGCCTTTAAATCATCTACCCTGTTCTGAATACTGAGTGCATTCAGGTACAGTGCCCATAACCGTGTCTTATTGACATTCTGCATTCTAGTTGATGCTCACCTTTGTTTCACCTACCTTCGAATGTCACCTTCTACTTTTCTACCTCCTGTTACCAGCTTTACTTCCTTTCAATTTGATCCTTCCTCCCAATTTCAAAAGAAAACTGGATGGGTGCTTGAAGGAAGTGACCTTGCAGGGCTACGGGATTGAGTGGGGGAGTAAAACTGACTGAATTGCTCCACAGAGAACCAGCACGGTCTCGATGGGCCTAATGAAATCCTTCTGTGTGGTAAGTGACTCTGACTCTATCACTGTCTATGACTGAATGTTGGATATGTCTCCCATTCCTGCCGGAAAGGTCCGGATACATAAAATGTCAATGAAACTGTGACGTTAACAACCACTGACAGCTCCGTCCTCACCCTGGTCTGAGGCTCTAGTTCTCGTTTCAGGAGGTGACATAGCTCTGTGACCACCTCTTTATTGAAACAGAGTCATCTAACATACTGCTCCAGGCTTAGATGTTGGTAGGAAATGTGCTCTTGGAAAACCCGGAGTGGGTAGGGCAGAGCCCCCTCCTCCTCCCCCGTTACAGAACTTCCTCTCTCTGCAGCTTCTGCTCCATTTGTTGGTGATGTTACAGAGCCAGAGACACTGCAACTACAGTCCCCATACCTCGTCCAGCGTTGGGGCACAAAATCCTCTGTCCTCCCTGAATTTTTGCAGCAGCTCACAACACAACCTCCAGGAAACCATCCACAGCACCTTCCACTAACTTTACAAGAGCAGAAGTAAGTCAAAAGCCTATAAGTTGCATGCCTGGTCCGTTTAAATAACACTAGAGGGGGTTCCTGCTGCTGCTGCTGAATGTATGTTCAGCCGAGAGTGACTAACACAGGGGTCAGTGAACATGTACAGACCAAGTTTCAAAGACGTACATCAAAGCTGTTGGAATGGTACATTGACATCAAATTCAAAACCATCCTCAAATGAGCAACACATACATGGAACGATTGACCTAGAGCCCTGCCCAGCGTGGGGCATTGTGCAGGCCACAGTAGAAGTGCCCATCTGTGCAAATCACACTAACAGCACATACATGGTGCTATTGACCTAGAGCCCTGCATCAAAGCTGCTGGAATAGCAGTTTGACATGACATTCCACAACTCCTCGTGCTACTGGTGCACACAATGTACACCCGGGCGAGAGTACTGCACAGCATGGGACAGTGTGCAGGCCACACCGGAAATGGCTGGGAGCTCAGCTCATACCCTTTTATAGATCCAGGTTTCCACAATGTGGGCAACAGTGCTGCTGTAAGAGCTGAAAATCACCACCAAGAAGAGGTAGAGAGGGAAGGAAATTCACTTTAAAAGGGGACATGGAAATAGACTTGATGGAAGATTTTCAAGAATATGGGAATGGACAGGCGAATGGGACTAATTAGATGGGTGAGGCCATGGAGGGATTCAAACACAAGAATGAGAATATTAAAATTAAGGGTGTTGCCAGACCGGGAGCCAATGTAGATCAGTGAGCACAGTTGTGATGGGTGATCGGGATTTGGTGTGAGTTAGAACACAGGCAGCAGAGTTCTGGATGGGCTGTGGTTTATAGAAGTTTATAACTGGGAGGGTGACCTGGATACAATTTGGAAAAATCAAGTGAATAAAGGCACAGATGAGGGTTTATGCAGCAGATGGGCTGAGGCAGAGGTTGTGATCAGTGATAGTACAGAGGTGGTAATAGGCAGGGTTGGTGATGTAGGGAATATGGAGTTGAATTCAGCTCAGGTATAAATGGAACACAGATGTTGTAAACAGCCTCGGATATTGGGCAGGGTGGGGTAGGTGATTCACGGATAGGAGATGGAGTTTGTGATGAAGACCAATGGCACTGGTTTCAGTCTTCCCAATATTTACATTACAGAAGAGTATTTCAGTGAAACAGGGTTGACAGATCACCTAGCGGGAAATAGAGACGTATCAGGAGCAAAGACAGGACCGAAGATGAAAGATGAATTTACAAGAACTGTAATACAATTAGCAATGGGTTGACAGCTAATAGCTGGAGGTAGAGATTCACCAGCAACAGTAGCAGCAGCAAGAAGGGCAGAGTAAATTACAGGAGCAGTAATGCAATTAAACATGGTTTATAGAATTAATAGCTGTATTGAGAGACTTACCAGGGACGCCAACAATAGCCAGGATGGGATAGTAAATATATTGAATTATCTCAAGTGCATACAGGATCCGATCGTCTAATGAGTACCAATCATAATATGTAGAAAGATAGTAAAGATCCGAGGAGAAACTCCTGTCCATTGTTGGAACATTCCAATCTATTGTTCTCAGATTCTGATCCATTGTTGTAACATTCCAATCTATTGTTCTCAGATTCTGACCCATTATTGCCACATTCCAATCTACTGTTCTCAGATTCTGATCTATCCCTTCCCTCTCTCTGGAGCCACTGATCCCTGTCAGTGCCGAGCGTGATGTTCCCTTTGACGCTATGTGATAACACATTGAAAGAATCCCTTATTAATAGAAAAGGAAAACCCTCCAGTGACACAATTAGGGCCCATGGAGACTGACATTAATTACAGTTACTGAAGAAATAGGTTTAGTTAACCCTTTTCATTTCAACACCTTTTGTACCACAATCAACGATAACATTTGCCCAGTCTGAATGGGATGTATGAGGATTGCTGAGGGAGGGAAAAATGAGAATAGCGGATGCACAGGCCAGAATCTTGGATATGTGTGTCGTGGCAGAGGACTGGAGGGTTGTCAATGTTGCACCCTGACTAAAAAAGGAGAGGTGGAGTAAACTCTATATTTACTGTCACTGATGGGGCAATTTCTAGAGTTCACATCCCAGGACAAACGTATTTGATGCTGGAGAAAAGAAAAAAAAGCATGGACAACAAATGGCCAGCAGGAAGTATATGGTAAGACAAGTCATGTCTAGTAAATGTCAACAACAACAACTTATATTTATATAGTGCCTTTAATGTAATAAAACATCTCAAGATGCTTCACAGGAGCATTATGAAGCAACGTATGACACAGAGACACAACAGGAGATATGAGGTCAGATGACCAACAGCTTGGTCAAAGAGGAAGTTTTTATGTAGTATCTTAAGGGAGGAATGTGATGTAGCGTGTCAGTGAAAGTGGGATGCTGGCAATCTCACCGAACTAGTAATCTAGAGGCGCAGGCTCATTCCCTGGGGACATGGGTTCAAAGCCCACCATAACTGATGGTGGAATTTAAAATTCAATTATGTAATGCATTCAATTGATGAATAAAAAGCTGGAATTGAAATCTGGACTTAATAATGTTACTATGAAGCCATCATCGATTTTTATAACAATCTATCTGGTTCACTAATGTCCTTTAGGGAAGGAGATCTACCATCCTTATCTGTTCTGGTCTCCATTTAACTCAATGTGGTTCACTTTTAACTGTCCTCTGAAATAGTCTAGCAAGCCACTCAGTGTCAAGAATAATTATGGATGGACAATAAAGATGTAGGAATGGTATTCCAGAGATTTTCATAAGGGTCGTTAACTCGTCTAGGACATAACTCTGGAGACAGGTCTTTGTGTCTACATTCCTGGCAATGATAATGTGAAGCCTCATGTCCACATATATAAACAAATGTTGTTTATAAACTGTCTCGGACATAACTCTGGACACAGGTCTTTGTGCCTACATTCCTGGCAATGATAATGTGAAGCCTCATGTCCACATATATAAACAAATGTTGTTTATAAACTGTCTCGGACATAACTCTGGACACAGGTCTTTGTGTCTACATTCCTGGCAATGATAATGTGAAGCCTCATGTCCACATATATAAACAAATGTTGTTTATAAACTGTCTAGGACATAACTCTGGACAGAGGTCTTTGTGTCTACATTCCTGGCAATGATAATGTGAAGCCTCATGTCCACATATATAAACAAATGTTGTTTATAAACTGTCTAGGACATAACTCTGGACACAGGTCTTTGTGTCTACATTCCTGGCAATGATAATGTGAAGCCTCATGTCCACATATATAAACAAATGTTGTTTATAAACTGTCATCTTTTTGATTGGTTACTCTATGGTTCAAACATGAGAATTACAAGAAAGAATGAGACAGCACTCAAAGCTCAAATTAAACACCAATGACTCTACTAGATTCAGTAGGAATACTACTAGTTAACAATTATACAAAATACCCATTCACAATGTACCGGTGAACAATACACCCATTAGTCACAAACATGTTACAAAGAGTCATGCATACATGATAACCCAGTGAGCATTTCCCTCCCTGCTAATCGTTCTGTCGCTGACCAATCTCCTCGACCTTATCACAGAATCACTATTTCCAATGATTTTGCACCTTTCATATCAAGGTGGGCTGAATGTTTCACTGACAAGATCACACTGTCCTATCAAAATCCACCGTAGGCTACAATTGTCCAATGAGATGTCTAATTCTTTGTTCAGACGATGATATGAGATACTGCCTTGATGGTGAGCATGTGTTTACATTTCCTTCAGTAATTTCATCACCCCTTGTGGATGTTACAGATGCATCAGGATTGTTAACAGAACAAAAAATAGCAGATTTTATTCCTGGTCACAGACACATTTTGAACCACAGGACAATTAAACAATGCAAATCCCTTACATTCCTGACGTCTTACAAACTGCTACTTCGAGAATTTCTAGTTTATTTGCATTTCAAAACAAGACATTGTAAAGGAATTCATAGAGTCAAGGCAGCTGGAATCTAGAGGCCCCTCCCCCCCCACCCCCCACTGAACGACAATGACAATGACTTAAACCAGGCTCAAAGTACCATCATGGAAGGGTAGTAAGTTAATGACTGACCAATCAAATGAACAGAAATGGCCTTTTACCTAATATGGAACAGAACCAAGCTGGGAAATGTGTATAAATTAAGAGCTTGTAAGACCCCAAAAGCGCACATCATCATCAGGAAGAAGACAGAAGATAGACTCCAATGAAGAGACAAGGTTCCACAGTTAACCGGAGGTTGAGCACCGGGTGTTCCATTGTGAACACAACTGCTGACCACTTCCCTTTGCTCAGTATCACCATGTTCTGCTTATTGTGCAGAACTTCATTCAGTCTGTGAAGCTTGTGAAAACAGCCTTGTATCCATGCAGTTTTATAACTAGTCTGAGCTGCAAGTCCCTTTTAGATCTGATCTCCCAACATAGACTGTCATTGTACTTGACCTAAGTCTGACAATTACATTAAATCAAACCCCAGATCTTACAAGTGGAGCTGAAACCCGGGACTTTGACTACAATGCAAACCGAGGCTGTTGTAGCAAAGTTTTGCAAACATAGGAATATTCGTTTGACCAGTGAAAATTCTTGCAGGGATAAACTCTTTTGAGGGGCAGACGATTATACTGACCCAGTGATGTCTCTTTAAATACACATTATGTCACAAAAAGACAATGGGAAGAAGGGTCTCTGGGAAACATATGAGGAAGAGTTAAGCACTAAGTGTAATATGGACAATATCCAGTCCCTGTTAGGAGACTGTCGATGGAAGCATGCACACGTTCCTTTTAAAATATAGTGAAGTTTATCCAGGTACACGTCTTGGCTAAACATCAGAAGGGTGAAAAGACTTTAAATCTGACTCCATATCCAGCATCACACCGTGCACAGTGCGATGAAGAAGTGTGAGAGTCACAGGTGAGAGAAATGGTAGCTCAAAGTGAACAGACCCAGCAGCAGCAGCAGACACAGCTACATGAGTTACACAATAAGCTAGTGTACTTTGATGTCACTATACAACAACAGACACTTAATGCAGGACAGGCTTGTGCAGTTCAGCAGCAGTTAGAGTTAGCAGAGAAACATATTGTTACTGTTACACAGGATAATGTCCAGTTGACCCAGAAGTTAGAGGATTCTAGAGGTGTCCTTAGGGAGTTACAGGAGTGACCCCACCGGAAGACAGAGCATGCACAGTGCAGGTCCAACTTTCAGTGATTGCAAACCCAGAGGGAAAGCAGCTCCCAGGCGGGTGTAGCAGCCGTCACAAAAAGCAGAGTATCACACAGGTGGTACTAAAACTGAGCAGGAGGCCTCAGATGTGGACAATGTTGGAGCGGGAGAACGTTTACCAATCTGTCCCGTTAAGGTAACCTCCTTGACAGGCTGTCCCGTTAATGTGGTGACAACACCGAATGGAACAGTCTGTTACTCTCAATCCCACCAAATCACGTGTGAGATTGAGATATAAAAGGAAAGGAAATCTTTCGGAGCCACAGTAAGGCTGAAACAATCTCTGAAGAGAACAGGAGGATAAGCTTGTGTTTGAGTAAGTGGGTCTGTTTTTGTATTTGAAGTTTCCTGTTTGATTTCTGTGTCTGTCTCAGCCAGTGTCTATTACGGTCAGTTACGTCTGGTCCTGCATGCTGTCTGAAAGTAGCTGGTTGTTTAACATGTGTGTATCATTACATTTTAAACTGGTGTGAGTGGGGAGGACAAAAATTTTGATAACATGGATGTTGGAGTGTTAAATAGCAATTGCTTTCAGCTGGGAAGGAGACAGAGAGAAAGAGAGACACAGAGAGAGAGAGAGTGAGAGAGGGAGTGAGTGAGTGAGAGAGAGAGAGAGAGGTGTTCCTCCAGGGGGCATAATGAGTAATGACACTCAGGGACAGAGGAAATGTGAGCTCTGGCACTTTGATTGTTCCTGTAGGTAAAAACCTTGAAAACCCTCTTTCCACCTCCTGCCGCTATGGGTGTGGATGACACGGACTGAAGTTCCTGTGTTTAACCGGGATCTATTCAGAATCTGGCACACTTGAGGCCTTCCACCATCGGTGGATACCGCAGGGGCTGGGATACAAAGAAAAAAGATGCATCAGTAATGCCGAGAATGGCATTTTAATTTGAGCATTTGGTTTATTTATCTATTTTAATAAAATTATTTTAAAATTTATATAAAGGGGACCTGGGGAATAAAGTCCCCATCGACAAAAATACAAAAGGGGCCTGAGGTATAAAGGCCAGCTTTAAAACAAACGGGGTTAGATCCAGAGTAAATCTCCCTCTACACAGTGGAGGGTTTGGAGGTAGAAACAGAGATGTCTAATGAGACCGAGGTCTCTGAACCTCCTCACCTCTCCATGAATAAGAGAAGGAGGCGTCCCTTCACTGCAGATTGCCGAGAGGAACAGGGTCTGTCTCCTGGTTGGTCCTCGGACTCCCCACGCTACCAGTACCATTGGAGCTCGAGGCCTAAGTTACAGCTTTTTATCCCACAAAATGGAGTGGGTACAGAAGCCTCTGTACCTTTCACAACACGCGAGGTTGGGGGGGTGGGGGCGGGAGTGGTGAAGCTCCCCTCCCCTGATGGGGGAGACTGTGGATCCACCAGGAGAAAACATTCCATCTCCCACTGGGTCCGGTGTCCTGGGTGGGGCTGAGACCTGTGAGGGTCAACGCTCTCGGCCACCTGTTCCTGCCATCCAGGATGGATCCGCCCTGGAGGTTGATTTGAATAATGTTAACAGTGCCCTGTCTGCTGGTATTGTGGCGCTGGCAGGGTGGGAGATGGCCTCCTCTCTTTTCCTCGGGTCCCGCTTCGGCTGGATTTCCAGTGTCGAGACACAACTGCCTCCCCCTAGGCTGATCACAAGCCCGGGGACGGAGGGGGAGAGGGTGTCCTGAACCACAGGCACTCATATACCTAGTTTCCCCAGAGGAATCTAGGAATGACTCCGCCACCATCGATCCTGCGGGTGTGATCATGAGGGAGGTGAGACTAGCTGTCGTGGCCTGGATTTCCACTCCACAGAGTGTGGTGGATGTGTAGGCCACGGGCGGTGACGGCACGGAGGAGGATGGGGACTCGGTGTGGGGCACGGAGGACGACCTTGAATCCATTGCCATTGAGGTGGTGGACTCCCTCATGCCTCCTACCGAGTCTCCTCTCATGCCCATTGCAGAACTCCGGAACTTCATTGCTGCTTGCAGGGATTGTCACAATAAAGTTCAGATGGCCCTTGACCAGTGTGTGGAGCTGGCGCTGATCATCAGGTCTGTCCGTCTTGCCCTCAAGGTGGGTGGTAAATGTGAAAAAGATCGTGCGATGTCTGTTCAATGTGTCCTCTCTGGATTGCTGGGGGAGTGCAAGGCGATGAGCAGTTCCACTCTCTCCACACAGTAATGTATTGGTGACAGGATGGTGGTACTGTTGACATGAAGATATCCATAGCCAGACTCAACATCAACAGGAGCAGGGGGCGTCTCTCAGCCGTTTTCACAATCTCACAGTCCTCAGGGAAGGGAGATATGTGATGAGCTTTCTGCAGGAAACCCACATTGGGAGACGATGCTACCTGGCTCCTGGAGCGGCAGGGTGACTTGATGGATCAACTCCCTCGACTTGGTGGTCGCCTGGTGGAATCTCCATCCCAACTCCAGTGCCCTCATCAGGAGGCCTCAGGAGGAGAGTTCCGAATTGACCGACTCTACATTTCACAGACATACGCCTCCTGCATCTTGGTGGCCTTCATGTGGCTGGTGCCGTGCTCAGACTACCACCTGGTGTGGGCGGAGTTAACTCCACTCTGCACACGGGAGGGTACCGTGTACTGGCACTTTTTACAACTGGCTGCTGGAGGACGAGCGATTCCATGACTCATTCCGTCGATCTGGGCCGGCTGGAGAAGGAAGCAGGGGGGCGTCCTCTCCCTGAGTCTATGGCGGGATGTGGCAAGCCTCACATCCATGTCTTCTGTCAGAAGTAAGCAAAGGGGTCGACCAAGAGGCGGGAAACCGAGAATGGCGCCTAGAGAGGGAGGTGCTCGACTTGGAGTCCCATCTCAATCAGGCCATCACAGACCCCACGCTGTGACAGGTGTGAAAAGAGAAGAAGGGCGCGCTGAGGGACCTGCAATTCATATCGTCCCGAGGCGCATATTTAAGGTCGCAGATCCAGATCCTGGAAGATTTGGACTGGAAGATTTCCTGTTTCTTCTACTCACTGGAAAAATGGCCGGGGGTCCATAAGCAGCTCGTTGAGCTGCTGGCTGATGACGGATCCTCCATCACAGATCCGGAGGGAATGGGCTTCCTGGACCGTACCTATTACAGTGTGTTGTTTTCTCTGAACCCCTCCAGCGAGGACACGTGCAGAGTTTTATAGGAGGACCTGCCAAAGGATTGGAGTCTCCGCTCACATTGGCGGAGCTGTACGGTGCCCTCCACCAGTTCTCAAGGAGCAAATCGCTGTGGCAGGATGAGCTGACCGTGGAGTTTGGCAGCGTGTTCCTGGACGTCCTGGGGGACAAATACATGCGGGTCCTGGGGGAAAGCCTGGCGACCCGTGAGGTGCCCCTCTCGTGGCACAGGGCGGTTGTCATCCTGTTGCTGAAGAGGGGTGATCTCTGCTTGCTTACGAACTGGCGTCTGGTCTCCCTCCTTAACACGGATTATAAGATCTACCCCGTCCAGGAATTCCCAACACAAAGAGAGAAGCATCTCGAGAGACACTGTAACTACAGTCCCCAAACCTCGTCCAGAGTTGGGTCACCAAATCCTCTGTCCTCCCTGAATGTTTGCAGCAGCTCACAACACAGCCTCCAGAAAACCATCCACAGCACCTCCACCAACTTTATAATAGCAGATGTAAGTCAAAAGCCCCTCACCTTTAAGCTGGATGCCTGGTCATTTTCAATAGCACTAGAGGGGGTTCCTTGTGCTGCTGAATGTATGTTCAGCTGAGAGAGACTGACACAGACAGTCAGTGGATAAGCACAGACCAAGTTTGAAAGACGTATATCAAAGCTGCCGGAATGGCTGATTGACACCATATTCAGACCCCTCCTCATGCTACAGACACACACACACGTTACACCCACGCTAGCACCCCGGCCAGCCTGGGTGTCCTGTACAATGTACTGGATGTGACCGGCAGTGCAGCTCACACCATGTTATGGATCCAAACATCCACAGCACCAGTGGAGCTGGAGAGATGAAATGTGTGGTCAGTTTCAGGAATATTGGAAATGGACAGGGGATTGGGATAATCAGAGGGGTGAGGCCATGGAGGGATTTGATCATACGAGTGGGAATATTAAAATTGAGGTGTTACTGGACTAAGAGACAATGTAGGCCAGTGAGCACAGGGATGTTGGGTGAACAGAATTTGGTGTAAATTAGAAGAATGCAGCAGAGTTTTGGATGACCACAAGGTTACAGAGAGTAGAATGTGGGAGAGCAGCCAGGAGTGTGTTAGAATAGTCAAGTCTCGAGGTAACAAAGGCATGAATGAGGGTTTCAGCAAAAGATGAGACCATCCAGTGTCTACACCTGTCCACCTCAAAGACTGCCCTGTGTCCTATCCTCAGGCTGGTGGGGTATCAATGGACCCTCATCCAGTGTCTACCCCTGTCCATCTCAAAGACTGCCCTGTGTCCTATCCTCAGGCTGGTGGGGTATCAATGGACCCTCATCCAGTGTCTACCCCTGTCCACCTCAAAGACTGCCCTGTGTCCAATCCTCAGGCTGGTGGGGTATCAATGGACCCTCATCCAGTGTCTACCCCTATCCATCTCAAAGACTGCCCTGTGTCCTATCCTCAGACTGGTGGGGTATCAATGGACCATCATCCAGTGTCTACCGCTGTCCATCTCAAAGACTGCCCTGTGTCCTATTCTCAGGCTGGTGGGGTATCAATGGACCCTCATCCAGTGTCTACCCCTGTCCATCTCAAAGACTGCCCTGTGTCCTAACCTCAGACTGGTGGGGTATCAGCGGACCCTCATCCAGTGTCTACCCCTGTCCATCTCAAAGACTGCCCTGTGTCCTATCCTCAGGCTGGTGGGGTATCAGTGGACCCTCATCCAGTGTCTACCCCTGGCCATCTCAAAGACTGCCCTGTGTCCTATCCTCAGGCTGATAGGGTATCAGTGGACCCTCATCCCTCGATTTGCAGAGACTGTGCCTCCTCTTTATGAACTACCTAATGATGGCGATGACCAGGTTTAACCCGGTTGGACTGAAGAGATCACGGAAGCAGTAACACATTTGAAGAAATCTATCACACAACGTGTCTCATCTCACCTAACCCTGACAATACTTTCCACATTGAGTTGGGGGACACAGTGAAAAGCCTGACTGCTGACCTATGTAGAGAAAACCAGGAGAAACTACTCCCTATTGTGAATGATCCAGAATTGTGAGTGGGTCTGAACTGATTTACTCAGTTTGTGAAGGACATTTATTAACCACGTTCTGGGGCATCAAACATTTCACTTACATCACGGGGTTCAACAGGGTGATACTGCCCAGTCCATTATAAACTTTCCCATTACAGGAAAGCAGTAATAATAGTATTCCGCTGTCAGAGAGTCGTGGTCATTTCAGCAGGGAATGAGGCCATTCGGCCCATCGAGTCCATGCCAGCTCTTTGTAGATAAATCCAGTCAGTCTCATTCCCCAGCTCTGTCTCCATGTTCCTGCAAGTTTATTTCCCTCAATTGTTCACCCAATATCCTTCTGAAATCATTCACCATCTCTGTTTCCACCACCCTCGTAGGCAGTGATTTCTAGGCCTTTCCCACTCGCTGTGTAAAAATGTTGTACCTCACATCCTCCGTATCACTTGTCCACAACCTGAACTCTAGTGCTTGCACCATTAACTCATGGGAACATATTTTCCTGTCTACATTATCCAAACATGTTACCATCTTATATACCTCTATCAAATCTCCTCTTAATCTCCTGTACTCCATGGAAAACAATCCCAGCTTTTCCAAACTAACCTTGTAGCTGAAATCCTCCATCCCTGGAACCATTCTGGAAAATCTCCTCTACACCCTGTCAAGGACCCTCAGATCCTTCCTAAAGTGTGGTGAACAGAACTGGATGCAGTCCTCCAGTTGGGGCATAACGAGAGCTTCATAAAGTTACAGCATGACTTTACTTATTCTGTACTCACTACCTCTATTTACGAATCCAAAGATCTCATATGCTTTACGAACGACTCTCTTAATATGTCCTGCCACCTTTAAGTATCTATGTACATCAAACCTATGTCCTTCTGCCTCTGCACACTCTTGAGAAGTGTACCACACTCTTGAGAACTGTGCCATTAAGTGTACACTGCCTCAACCTGTTGCTTCTGATAAAATGTATCACCTCACACTTGTCTATATTAAATTCTATCTGCCTCTTGGCTGCTCGTTCTGCTAGCGTATCTATGTCCTGTTACATTGATCGGTATCAACCTCACTGTCTGCTGCACCTCCAAGTTTGTCATTATCAGCAAATTTTGAAATATTGCTCTGTATTCCAATCTCCAAATTATTTATACATATCATAAAAAAAGCAGTGGTCCTAGCACTGACCCTTGGGGAACACCACTGTCTACCTTCCTCCAATCTGAAAAACAACTATTTACCACAACTCACTGTTATCTTTCATTAAGCCAGTTTCTGTATTATCCAAGCTGTCCTACCCTCCTATTCCATGATCATCAATTAACTGTCCAGCTGTCACTAACAGACTGTGAAAGAAACTACAAGTGCAGATTAAAATTAAGTGAAATGCTAAATGTAAAAAATAACTAAATTTTGGAAAGAGATCAACTCAAAATTCAGTCACTCATTAACTTTACTGCATCTAGCACTCTGTACAAGCCGTACTCCCTAAATCTGGACTCTGTGCAACTTACTGCGTTTAGAGTTTAGGGAGAGAATTCCAGGGCTTAGGGATGACAACAGAAGGTGCCGGAAATACTCAGCAAGTCTGGCAGCATCTGTGTAGAGAGAAATAGAGTTAATGTTTCAGATCTGTGACCATTCATCAGAACTGGTAAACGTTAGAAATGTAACAGTCTTTGAGCAACTGAAAGAGGAGAAGGGGGAAGAAGAAGAATAAGGAAGGACAGTCATGGGACGGAGAGGGGAGAGATTAAATGACAGACTGTCACATTTCTAACGTTTACCAGTTCCAATGAAGGGTCATAGATCTGAAACATTAACTCTGTTTCTCTCTACACAGATGCTTCCAGACTTGCTAAGTATTTCCAACACTTTATGTTCTCATTTCAGAGTTCCAGCATCGGCAGTATTTTGTTTTTATTTTAGTGTTTAATTCACTGCCACGTCTACTCCAGGAATGCCTACCTTGAAGAAGTTCTGCTCTTCTCTTCCATGCTTAGGACCTCGGCAGCTGAAGGCACGGCTCCCAATGGTAGAGTAATTAAAATGGGGGATGCTCAAGAGGCCAGAATTAGATGTGTGCTGATATAGGGAGCGGTGAGGCAATGAGTGATTAGAAAAGAAGGCTAAGAGTTTTAAAATTGAGGTGTTACTGACCAGGATCCAATGTAGGTCAGTGAGTACAGGGGGTGATGGGTAAACAGGACTTGGTGTAAGTTAGGACATGGACAGCACTGTTTTGGATCACCTCAAGTTTATAGAGGGTAGAATGTGGGAGACCAGCCAGGAGTGTGTTGGAATAGTCAAGTCTACAGGTAACACAGGCAAGGGGATGTCTTTCATCAGCAGAAAAGCTGAGAGAGGGGCAACGTTGTGTGATGATACAGAGGTGGAAATAGTCAATTCTAGTGGCAGCGTCAATATTTGGTAGGAATATCATCGCAGGGTCAACTATGACAGCAGCTTGTGAACAGTTTGGTTTAGTCTCAGACAGTTGCCAAGGAGAGGGATGGAGTATGTAGCTAGGGAACGTTTGATGTGGGGTTTGAAAACACTGGCTTCAGTCGTCCTAATATTTTATTGACATGGCAGATGTGTGAGGTGATGCGTTGTGAGAATATTTTACTATATTATTTATTCATGGGATGTGGGTGTCGTTGGCTGGGCCAGTATTTATTGTCCATCCATAATTGCCCTTGAAAAGGTGATGTCGAGCTGCATGCCGATGCATGAGGAGAGATAATACAAGCTACGTGGTACCACTTTACAGGTGGTGAGAATAAGAGAGAGACCTTGGGTGTTTGTGTGCTATCTTTGAAGTTAGCTGGACAGGTAAACAAACATTTGACAAAGCAAATATATTCTTAGGCTTTATTAATAGAGACACAGAGTAGAATAGTCAGGATGTTATATTAATCCCATAGAAAAGACTAGTTCATCTGCACCTGGAGTATTGTGTCCAATAATGGAAAACCCACTTTAGGAAGGACATTAAACCTTTGGAGAGGGGATAAAAGAGTTTCACTGGAACATTTCCAGGGATGAGGAATTACAGTTATGTAGCTGGGATTGTTCACCTTAGAGTAGGGAAATTTAAAAGGAGGTCTGATCGAAATGTTTAAGATTATGTGGAGTTTAGATAAATTAAATAAAGTGAAATTGTTTTCAATGTGCGAGGGGCCATTAACCAGAGGACACAGATTTACGGTGATTGGAAACAAGAAGCAGAGGTGACACGGGGATTTTTTTATGCAATGGGTGTTTCGGATTTGCAATGTGTGGTCTGATAGGCTGAAGGATATAGAGTCAATAGTAGATTCCAAAAGGGAATTGGATAGATATCTTAAGGCAGAAAAAATGGAAGAATCTGTGAAAGAGCCCGGGTGAGGGACTAACTGGAAGCTCCTCAAAAGTGACAGCACAGACTTGATGGACCAAATGGCCTCCTTCAGTGCAATGCTATTCTATAATTCCTATGATTGTTCCTGCCTGTACTTTCCCAATACTCCTATTCTTTCACCAGGTGTTTGATAATGTATCACATAATAGCCGTGTTACCAAATTAGAAACACATGGGATTAAAGGGTCAATGTCAGCAGTGGCTCACTTTGTCGTTCTCTCCCCTTTCAGTCACAAGGTTCGAGGATCAAGTGTCACAGCAGGACTTGATCATAAGAATCAAGGCTGACACTGCAGTGCAATACCGAGTGAGTATTGCACTGCCAGATGCACCATCTTTTGAATGAAACGTTAAACCAAGGCCCCGTCTCTCCTCTCAGGTGGATGTTAAATATCCCATCGTACTATCCTGGTCAATATTTATCATTCAATCAACATCACAAAAACAGGACTGATTATTATCACATTGCTGCTTGTGGGAGTTTGCTCTCAGTCATAGATTACAAGAGTGACCACACTTTAAAAAGTACCAGTTGGGAGTAAGATGCTTTGTGACGTCCAGTGGTCATGAAAGGCGCTATAGAAATGCAGCTCTTTTTTATATTCAATGCCAGCATGCAGGAAATTAGCTAAGTGACAGAAAGCAGAGAGTAGTGGAGAATGGTTGTTGTTCAGTCTGGAGGGAAGTACACAGTGGGATTCCCCAGGGTCACTGTTGGGATCACAGTTGCTGTATGTTAATGCAATGGGCTTGTGTACAGAGGGGATAATGTCAAAGTTTTCAGATGGCAGGAAACTCAGAAATGTTAACAAACAGTGAGAAGGATCGTAACAGACTTCAGGAGGACAGAGACTGACTGGTGAAATGGGCAGGAACATGGCAGATGTAATTTAACACAGTGAAGTGTGAAGTGAGACATTTGGGTAGGACGTATGAGGAGAAACAATATAAACTAAATGGTACCATTATAACGTGGGTGAAGGATTAGAGAGACCTGCGGTGTACACACACAGATCATTGAAGGTAACATGTAGTGTCCTTGGTGTTAGAGAGAGGCACAAAGTAATAAAACTCAGGAGGAAATGCTGATTTTTATACATCATTGGTTTGGTCCCAGCTGGAGAATTGTGTCCAATTCTGATATGATTTTCAAGAATATGGGATATGGACAGGGGAATGGGACTAATTGGAGGGGTGAGGCCATGGAGGGATTCAAACACAAGAATGGGAATATTTAAATTAAGGTGCTGCCAGACCGGGAGCCAATGTAGATCAGTGAGCACAGGGGTGATGGGTGATCAGGATTTGATGTGAGTTAGAACACAGGCAGCTGAGTTCCGGATGGGCTGTGGTTTATGGAGGATTATAACTGGAAGGGTGACCAGGACAGAATTGGAATAGTCTAGTGTGGATTTAACAAAGGCGCGGATGAGGGTTTATGCAGGAGATGCTTTGAGACAGAGGTGGAGACGGGTGATATTACAGAAATGGCAGTAGGCAGGTTAAGTGATGGAGAGAACATGGCGATGAACTCAGCTCAGGTATAAATAGAACATAGAGGTAGTAAACTGTCTGGTTCAGCCTCAGATATTGGCTAGTGAGGTGGATACAGACAGTGGATCGGGAACAGATTTTGTGAGATGGACTGAAGACAGAGGCTTCAGTATTCCCAGGATTTACATGGCAAGAACACAAATCAGTGACATATGGTTTATAGATATAATAGTTGGATAGCTTTCAAGATGGCTCCTGGGCTGGAAGCTCCCTAGGAAGCTCCCTTGCTGTTCAACTCTATCCATGGCCATCTGCTCCCATCCCTAACGTTTTCTCCCCCAATCTGCCCTCTTAAACTGTTTAAATTCCCCTGGCTCTTTAAATCAGTTCATTTTAGCCCTATCTAAAAGTTAACAGTTAGTTTAGTGTATGTTACCTGGGCCCACTGCCCTCCCCCAGCCACACCTGCTCTTTGTTTTCTCAATGAAATTGATCCGGATGAAACTGACGAGAACAGCTGCCGATACTTTAATCTCCGATCCTGCTGTCTTCACAGTCCAGAGTGTCTGCAGCCACGGCATGCGGTAAGTCCATTGAGGTGAAGAAGGAGCTGCGGGACCCGAGAGAAGTCCTGTGAAAAGGTGCCCCGAACACCCAAAACATCCACGAACGGCCCCCCCGGCCGCAACTTCAAAGCGCCCGCGGGAGATGGCTCGGAGAGCATCTGCAGCGCACTGTCGGCAATGCTGCATGCCTTTATTTAAACCACTGCAAAAAAAAAAACCCTTAACAAATGTAATCACCTCTAAGTCTGCCAAATGATGCTTCACCTCCCGAAGGACGTGGATGAGCTTTCCGGACGTCGATGGTGGGCACTGAGGAAATGGCTTATTACCTGCACCAGATTCCACCCCCCCTCCCCCCCCCTTTACCCCCCTTCCACCCCCCCCCCCACCCCCGTCCCCTTCCCTGCTCCACCCTCTCAGCTCACCCCCTCACAACCCCGTCCCAGCCCGCCCCCCCCTCGCACCATCTTCACCCCGCACCCCCTTCCCCTGCACCCCCCCCCCACCCCCTCCCTCTACCCCTCCCCCTTGCATCCCCTCCTCCCACCGGCACCATCCTACACCTGTGTAGGGGCCCCAACAACCCCACTGCCTTGTGGGCGTCTCGGGAGAGACCAAGGCTAAGGGAGTAAACCCTAACAGAAAATCCGGAGCGGAACCCCGTAGGCGGTCATGTGTCACCTTTGGCATGTTTCCGGCAGTTCCTGCAGCCATACTGGTGCCAAACGTCGTGTCCTGCACTCCTTTGGACCCCACCAGAAAGGCCGAGAGGGGGGTTTTGACGACTGGGCAACTCTCAACCTCCATAAATTTGCCCAGGCATGCGCCATGGAGAGGTCACTCCATAGTTGCCTCACAGCGACTGAAACAACACGGAAGGCAGCAGTTACGGGTTATAAGTCCAGATAAATTGGCGTAGAAACTGGGCGCCACGGGTTGCCTTTGTCGGTGGGAGAGGTCATTGCACCTCACTGGACAGCTACCGCCCGCCTCAAACCGGGCAGCCCCCGGTCAATAAGGTTCTGTCCCGCCACAGTCTGCCTGCTTCAATGGGTGCTTGGAGCTCAGGGTCATTGCCCGAAAGGTGGACTGATACACCGCACCAAACAACATGAAAAAAGGAAAGAAGGTACCAGCCCTTCGCTTTGCAAGCTGGAACGTCAGAACTATGTGTCCTGGCCTGTCGGAAGACCTTACACAAATCAACGATTCTCGGAAGACCGCCATCATTAACAACGAGCTCAGTAGACTCAATGTGGACATTGCAGCACTTCAGGAGACTCGCCTCCCCGCGAGTGGCTCTCTAGCAGAGCAAGACTACACCTTCTTCTGGCAGGGCAGGGATCCTGAAGAACCAAGACAGCATGGAGTGGGCTTCGCCATCAGAAACTCCTTGCTCAGCATGATAGAGCCTCCCTCAAATGGCTCGGAACGCATACTGTCCATCCGACTGCTCACCACCTCTGGTCCAGTACACCTACTCAGCATCTATGCTCCAACACTCTGTTCCGCACCTGAAGCTAAAGACCAGTTCTATGAACAACTCCATAACATCATTAGCAGCATCCCCAACACCGAACACCTATTCCTGCTGGGGGACTTTAATGCCAGGGTTGGGGCCGACCATGACTCATGGCCCTCCTGCCTTGGGCGCTATGGCGTTGGAAGGATGAATGAGAACGGGCAGAGACTGCTTGAGTTGTGTACCTATTATAACCTCTGCATCACCAACTCGTTCTTTCACACTAAACCCTGTCACGAGGTTTCATGGAGGCACCCAAGATCACGTCGTTGGCACCAGCTAGACCTCATTGTCACAAGGCGAGCCGCCTTAAACAGTGTTCAAATCACACGCAGCTTCCACAGTGCGGACTGCGACACCGACCACTCCCTGGTGTGCAGCAAGGTTAGACTCAGACCAAAGAAGTTGCATCATTCCAAGCAGAAGGGCCACCCGCGCATCAACACGAGCAGAATTTCTCACCCACAGCTGTTACAAAAATTTCTAAATTCACTTGTAACAGCCCTTCAAAACACTCCCACAGGGGATGCTGAGACCAAGTGGGCCCACATCAGAGACGCCATCTATGAGTCAGCTTTGACCACCTACGGCAAAAGTGCGAAGAGAAATGCAGACTGGTTTCAATCTCATAATGAAGAGCTGGAACCTGTCATAGCCGCTAAGCGCATTGCACTTTTGAACTACAAGAAAGCCCCCAGCGATTTAACATCCGCAGCACTTAAAGCAGCCAGAAGTACTGCACAAAGAACAGCTAGGCGTTGCGCAAACGACTACTGGCAACACCTATGCAGTCATATTCAGCTGGCCTCAGACACCGGAAACATCAGAGGAATGTATGATGGCATGAAGAGAGCTCTTGGGCCAACCATCAAGAAGATCACCCCCCTCAAATCTAAATCGGGGGACATAATCACTGACCAACGCAAACAGATGGACCGCTGGGTTGAGCACTACCTAGAACTGTACTCCAGGGAGAATGCTGTCACTGAGACTGCCCTCAATGCAGCCCAGCCTCTACCAGTCATGGATGAGCTGGACATACAGCCAACCAAATCGGAACTCAGTGATGCCATTGATTCCCTAGCCAGCGGAAAAGCCCCTGGGAAGGACAGCATTACCCCTGAAATAATCAAGAGTGCCAAGCCTGCTATACTCTCAGCACTACATGAACTGCTATGCCTGTGCTGGGACGAGGGAGCAGTACCCCAGGACATGCGCGATGCCAACATCATCACCCTCTATAAAAACAAAGGTGACCGCGGTGACTGCAACAACTACCGTGGAATCTCCCTGCTCAGCATAGTGGGGAAAGTCTTTGCTCGAGTCGCTCTGAACAGGCTCCAGAAGCTGGCCGAGCGCGTCTACCCTGAGGCACAGTGTGGCTTTCGTGCAGAGAGATCGACTATTGACATGCTGTTCTCCCTTCGTCAGATACAGGAGAAATGCCGTGAACAACAGATGCCCCTCTACATTGCTTTCATTGATCTCACCAAAGCCTTTGACCTCGTCAGCAGACGTGGTCTCTTCAGACTACTAGAAAAGATCGGATGTCCACCAAAGCTACTAAGTATCATCACCTCATTCCATGACAATATGAAAGGCACAATTCAACATGGTGGCTCCTCATCAGAGCCCTTTCCTATCCTGAGTGGTGTGAAACAGGGCTGTGTTCTCGCACCCACACTTTTTGGGATTTTCTTCTCCCTGCTGCTTTCACATGCGTTCAAATCCTCTGAAGAAGGAATTTTCCTCCACACAAGATCAGGGGGCAGGTTGTTCAACCTTGCCCGTCTAAGAGCGAAGTCCAAAGTACAGAAAGTCCTCATCAGAGAACTCCTCTTTGCTGACGATGCTGCTTTAACATCTCACACTGAAGAATGCCTGCAGAGTCTCATCGACAGGTTTGCGTCTGCCTGAAATGAATTTGGCCTAACCATCAGCCTCAAGAAAACGAACATCATGGGGCAGGATGTCAGAAATGCTCCATCCATCAATATTGGCGACCACGCTCTGGAAGTGGTTCAAGAGTTCACCTACCTAGGCTCAACTATCACCAGTAACCTGTCTCTAGATGCAGAAATCAACAAGCGCATGGGTAAGGCTTCCACTGCTATGTTCAGACTGGCCAAGAGAGTGTGGGAAAATGGCGCACTGACACGGAACACAAAAGTCCGAGTGTATCAGGCCTGTGTCCTCAGTACCTTGCTCTACGGCAGCGAGGCCTGGACAACGTATGCCAGCCAAGAGCGACGTCTCAATTCATTCCATCTTCGCTGCCTTCGGAGAATACTTGGCATCAGGTGGCAGGACTATATCTCCAACACAGAAGTCCTTGAAGCGGCCAACATCCCCAGCTTATACACACTACTGAGTCAGCGGCGCTTGAGATGGCTTGGCCATGTGAGCCGCATGGAAGATGGCAGGATCCCCAAAGACACATTGTACAGCGAGCTCGCCACTGGTATCAGACCCACCGGCCGTCCATGTCTCCGTTATAAAGACGTCTGCAAACGCGACATGAAATCGTGTGACATTGATCACAAGTCGTGGGAGTCAGTTGCCAGCATTCGCCAGAGCTGGCGGGCAGTCATAAAGACAGGGCTAAATTGTGGCGAGTCGAAGAGACTTAGTAGTTGGCAGGAAAAAAGACAGAGGCGCAAGGGGAGAGCCAACTGTGCAACAGCCCCAACAAACAAATTTCTCTGCAGCACCTGTGGAAGAGCCTGTCACTCCAGAATTGGCCTTTATAGCCACTCCAGGCGCTGCTTCACAAACCACTGACCACCTCCAGGCGCGTATCCATTGTCTCTCGAGATAAGGAGGCCCAAAAGAAAAAAAAGAAAGAAAGTTGGATACAGAGACTTACCAGGGACACCAATAATAGCGAGGAAGGGATAGTAAATCGTTTCAATCATCTTTAGTACATAATAGATTCTCCTTTCTAATGTTCTCCAATAATAATCTGCAGTAACTTCGCCAAACCAATAGGAAAAACTCTTTCTGCCCATTTTTGAAACATTCCAATCTATTATTCTCAGATTCTGATCCATTTTTGTTACATTCCAATCTATTGTTCTCAGATTATGATCCATTGTTGTAAAACTCCAATATATTGCTCTCAGATTCTGATCAATCCTTTTCCGCTCTCTGGAGCTGCTGTTAGTGTGAGGCTGATGCTCCCGGCTTGGAACAACACATTGGAGGAAATCCCTTATTAATAGAAGTGGAAAACTCTCCAATGACACAATTAGGGTCCATGGAGACTGACATTAATTACACACACTGAACAAACAGATACAGTTAACCCCTGTCAAACCAACCATTAGTGTTCCAAAATAAAGTAGAACATTTACCCAGACTGGATGGGATGTGTGAGGTTTGTTAAGGGAAGGAGTGGCAGAGTCACTGGCTAGAAGCTTTCACTCCTCCTTGGCTATGGGAGTAGTGACAGGGGAGTGGAGGACTGTAAATTATGCACCCTGTTTAAAAAAAGAGATTGGATAAACCCTGTAACTTCTGACCAATCAGTCTTATGTCGGCGATTGGAAATTTCTGGAGGCCATAACCCAGCTCAAAAATATATCTTTCTTGGAAAAACATCTGATAATAAATGACAAACAGGATGGATAGCTTGATAACCAATCATGTCTGATAATCTTGATCAAGATAGTTGATGACATAACTGTGAGTGTTGATGAGGGCAGCTTGATTCGTGTTATGTATATGATCTTTCAAAAGGCCTGTCATCAAATGACATTTCATAGACTTGTTATGAAAAACTGGATGACATGGATTAATGTGACAGTGATAGTTTGGATAGGACATTGACTCAGGGACAGAAAGCAGAGAGAAGTTGTGAACAGACATTGTTTATTCTGGGGGAGGAGAAGTATACAGTGATGTTTCTCGAGGGTCAGTATTAGAACCAGTGCTGTTCCTGACATATAGATAGATGCATGATATCGACTTAAATGTAAAAATAAACAATTTCAACTCCTGCAGATGACATGAAACTCATATGTAAGGGTGGCAAAGGCGCAGACCACAGAATTATCCAACCTCACAGACTGTAAATGTTTTTTTAAAATTATCATGGCCTCTCATCCAACACCAATGTATTTCTCACTCTAATTTATTTGTGTGTGATTCTCGTTTGAGTGTATGCGTGAATGAGTAGCGTGCATGTTTATTATTTTATTCAGATCCAGTTTAGATCGTTAAGTATAATAAACTCACCTCTTGTTTAATCTCAAGAAAACCTGTCTGACTTGCTCTTTCACGAGCACAATAAAGATATAAGGTAAAATACTCACTGAGGTGGTCAGCACGACCAATGTGAAAAACCCTATTGTGGTCAAATGAGAGATAGGAGAAGAGGGGATCTGGGACCCCTCCTCACATGGCTGTAACAGAAATTGATTGTAACCCAATGACAAACGAGAAATTAGAAGTAGGAAAAACAATTGATTCCCAGAAAAAAATGAAGATTTCAATGTAGGTTTTATTGTGGCTTTCGCTGCTACAGCACTAAAAAGTTTACATTCGGAGACAGTACCATCCGAAGCCACAGCTCATGAAAATATGAACAGATGAATTAGGATCACGAGTAGGCCACTCGGCCCCTCAAGCCTGCTCTGCCATTCAATAAGGTCATGACTAATCTGATTGTAAACTCGACTTCACATTTCCGCCTGCCCCCGATAACCTTTCACCCCCTTGCTTCTCAATAATCTATCTACCTCTGCCTTACAAATATTCAAAGACTCTGCTTCCAGCGCCTTTTGAGGAAGAGATTTCCAAAAACACATGACCCTCACAGGAAAAAAATCTCCTCATCTGTGTGTTAAATGGGTGACCCCCTTATTTTTAAATAGTGACCCCTAATTCTAGATTCTCCCACAATGGGAAACATCCTTTCCACATCCACCCCGTCAAGACGCCTCAGAGTACTATATGTTTCAATCAAGTCTCCTCTTACTCTTGTAAATTCCAGCGGATACAAGCCCAGCCTGTCCAATATTCCCACATAAGACGGCCCGCCCATGCCAGGTATCAGTCTAAATAGCCTTCTATGTACTGCCCCCAATACATTTACATTTTTCCATTAAGAAGGAGACCAATACTGTACACAGTACTCCAGATGTGGTCTCACCAATGCCCTGTAAAACTGAAGCATGACCTCCATACTTTGGTATTCAATTTCTCTTGCAGTAAACAATAACATTCTATTAGTTTTCCAATTACGTGCTGTACCTGCTTACTAGCCTTTTGTGATTCATGCACTTGGACACCCAGATCCCTCTGCATCTCAGAGCACTGCAATCTCTCACCATTTAGATAACAGGTTCTTTTTTATTCTTCCTGCCAAAGTGGACAATTTCACACTTTCCTGCAGTATACTCCATTTTCCAGGTCTTTGCCCACTCACTTAACCTATCTATATTCCTTTGCAGTCCCCTATGTCCTGTTCACAGCTTAGTTTCCTACATATCTTTGTGTCATGGGAAAATTTAGCAACCATACCTTCGGCCCCTTCATCCAATTCATTTATATAAATTGTAAAAGGTTGAAGATCCCTGTGGTACACCACTCGTTTCATCTTGCCAACCAGAAAATTACACATTTATGCTGACATTCGGTTTTCTGTTAGCTAGTCAATCTTCTTTCCAGACCAATATGTTACCCCCGACACCATGAGCTTTTATTTTCCACGATAAACTTTGATGTTGCATCTTATCAAATGCCTTATAGAAATCTAAGTGCAGTACATCCACCGGTTCTCCTTCATCCACAGCACATGTAACTCAAAGAACAAAGAACAAAGAAAATTACAGCACAGGAACAGGCCCTTCGGCCCTCCAAGCCTACGCCGATCCAAATCCTCTATCTAAACCTATCGCCTATTTTCTAAGGGTCTGTATCTCTTTACTTCCTGCCCATTCATGTATCTGTCTAGATACATCTTAAAAGACGCTATCGTGCCCGCGTCTACCACCTCCACTGGTAATGCGTTCCATGCACCCACCACCATCTGCATAAAGAACTTTCCACACATATCCCCCCTAAACTTTTCCCCTTTCACTTTGAACTCATGTTCCCTTGTAATTGAATCCCCCACTCTGGGAAAAAGCTTCTTGCTATCCACCCTGTCTATACCTCTCATGATTTTGTACACCTCAATCAGGTCTCCCCCTCAACCTCTGTCTTTCTAATGAAAATAATCCTAATCTACTCAACCTCTCTTCATAGCTAGCGCCCTCCATACCAGGCAACATCCTGGTGAACCTCCTCTGCACCCTCTCCAAAGCATCTACATCCTTTTGGTAATGTGGCGACCAGAACTGCACGCAGTATTCCAAATGTGGCCGAATCAAAGTCCTATACAACTGTAACATGACCTGCCAACTCTTGTACTCAATACCCCGTCCGATGAAGGAAAGCATGCCGTATGCCTTCTTGACCACTCTATTGACCTGCGTTGCCACCTTCAGGGAACAATGGACCTGAACACCCAAATCTCTCTGTACATCAATTTTCCCCAGGACTTTTCCATTTCCTGTATAGCTCACTCTTGAATTGGATCTTCCAAAATGCATCACCTCGCATTTGCCCTGATTGAACTCCATCTGCCATTTCTCTGCCCAACTCTCCAGTCTATCTATATTCTGCTGTATTCTCTGACTGTCCCCTTCAGTATCTGCTACTCCACCAATCTTAGTGTCGTCTGCAAACTTGCTAATCAGACCACCTATCCTTTCCTCCAAATCATTTATGTATATTACAAACAACAGTGGTCCCGGCACGGATCCCTGTGGAACACCACTGGTCACACGTCTCCATTTTGAGAAACTCCCTTCCACTGCTACTCTCTGTCTGCTGTTGCCCAGCCAGTTCTTTATCTGTCCAGCTAGTACACCTTGGACCCCATGTGCCTTCACTTTCTCCATCAGCCTACCATGGGGAACCTTATCAAACGCCTTACTGAAGTCCATGTATATGACATCTGCAGCCCTTCCCTCATCAATCAACTTTGTCACTTCCTCAAAGAATTCTATTAAGTTGGTTAGACATGACCTTCCCTGCACAAAACCATGTTGCCTATCACTGATAAGCCCATTTCCTTCCAGATGGGAATAGATCCTATGCCTCAGTATCTTCTCCAGCAGCTTCCCTACCACTGATGTCAGGCTCACCGGTCTATAATTACCTGGATTTTCCCTGCTACCCTTCTTAAGCAAGGGGACAACATTAGCAATTCTCCAGTCCTCCAGGACCTCACCCGTGTTTAAGGATGTTGCAAAGATATCTGTTAAGGCCCCAACTATTTCCTCTCTCGCCTCCCACAGTAACCTGGGATAGATCCCATCCGGACCTGGGGACTTGTCCACCTTAATGCCTTTTAGAATACCCAACACTTCCTCCCATCAAAGAAACTCCATCAAAGAAATCCAACAAACTGATTAAACATGACTTAACTTTCATAAATCCATGTTGATTCTGCCTGATTACCTCGATTTGTTCTGAGTGCCGGCTATATCATCTCTAATAATATCTTCTAAATTTTTCCCCAAGACAAATGTGAAGCTAACTGGCCTGTAGTTTCCTACTTTCTGTCTCCCTCCCTTTTTGAATAAAGGAGTTATATTGCCAATAAAGGAGTTACATACAGAGTGAAGTAACTTGGTATAGGTTAAACGCCCTGTCTGCTGAAAAGTTGAGTAATGTAGCCGGAAGGTTCGGGATTACACTCCGGCCAAACGCTAGGGAATACGTAATTGTTAGACTTGTGGCCAACCATTTTTCACTTGAAGCTGAAGGCTCAAACAGGGTTAGAATCAGTAACAGATAGAGTAATGTTAGCTAAGGTAAAACTAGAACAGAAAGGACTAGAATTGGAAGTCCAGAGAGAGCGAGAAAGAGCAGAGTGAGTGTCAAGAAAGGGAAAAAGTAAGAGTGTTCCAGAAGGAGAAGGAGGAAAGGGAATTATGGCGGCTCAAACAACTAGATGAAGATCCAGTACAGCCAGTGAAGGCACAGCTGCTGACGGAGCTATCCCGAAATCATGACCATGTGCTGAGCTCTTAAAGTTCTCCCAGTTCATTCTAAAGTTCAATGAGGAGGATGTGGCAGCACTTTTCTTTCCTTTTAAAACATTTTCAACGCAACTGCAATGACCGTCAGAGAACTGGACGCTGGTTTTACAAAATAAAATAATAGGAAAAGATGAAAGTTCATCAGATTATGAGAGGACTGAAAATGCTATCCTGGGCCCATATGAGATAGTACTGGAGCTGGACCAGCAAAAATTCAGAATCTTTGTAAAGCAGCCTGACCAAACCTACCTGGCGTTTGAAAGAGTTAAGCAATTTCGGAACATTGGAACATAGGAGCTGCAGTAGGACATCGAGCCTGTTCCACCATTCAATATGATAATAGCTGATCATCCACTTCATGCCTTTTTCCGACACAATCCCCATTTCCCGTTATGTCACTGGTATTTAGGCCGAGGCATTGAGTACACCAATTGGGACATCATGTTACATTTGTACGTAACATTGGTTAGGCCGCATTTGGAGTATTGTGGGCAGTTCTGGTCATCGTACTACACAAAAGATGTGATTAAGAGAGAGAGGGTGCAGAAAAGATTCAAAAGGATGTTGCCTGGTTTGAAGGGCTTGAGTTATAAAGAGACTGGATAGGCTGGGTCTGATTTCCCTGCAGCGAAGGAGGCTGAGAGGAGACATGATAGAGGTACATAAAATTAAGAGAGGCATAGGTAGGGTAGATAGCCAGAGTCTGTTTCCCATGCTAGGGGTGACTAAAACTAGAGTGCGTAGATTTAAGTTGAGAGGGAGGAGGTCTAAAGGGATCAAAGGGGTAAATGTTTCACACAAAGAATAGTGGGTATTTGGAATGATCTGCCTGAGGAAGTGGTGGAGGCAGGAACAGTAGTGACATTTAAGAGGCATCTGGACAGGTACTTGAATGAACACAGCATCGAGGGATATGGAATTAATGCAAGCAGTTGGGATTAGTATAGATCGGCATCATAGTCAGCCCAGACACGGTGGGTCGAAGGGCCTGTTTCTATGCTGTACGACTCTATGACTCCATTTAGAAATCTGTTAATCTCTGCTTTAAACATACTCAAATACTGAGCTTCCACAGCCCTCCGGGGTAGAGAATTCCAAAGATTCACAACCCTCTGAGAAAAGGCATGTCTCCTCATCTCTGTCTTCAGTGGATTTCCACTTATTTCGAAATTGTTTCCCCTGGTTCTAGATTCCCCAACCAGGGGAAACATGTTAGCTGCATCTACCCTGTCTATCACTTTCAGTATTTTGTAGGTTTCAGTGACATCACCTCTTATTCTTCGAAACTCTAGAGAATACAGGCCCAGTTTCTCCAATCTCTCTTCATGGGATGGTCCCGCCATCTCGGGAACAAGTCTGATGAACCGTCATTGCACTCCCTCTATGATCATAACATCCTTCCTAAGGTAAGGGGACCAAAACTGCACACATTACTCCAGGGGCAGTCTAACCAAGTTTCCACACAATTGCAGCAAAACGTCACTACTACTGCACTCAAATCCACTTCAATAAAGGCTAACATACCATTAGTCTTCCTAACTGCTTTCTGCACCTGCATGTTTGTTTTCAGTGACTTATTGATGAGGACATCCAGGTCGCTTCGTATAACTACACTTTCTAATCTCTTACCGTTTAAGAAATACTCTGCACATCTGTTCCTGCGACCGAAGTGGATAACCTCACATCTTTCCACATTATATTTCAACTGCCATGTTCTTGCCCACTCACGAAGTCCGTCCAAATCCCCTTGAAGCCGTTTTTCATCTTCCTCGCAACACTCATTCCCATCTAGTTTACTGGCATCTGAAAACCTGGAAATATTACATTGGTCCCCACATCCTAGTCATTGATACATATTGTGAACAGCCGGGGCCCAAGCACTGATCCCTGCAGTACCCCACTCATCACAGCCTGCCAAGGCAAGAATGACTCATTTATTCCTACTCTGCTTTCTGCCTGTTCTTCTTCTTTGGGCCTCCTTATCTCGAGAGACAATGGATACGCGCCTGGAGGTGGTCAGTGGTTTGTGAAGCAGCGCCTGGAGTGGCTATAAAGCCCAATTCTAGAGTGACAGGCTCTTCCACAGGTGCTGCAGAGAAATTTGTTTGTTGGGGCTGTTGCACAGTTGACTCTCCCCTTGCGCCTCTGTCTTTTTCCTGCCAACTACTAAGTCTCTTAGACTCGTCACATTTTAGCCCTGTCTTTATGGCTGCCCGCCAGCTCTGGCGAACGCTGGCAACTGACTCCCACGACTTGTGATCAATGTCACAGGATTTCATGTCGCGTTTGCAGACGTCTTTAAAGCGGAGACATGGATGGCCGAAGGGTCTGATACCAGTGGCGAGCTCGCTGTACAATGTGTCTTTGGGGATCCTGCCATCTTCCATGCGGCTCACATGGCCAAGCCATCTCAAGCGCCGCTGACTCAGTAGGGTGTACAAGCTGGGGATGTTGGCCGCCTCGAGGACTTCTGTGTTGGAGATACGGTCCTGCCACCTGATGCCAAGTATTCTCCGGAGGCAGCGAAGATGGAATGAATTGAGACGTCGCTCTTGGCTGACATACGTTGTCCAGGCCTCGCTGCCATAGAGCAAGGTACTGAGGACACAGGCTTGATACACTCGGACTTTTGTGTTCCGTGTCAGTGCGCCATTTTCCCACACTCTCTTGGCCAGTCTGGACATAGCAGTGGAAGCCTTTCCCATGCGCTTGTTGATTTCTGCATCTAGAGACAGGTTACTGGTGATAGTTGAGCCTAGGTAGGTGAACTCTTGAACAACTTCCAGAGCGTGGTCGGCAATTCTGCCTGTTAACTAATCCTTAATCCATGCCAGTACATTATCTCCTATTCCTTGTGCTTCAATTTTACTAACCAACATCCTGTCGGGGACTTTATCAAAAGCTTTCTGAAAATCCAAGTATACCACGTCCACCGACTCCCCTTTATCAAATCTGTGCGCAACATCCTCAAATAACTGCAACAGGTTCGTCAAACATTGTTTCCCATTTATATATCCATGTTGACTCTGCCCAATCAGATCCATTTATCACATTCTTTAGAATAGAGTATAGCTTGTTCCCAGCGACTGATGTAAGGCGAACATGTCTGTAGTGCCCTGTTTGCTCTCTCCGTCCATTCTTAAATACTGGGGAGACATTTTCTATCTTCTAATCTACAGGAACAGTTCCAGAATCTACAGAATATTGAAAGATATTCACCAATGTATCCACTATTTCCAAAGCTACCTCTTTCAACACTCTGCGATGTAGAATATCAGGTCCTGGGGACTTGTCAACCTTCAGCTCTATTAATTTCTCCAAGCTAACCATCTTACTCATACTAATTTCCTTCACTTCCTCAATCCCCCTAGTCCCTTAGATCTCTAACTCTGGGAGATTTCTTGTATCTTCCTCAGGCAGACACAAAATAATCATTTAGCTTCTCTGCCATTTCTCAATTCCCCATTATAAATTCTCCTGACACTGCCTGTAATGGACCCACATTTGTCTTAGCTAAACTTTTCCTTTTTCCATACCTGTAGAGGATTTTACAGTCCATTTTGTGTTTGTTTTTGGCCAGTGATATGAGCGCTCAAGATAGAGCCCACATATGAAACCCTCAGAGCGGTGATCCTCCTCGAGGAGTTCACAAACTCGCCCCCCTCCCAGTAAAACCCACATAGAGGGCCAGAAGGTTCACAGATATTCTGGCTGATGAATTTTCCCTTGTACGCAAAGCCTTAACCCCAGAGGGAACTCCGTTCCTAGTCACCCCAAAGATCCGAGAATAAAAGGTGGAAGGGTGATCGGAGTCCGAGCAGCCATGGGCAAGAACGAAAAGTGGGACACACAAGGGTCCATCCTCAGGCCAAATAGGACGGTACTGAGAGCAGGAGTAATGGCTGAAGATCTGTATGTTTTCACTGGAATAAGGCAGATCACCATCGAGATGACTAATGGACGTGACGGGGAAAACCTGTAGGATTAATCAGGGTCCACCAGAGCAGTGCAGGAAAACGGGCCATGATGGAAAACACAGCAGATCAGGCTGTGCTTTTAACTGTCGCAGTCAGGCCCAGTAAACCTACCGCCGAGCGTGTGGGAAACTTAACAAAATCCCAGAGTTACCAGGATTTTGTATTCCAAGGAAAAGTGACCCCATACCCCTCGAGTGCGGCAAGCAAGCCCATCGTCATACTGAGGGATACAGGGGCCACCCAATCCCTTCACCTGGGAAAAGGCATCACCTTTCCTCCAGAGAGTACAGTGAATGCTGGAGTGTGAGTGAATGCTATCGGAAGACAGTATATGTCCATACCTTTATATCAGCTGCACTTGGTGTGTGACCCAGTTTCAGGACCGGTAACCATGGGAATTGTACCTAGATTACCGGTGTATGGGTCGACCTGCTCCTGGGTAATGATCTGACAAGGGAAAAGGTGGCAGCTTCCCCAGTAGTTCTTGAGACACCAAAAGAGGTCAGAGAGACAGAAGTTACAGAAGAAGGTCCCAGGCATTCTCCCTGATTGTGTGGTGACTCGGTCCATGGCCAAACAATCTCCTGAACTTACACAGCAGACGGATGACCCTACTGTCTGGTTGTCTCAAACCTTCTTTGGGAAGTTAGAGGACCCAAAGTATGTGTTAAACAGATCGTCCTTAGTTGAGTCTCTGTGTTAAAAAAATAGCACAGACTGTCCAAACCAAAACTGAAGCAGAGGGAGTTGCAGAGTGCTACTATTTAAAGAATGAGGAGCTGATGTGGCAGTCGAGACCTGCTCACAGACCTAAGGATGAAGACTGGACAGTGGTTCACCGCATAGTGGTGCCGCTGGGGACCCTTACAGAAATATTAAGAATGGCCCACGAACATCCACTGACTGGACATGTCGGAGTACGAAAAATAGAAGACCGCATAAGAGAACATTTAGACTGGCCACAACTCACAATTCACCAAAGTGAAGGACTTGGTGGATGATAAGCCAATGGAAGGGAGTGCAGATAGTCTCGGTCATGTGGTTATCAAAAAGGAGGCGTTGGGCGTCTTGCAAAGCATTAAGGTAGATAAGTCCCCAGGGCCTGATGGGATCTACCACAGAATACTGAGGGAGGCAAGGGAAGAAATTGCTGGGTCCTTGATTGAAATCTTTGCATCCTCATTTGCTACAGGTGAGGTCCCAGAGGACTGGAGAATAGCCAATGTTGTTCCTTTGTTTAAGAAGGGTAGCAAGGATAATCCAGGAAATTATAGGCTGGTGAGCCTTACGTCAGTGATAGAGAAATTATTAGAGAGCATTCTTCGGGACAGGATTTACTCCCATTTAGAAACCAACGAACTGATTAGCGAGAGGCAGCATGCTTTTGTGAAGGGGAGGTCGTGTCTCACTAACTTGATTGAGTTTTTTGAGGAAGTAACGAAGATGATTGATGAAGGAAGGGCAGTGGATGTTCTCTACATGGACTTCAGTAAAGCCTTTGACAATGTCCCTCATGGCAGACTGATACAAAAGGTGAAGTCACACGGGATCAGAGGTGAGCTGGCAAGATGGATACAGAACTGGCTCGGGCATAGAAGACAGAGGGTAGCAGTGGAAGGGTGTTTATCTGAATGGTGCGCTGTGACTTGTGGTGTTCCGCAGTTCTGTGACCTTTGCTGTTTGTAGTGTCTATAAATGATTTGGAGGAAAATGTAGCTGGTCTGATTAGTAAGTTTGTGGACAACACAAATATTGGTGGAGTTGTGGATAGTGATGAGGATTGTCAAAGGATACAGCAGGATATAGATCGGTTGGATACTTGGGCGGAGAAATGGCTGATGGAGTTTAATCCGGACAAATATGTGGTAATGCATTTTGGAAGGTCTAATGCAGTGGGACGTATACAGTCAATGGCAGAACCCTTAGGAGTATTGACAGGCAGAGAGATCTGGGCGTACAGGTCCACAGGTCGCTGAAAATGGCAACGCAGGTAGATAAGGTAGTCAAGAAGGCATCCAGCATGCTTGCCTTCATCGGTCGGGGCATAGAGTATAAAAATTGGCAAGTCATGCTGCAGCTGTACAGAACTTTAGTTAGGCCACACTTAGAATAATGTGTGCAATTCTGGTCGCCACACTACAAGAAGGACGTGGAGGCCTTGGAGAGGGTAAAGAAGAGGTTTACCAGGATGTTGCCTGGTCTGGAGAGCATTAGCTATGAGGAGAGGTTGGATAAACTCGGATTGTTTTCACTGGAACGACGGAGGTGGAGGGGCGACATGATGGAGGTTTACAAAGTTATGAGTGGCATGGACAGAGTGGATAGTCAGAAGCTTTTTCCCAGGGTGGGAGAGTCAGTTACTAGGAAAAATAGGTTTGCGGTGAGAGGGGCAAAGTTTAGAGGGGATGTGCGAGGAAAGTTCTTTACACAGAGGATGGTGAGTGCCTGGAATTTGCTGCCGGTGGAGGTGGTGGAAGCAGGTACGAAAGCGACGTTTAAGAGGCATCTTGACAAATACATGAATAGGATGGGAATAGAGGATACAGTCCCTGGAAGTGCAGAAGATTTTAGTTTAGGCAGGCATCAAGATCGGCGCAGGCTTGGAGGGCCGAATGGCCTGTTCGTGTGCTGTACTGTTCTTTGTTCCACGAAGATGTGGTGGAGCTCTGTAAAACTGGTCACATGTGCCAGGTTGTGCGGAAGCCACAACCGGCAATAAAACCTGCATCCCTAATTCCCATACAGTTTTTGGGGAACCCTTCAGCAGAGTGCTGGTGGATTGTGTGGGACACCTGCGGAAAACAAAGTGGGGTCTACCAGTATCTTCTCACCATTATGGACGTAGTGGAACAATACCCAGAGGCCATTCCCTGAGGAGCTATCTCAGCCAATGTAGTTGTGGAGGGGCTGAACCAATTCTTTACACGATATGGGTTGCCTGCTGAGATCCAGATGGACCTGGGCACACATTTAATGTCCAGTATTTTTGAAAATGTCATGGGTAATCTGAACATAACCCAGCTAAAGCCCTGAGCCTACCACCCGCAGTCACAACGGGCTTTGGAGCGGTACCACCAGACCCTAAAGGCAATGATCAGCTCATACTGCTATGAGTAACCCTATGACTTTAACAAAGGGCTGGGATTTCTCCTGTTGGTTACCAGGGACTTATCCAGTGATTCCACTGGCTTTAGTCTCTTTGAATTAGTTTATCGACAGGAGATGAGAGATCCTCTTTAACTAATCAAGGAGAAGTCTTTGGGACACAGGGATGAGTCTTCCATGTTAGACAACATTTCCATGCTCTGGGAATAGTTCACGAGAGCCTCTGCAATGGCTCAGGAATACCTAAAAACCTCCCAGATAGCTATGAAAATGTAAGCAGGCAAAAATGCCGCGGCCAGAACATTTCAGGACAGAGACCATGTATTGTTATTCCTCCCAATGCAGGGTGAACCCCTAAAAGCCCAGTTCAGTGGTCCATATTGAGTGGCAAAAGACATAGTCAGGTAAATTATTTAATTGACACAGCAGACCAAAGGAAAAAAAGTGAAGGCTGTGGAGGGGACAGACAAGTACTGATCTGTCAGACAGTCAGGAGGGAAGGATTGAAAAGGACAGTGAGGACACGTTAGAGGAGGGCCAGGAGGATTCCCAACTAAAACCCCCTACTCTCCAATTAGCCAACCCTGAAATGTTAGAGAAATTAGACCACACGCTCTCCTCCTTAAATGCAGGACAAACAGGTACCCTAAAAAGGCTGCCAACAGCCTTTGCAGGAACGTGCAAGGACAAAGAAAGGTTTCCAAAAAGGTAAGCCAATGGTGAGGGAGATGGCTGACCTAGTGGAAGTGCTACAGGAGAGTGCAGTGAAAGCCGGACAGACACTCATGAGCACTAATGTCCTAGAGGACATAGGGCAGATCATAAAAATAATCCTCCCCATAGTAATGAGAAAAGGGAAGGGAAAATACCCTAAAGTGAACAGCACTTGTGTACCTCACCAGAAAGCTAAAAGTGAGGTCAGTGTGGATCTACCCACTGAAGAACCCAATGATCAGGTCCCAAACCCAAAGCTCATCAAATGCAACAATTTCAAAGCAGAACTCAGCAAGAACAAAGGCCCAGATGAAACCTCAAACACCTCACAGGGGCTAAAATAAACAAGCATTACACACTGTCGGTTTAGGGAGAAAGATTATCAAGGTGCAGGAAGCTGAATGATTCAAGCTTCATTGCAAGAGAGAAAAAAAAACAATGTAATTGCTGATGAATTGTCCAGGGTGGAACCCGACACGTAACCATCCCAGACAAAACTCCAACGCAATTAAGTCAGCACAACTGTAACAGACAATGTCAGCTGCAGTAATTCTAAGATTAATGTGTCAATTTGAGAAGTTATTATTGAGATTGAATGTGTGTTTCCCTCTATTTCTTCCCACAATTATGTAATGAAATGTTCCTGTTATCACATTTCTTTCCGTGTGCTGCAGCGGTGTCAAGATAACACAATTAGTCAAATGAGGAATTTTAATTCATCGGTTGGAAACTTACAGTAAACTTTAATGGAAAAAATCCTACAGTTAGCCTTGAAAAATCTGGGAGCCAAGATTGCCACCGCAATTGGTATCTGAAAAACCTTTTCACATTCCAAGATCTCCAACAGGAGATACATGTCTGATGAGCGTGGAGCGAAAACGTTGGCTTGCTCTCGTTATCGAATTACCGTAGATTGCATTCATTAACACGGCATACAAGGCCATCCTGACACATTGACTTTAAAAGAACAAACTCCTCCAAGTGTAAATACTGGTATCCTGAGTCCTGGGGAGATAGAAGTTCCTAACCTTGAATCACATTATAAGTGACCAGAGAACACAGTGAATCAGGCATGCGGCCTTCTGTCCATCTCTGTGAAAGCTGGGAGCTTCCCCTGGACAAAGACAGACAAGTCAGTGATTCAAACTGTGTAGAAACAGAAGGACTGCATCCTCCCTCTCTCTCTCCGTCTCTCTGTCAAGATAACAACACACGTTTGAAAAACACATGTGACTGTGGACCCTCCAAGCCTACAGATTACTACAGACAGAGACACCAGGGGAAGATAGCCACCCACAAATCTGCCACCAAGAAAACACTGAGCCACGTGGGCCAGCAACAAAGGGCATTTTGACCAGCCAAATACTTCAAGAATACAAATTGAGCCAGAAGACTACCGAATCTACCTACATCACAGAATAAGTATGTATTTTTCAAAATTAATTTAGGACTCCAATACAACCACAAATGTACTTCTCACTCTGTAATATCGTTGTGTGTGATTCTCGTGTGTGTGTGTGTGGTGTACTTTTAATGATTTTATTTCGATCGGGTTTAGATTGTTAAGCATAATAAACTCACGGTTCCTTCACTATCACATCAAAGGGAAACGGTAAAATACTCACTGAGATGGTTAGCACATCCACTCTCTAAAAAGGACAAAACCTATTGCGGTCAAATAAGAGGAAGGACAAGAGAAGCGACTGTGACCCCTCCTCACCTGACCGGAACAATAGGCAGGGTTGCGGATGGAGAGAATATGGGAATGAACTCAGATCAGCATTAAATAGATAGCAGAGGTTATAAACTTCCTGGTTCAGCCTTAGACAATTGCCAGTGAGGGAATGTAGAACGTGAATAGGGAATAGAGTTTGTGACAGAAACTGAAGACACGATTTAAATGACAAGAATTCCAAATCCGTGAAATATGGTTTATAAAACTAATAGTTGGATACAGAGACTTACCAGGGACACCAATAATAGCGAGGATGGGATAATAAATCGATTGAATCATCTTCAGAGCATAAAAGATCCGCCGTTCAAATGTTATCAAAAAATAATCAGCAGTGAGCCAGTAAAACCAATGGGAGAAACTCCTGCTGTCCATTGTTGTAACATTCCAGTCTATTATCCTCAGATTCTGACCCATTGTTGTAATATTCCAATCTATTATTCTCAGATTCTGACCCATTGTTGCAACATTCCAGTCTATTGTTCTCAGATTCTGATCTATCCTCTCCCTCTCTCTCTGGAGCTGCTGATCCCTGTTAATGCCGGCGGTGATGTTCCCGCTGACAATGTGGGATAATACATTGAAAGGAGCCCCTTATTAATAGAAGATGGAAACCCTCCAGTGACACAATTAGGGCCCATGGAGACTGACATTGATTACAGTCACTGAACAAACAGGTTCAGTTAACTCCTTTCAATCCAACACTTTTTGTACCACAATAAAGTAGAACATTTATCCAGTCTGGATAGGATATCTGAGATTCAATGAGGGAAAGAATTGTGGAAACAGCAGCAGCACTGGTCAGAATCTTCGAATCCTCCTTGGATATGGGAGTGGTGACAGAGGACTGGAAGGCTGAAAATTTACACCTTGTTTACAAAAGGAGAGGTTGTACAAACCCTGTAACTACTGACCAGTCAGTCTAATGTTGGTTGTTGGAAACTTCTGGAGGCCGTAACCCAGCACGAAGCACTTGTTGCCTGTAAAATCATGGGTTAATAAATGACAAGCAGCAGAGATAGGTTAACGGAAAATGATTTTCTAATCTTGATCGAGTTCGTTGCGGACATAACTGTGAGTGTTAATGAGAATAGCGAGTTTCGTGTAATGGAATCATAGAAACAAAGAAAGGTTAAGGCACAGAAAGAGGCCAGCCGATAAACGATCCATCTGTTCTAATTCCACCTTCCAGCATTTGTTTAATAACCCTGCAGATTGCAGAACTTGAGCTGCATATCCAGACTTCATTTGAATAGGTTGAGGGTCCCTGCATGAACTACCCTTTCAGGCAGTGAGTTCCAGACTCACACCAACGCAGGGGACACAGTACTGAGCCTTGTGGAACGCCACTGGAAACATCCCTCCAATTTCTAAAATACCTTCAACAATTACCCTTTGTTTCCTGCCCCTGAGCCAATTTCCTATTTCTGGGTGAACAAGTGTTTTCCTCAACTCCCCTCTAATCTTTCCACCAATCATTTTAAATCTATACCCCCTCATCGCTGACCTCTCTGCTAAGGTGGATAGACCCTTCACCTCCACTCCATCTAGGCCCCTAAAAATGCTGTACATTTCAATCAGATCTCCCCTCAGCCTGCTCTGTTCCAAGGAGAACCCCAGCCTATCCAATCTTTCCTCATAGCTTCATTTTTCCAGTCCTGGCAACATCCTCGTAAATCTCCTCTGTACCCTCTCAGGTGCAATTACATCCTTTCTGTAATGAGGTGACCTGAACTGCACACAGTACTCAGGTTGTGATCTACCCAAATAGTTATACAGTTCCAGCATAACCTCTGTGCTCTTATATTCTATACTTTGGCGAATAAAGGAATTGATTCCATATGCCTTCTTAACCACCTTATGGACCTGTCCTGCTACCTTCAGGTATATGTGGACATTGACTCCAAAGGTCCTTCACTTCCTCTACACTTCTCACATGTTCCCATTTATCGTATATTCCTTTGCGTTGTTTGACCTCCTCAATTACATCGCCTCATACTTAATCAGGTTGAATCCCATTTGGCACTTTTCTGCCTTCGATATCTTCCTGCAGCCTACAGCAATCCTCCTCGCTATCTACTACATGGCCAATCTGTGTGTCATCGACATACCTCTTGATCATGATTCTACATTTACGTCCAAATCGTTAATATATACCACAAACAGCAGGGGACCCAGTACTGAGCCTTGTGGATCGCCACTGGAAGCAGCCCTCCAGTCAATAAAACACCCGTCAGCAATTACACTTTGTTTCCTGCCACTGAGCCAATTTTGTATCAACCTGGCTGTATTTCCCTGGATTACATGGGATTTTATTTTTTGAACCAGTCTGACATGTGGGACCTTGTCAAAAGCCTTGATAAAAAAATCCATGTAGACCACATGAACTGCACTACCTCATCTATCTTCCTTGTTACTTCTTCAAAAAAATTCAATCAAGTTGGTCAAACTAGAGCGTCCCTTAACAAATCCATGCTGACTAGCCTTGATGAGCCTGTGCCTTTCTAACAGACAGTTTAACCTGTCTCGCAGAATAGATTCCAATAATTTGCCCACTACTGAGGTTAGACTGACAGGCCTGTAATTTTTCAGTCTAACCCTGGCTCCATTCATAAACAGAGCTATAATGTTAACAGTACTCCAATCCTCTGGCACCACACTTGTACCCACTGACGACTGGAAAATGATGGTCAGACCCTCTGCTATTTCCTCTCTTGCTTCTTTTAACAGCCGAGGATGCATTTCATCTGGATCTGGTGACTTATCAACTTTCAAGGATGCTAATCCCAATAATACGTCCTCTCTCCCGGTGGATATCACATCAAATACTTCATATTCCACCTCCTTAGCTACAATATCAACATCATACCCCTCTTTTGTAACGTGAAACACGAAGTATTCATTAAGAACCATACCAGCATCTTCCACCCCTGCACATGCATATGCAATTATGTATATACACTTATGTGAACAGACTTTCAAAAGGCCTGTGATCAAATGACATTTCATAGACCTGTTATGAAAATGGAACACATGGATTAATGTGAATGTGATAGTGTGGATATGACACTGACTCAGGGACAGAAAGCAGAGAGAAGTAGTGAACAGACATTGTTCAGACTGGTGGAGGAGGGGGAGTATACAGTGCAATTTCTCAGGGGTCAGTATTAGAACCAGTACTCTTCCTGACATATGGATAAATGGATACATGACAAAGACTTACTTGTGAAGAGCAGAGTCTCAACATTTGCATAAGCCAGGAAAATTATAAATGTAGTAACCAGTGTGAAGGATAGTAGCTGCTTCAGGAGGACATGGACAGTTAGATGGTGAAATAAGAATACACATGGTGAATGAAATTTAACACATAGAATTGGGGAAGTGATTATTTTGTGAGGGAGAATAAGGGGAGTGAATAGAAACTAAACTGCACCATTTAAAAGGTGATACCGGAACTCAGAGACTGGGTGCATATGTACACAAATCTTCAATGGTGGCTGGACAAGTTGTGAAGATTTTTAAAAGGCATCCGGGATCCTTAGCTTGATAACTAGAAGCAAAGAATTAAAAAAAAAAACACAAGAACATTCCGCTAAGACTAGAAATGACTGTTTGAGCCTCAGCCGGGATATTGTTTCCAATTCTGGACACCACACTTTATGAAGATTTCAAGGCCTTGGAGATGGTACCTGGGTGTTACACTAGAATGGTAACAGGGATGAGGGACTTCAGTTATGGGGAGAGAATCTGGGATTGTTCTCCTTAGAGCAGAGAAGCTAAAAGGGAGATTTAATAGAGGGGCTGAAAATGTAGATGTTGTTTGCTAGAATAAATGAGGAGAATCTGGTTTCACTGGATGAAGGGTCAGTAACCAGAGAACACAGTTTAATGTTGATTAACAAACAAACAGAGGAGAGATGAGGAGATTTTCTTTTCTTTACACAGCGAGTGTTTATGATTTGGAATTCACTTCCTGAAAGGGTTGTGGAAGCAGATTTAACAGAAACTTTCAGTCAGGAATTGGATCAATACTAACAGGGTGATTTACTGGACTTGGAGAAAAGAACAGGGGAGAGGAATCATTGAAAATGTCCTTCAAAGAGCTGGAACTGGTACGATATGTTAAATAGTCTCTTCCTGTGCTGTGTGATTCTCTGACTGTCTGATAACAGAAACCATTGAGTATGTATCTCATGTGCACAATTGACATTCAGTAGTTTTTAATCCCGAGATTAATTGTTACTTGTTTTCTGATGAAGACAACAGCAGAAAGACAGATACAAGGAGCTGGTGAGATAAATTGTGTTGATAATTTGTTTATTGGGTTATGACGTCTCACTCTGATCACAGACCTCGCCTGGTTTCAATCTGTCAATTACAAATTCATTGATTTTATGACTATTTTATATCCTGTCTATTTGTTCTCAGGATATGGGTGATACTGACAAAGCCAGCATTACTTCCCCATCCCTGGTTACCATGAGAAAATGGTGAGTCTTCATCTTGAACCACTGCAGTCCCTGTGGTTCTAACAAACAAAATAACATTTAGTATTTAGATGAGACAGTTTCATCACTGGGCATTTCAGAATGAGTTAGGTTTGAACATGAGGATGAGAGTTTTCAAATCAAGATGTTGCCGGAGAAGGGGCCAATGTTGGTCAACGAGCACTGCAGTGATGGATGAATGGGACTTGCTTTGAGTTTAGATACAGGCAGCAGAGTTTTAGATGAACACATGTTTGTGGCAGAGTCAGTACAGGTTCGATGCAGAGTAAAGCTCACTCTACACTGTCCCCATCAAACACTGCCATGACAGGTACAGCACGGCTTAGATCCAGAATAAAGCTCACTCTACACTGTCCCCCATTAAATACTCGGAGGACAGGTACAGCACTGGGGTTGGCTGCTGCCTAATTGGAGGTGCTGAGTAGTTAACGAAGTTCAGCTGACTGTTGCTCTGTGAAGAGGCTGGAAGCTGTGTGACTGTTGCAAGAGGGAGAGACTGAGATTGAAGGAAAGGTTTTTCCACATTGGCAACATGAGTCTGGGGACAGAGGCTGGGAGACGAGCTAATTCGATAGCTCTTTCAAAGAGACAGTACTGACACAATGGGCCGAATAGCCTCTTTCTGTGCTGCGCCAATCTCTAATTCTATGAGCAAGAGACAAAGTGTGAGGTGACTGAGGGAAAAAGAGAAAAAACGTGAAAGAGGGAAAGGTCAATCGGAAGTGCAAAAAAATCGTGTTTGCATCACTTTTTCAGCAGAGGAGTCATGATTTGCCCGTCCCCGTTCCTGTTGAGACAGGTGACACACAAACGTCCTGCTGCCTCCTCATTTCCATGCATTCTACGTACACCACAAAGCGACCCGCGCTGCTGTCTGTCTGCAAGCTTAACAGGGGCCTAACTGTGTGTGAGGCTGGCTCGTATTTCAGCCAGGCTTCAGCTCTTCAAGGCAGTCTGTCCCTCTTAACGGGAGGTTGCACTGAATCACAGGAGGCTGCCGTTGCTGATTGGGAATGCTGCAATTGGAGACAAGGTCAATGGAATCTAGGACAGAGAGAGGGCTCTGCTGTTCACGGATGTGGTGTTGGAGGCCTTAGTCATGGAGTCTGAAAGGAGGAGAGAGGCCATGTTTCCGTGGAGTGGGCTGGAGACCCTCAAGGAACGTCCTCCGAAGGGAATGGGAGCAGTTGGCCAGGGAGGTCAATGCAAGAGGTCTGGCCCTGAGGACCTGGCAGCAGAGCCAGAAGAAGTTTAATGAGCTCACACGTGTGGTCAATGTCAGTGAATTCATCTCCACATGACATCTCCTACCCCCAACACCACCAACCTCTCACACTGCTCAATGTACCACACCCCCATCACTCGCCCATCAACAGTCCCTAACACTCAGGGCTAACACCCAACATTCACATACTCCACGTCACCCTCACACACCTTCCACTGATACCAGCCTCACACCCACCTCTCACTGCCTCCACATATCTCCAGCTATTCAGCTATGGTAGGCACATCACCCAAACACAGTGCAACACAATCACTGATATTCTGCCCTCTCTCTTACAGAACATGGTGGCCGACAATCACAGGGAGCAGCAGTGAACCGGCGTGGACCAGGCAGACCTTCATCCCCTGAGACTGAGGGAGGAGATGGTTCTTCACATCATGGGACCGGCTGTGACAGAGCCCATAGCATCCGGCATCACCGAGAGCATTCAGCATGATGTTATGCACCTGCCTTATGTCTCTTCTTAACTCCCACCTCCCCCTCCTCCTGCTGTCTGGGATGATGTACAAGCTGCAGATGGCGGGACCATAAATTCATGCTTTCCATCCCACCCCCAATCCCTCACTCCAACCCTCCTCTTCTGATTTTATACTTTCTAATGACAACCCAAAGCTGCCAGCTTCCCAGTCACAGCAGCTCCAGCAGACAGAGAGAGAGCAGCAGCACAACACTGAGAGTGATGCCCCATCATTTGGTCTGAAATTCATAGTCACCAGTTCAAATACTGACACTGTGTGGACCTTAGAGGCTGGTATAGAGTCGGAATCTGCACGTGGTGAGTCACCGAGCACGAGTGAGCTGCAGCCAGGTCGGGGGAAAGGATAGTTCATGTGTCAGCTCACCGGAGGACGAGGTCACAAACGAGTTATAATACACAGGACTCAGATGTAAACATTGCTGGAACAGCATACAGGAGAATGCTGATGGATATGTACACTGAGATACTTTGTCCATTGACAGTCCTGTCAGACAGCCTGTTGTCACTTTCAAGGAACATGGAGGAGTCCGGCTCCAACGTGGCACAGGACATTGCACAGAACTTGAAGCCCATTCTTTCCCCTGTGGAAGTGGTCACTAACTCTATGAGTGCACTAGTGGACCCAGCCATGATGCAGTGGCTGGTGACCATTGTCTCAGCTTCCACTGCTGCACAGACGGAAGACACCCAAAGTCTCAGTGCTGCAGTGGAAGCTCAGATTGAGGACATGAGATCCATGCTTGCTGCCATGCAGGATCAGACTGCTGTCATCATGGCTGTGGATCTCAGTGCTCAAAGGGGTTTGCAGGCTCTCACAGCAGTCCAGCGATCTGTGATCCAGTAGATTACTAGGATTGCTGAGGTGTCGCCCCGGGGGAGTGACAGTGTCTCCGTGGAGCATGAACCTGCTGTCCTCTCTCAGGATGACAGTATTTGTTCTCCCTTGACTGTCACTCCACCAGTGTCCTTGCTGTTACCCATCAGCCAGCCCAGGCTGCTGCTGCCCATGTCGAGGTGGTGCAATCCGAATACGAGCCCGCAAGGCCCAGAGCTGCTCGAGGACGTCCTTCAAGGCCATCTGCAGTCTCCCCAGAGAAAGTCAGCAGCCTTCCACCAGCCATGCTGCAGCCATTGTGGAAACACTGTGTAGGAGCACTAGGCAAGTCGAGGGATCCACAAGACAGGCACTAAGGGAATATTCAAGGGTGAATAGTTCAGTTTTGTTTGTATAATTGGATGTGTTGTTGGATAAAGATGTTAATGAAAATGTTTTTGCTGGTGGTTTTTATTGCAGGATGGTGACCAAGGGGACGCTGTGATGGGGCGTCTCAGATGGGTGTAATGGTGGAGAATGGGGGATCCATGGTGGGAAAGGGAAGTTGTCTTATGGGAACTGGAATCTTAGGTGACAGTCTCCAACAACTGTCCGGGTCGATGGCATCCAGGAAATATTCTCCCTGCCTCCACCTCCTCCTCCTGAGGTGTCCTCCGTATTCCTGGTGCCAATGCCTGTGTGCTCATGATGGTGATGGTATGAAGGGTGCAGCATAACACCATGAACTTGGACAGCTGCTCCAGTGTGTACTGGAGAGCTCTCCCCGTGCGGTTCAGACATTGGAAGCATTGCTTCATCACACCGATGATTTGTTCCACCATGTTCCTGGTGACTCCATTGCTCACGTTATACACATGTTAATTGTGTGAGGTTGGTTGGCGGTGGGAGGTGGTTTGGGGATGTAGAAACATGGGCTGTGTCTAGAGAATGGAATTTTTCATCTCCGAGGAGCCACATTCTGGTTCTGCATGGGGGCCAAAGTGTGGAACCGGCTGACTGCATCAGAATGAATGTATCGTGGCTGCTGCCACGATAGTGGACATTCACCAACATGATGTACTGGCCATGCTCACACACCAACTGTACATTAATGGTGTGAGCGTTCCTCCAGTTCATGTACCCCTCCCCGTCGACATGGAGGCCCCGCAGAGACAGATACACCATCAGGAATCCCGCTCTCCTGACAAAGCCACGGGATATCTCATCCTGCTTCTCCCTGCTGAGGGAGAAACTGATGACATAGATGGTCACCCTCACCTCCCTGAATTATCAATGGGGAACACACAGGCCTCGCAACTACTGGTCAGTTAGTTTAACATCAGTCGTGAGTAATGTTTTAGAAACAATAATCAGGGAAAAAGGACAACACACACTTGGAGAGGTTTGAGTTATTTAAGGATTGTCAGCACGGATATCTAAATGGCAGATCACGCTTGACTGAACTAATTGAATTTATTTTGATGATCAGAGAAGGTTGATGCAGGGAATGTGGTGGATGTTGTCTACATGGATTTTATGAAAGTATTTGACGAAGAACCAAACAAAAGCTTGATTAGCAAAACTGAAGCTCATGGAATAGCATCCAATTGGATCAAAAATTGTCCAGAGGACAGAAAAAAGAGAAATGTGTTAAATGGTTGTTTTTCAGACTGGAGCATGGTAGACAGTGACCCAAGGGTCAGTGCTACGACCACAGTGTTTTTTGGCTCTATATAAATGACATGGATCTTGGAATACAGAATAGAATTTCAAAATGTTCTGATGATCCCATACTTGGAGGTGTAGTAAACAGTAAGGATGTTGCAAACTGCCTGCAACAGGATATTGATCGGCTAGCAGAATGGACAGAGAACTGACAGGTAGAATTTCATACAGAGGAGTGTGAGGTGATGCATTTTGTCAGAAGGAATAGGAAGGTAATATAGACTTAATGACACCGTTCTAAAGATTGTGCAGGAACAGAGGGACCTGGGGCTCCATATGCATTGATCTTTGAAGGTGGAAGGACATATTAGGAGAGTGTTAAGCAACGCTCATCAGATATTGGGCTTCATGATTATAGGCAAAGATACAAAAGCACGGAAGTTATGCTGAAACTTTATAAAGCTTTGGTTCGGCCCCAACTAGAGAACTGTGTCCAGTTCTGGTCACCACACTTTCGGAAGGATGTGAAGGTCCCTGAGAGGGTGCAAAGGAGATTTAACAGAATGGTTCCAGGGATGTGGGGTTTAGCTACAAGGTTTGTTTGGAGAAGATAGAGTTTCTCTCCCTGGAGTAAAGGAAATTGAGAGAGAGTTGACAGAGGTGAACAAGATTATGATAGGCTTAGATAAGATAGACAAGGAAAAACTTGTTCCCATTAACTGATGAAGCACAGACTAGGGGACACAGATGGAAGGTTTTGGGTAAGAGATGCAGGGAAATATGAGGAAGAACTTTTTTACACAGTGGATGGTAATGAGCTGGAACTCACTGCCCATGAGGGTGGTGGAAGCCGAGACAATCAATGATTTCAAAAAGAAACTAGTTGGACACCTGAAGGAAATGCACTTGCAGAGATACGGGGATTGAGCGGGGGAGTGGAACTGACTGGATTATTCCACAGAGATCTGGCACAGAGTGGCCGACTGGCCTTCCTCTGTGTCATAAATGTATCTACCACTCACTATGACTCTATGTTTGATATGTTTCCTGCTCCTGCCTGGAAAGATCCAGATACATAGATGTTCAAAGAAACTGTGACCTTAACAGCCACTGACAGCTCCGTCCTCACCCTGGTGTGAGGCTCCAGGTCGTGTTGCAGGAGATGACACAGCTCTGTGACCATCTCTTTATTGAATCAGAGTCACACTACTCCTGGGTTAGGTGTAGATAGGAAAAGGAAAAGTGCTCTTGGAAAACCCGGGATGGGTAGGGCAGGGCCCCCTTCTCCTCCCGCTTTACAGAGCTTCCCCTCTCTGCAGCCTCTGCTCCATTTGTTGGTCATGTAACAGACCCAGAGACACCGTAACTACAGTCCCCATACCTCGTCGAGTGTTGGGTCACCAAATCCTCTGTCCTCCCTGAAGGTCTGCAGCAGCTCACAACACAACCTCCGGAAAACCATCCACAGCACCTGCACTAACTTTACAATAGCAGAAGTAAGTCAAAAGCCCTCACCTGTAAGTTGGATCCCTGGTCCATTTAAATAACATTAGAGGGGATTCATTGTGATGCTAAATGTATATTCAGCTGACATTGACGAAAACAGGCGGTCAGTGAACATGCAGAGACCAGATTTCAAAGACGTACATCAAAGCTGTCTGGTTGGTACATTGAAGTCACATTCAAAATCATCCTCACATGAGCATCACAAACATAGCACGACTCGCTAGAGACCTGCCCACCATGGGGCACTGTGCGGACCATACTAGTGTACTGCCCACCATGGGGCACTGCGCTGACCACACTAGAAGTGGCTGGTGTGTGGTTGACATCATTTTATGTTTCCAGCTTCTGTGTCGTCAGCACCGCTGGTTCTGTAGAGTTGCAAATCTTGGCGAGGGACAGATACAGCGAGAAAGAAATTCACTTTAAAAAGAGAATTGAGAAAAGTTTGAAGGCATATTATTTGCAGAAATATGGGAAATGGACTGGGGAATGGGACTAATGGAGTGGTGAGGCCATGGAGGGATTCAAACACAAGAATGAGAATATTAAAATTAAGGTGCTGCCAAACCGGGAGCCAATGTAGATCAGTGAGCACAGGGGTGATGGGTGATCGGGATTTGGTGTGAGTTAGGATACAGGCAGCAGAGTTCTGGATGGGCTGTGGTTCATGGGGGAGGGTGGCCAGGATAGATTAGGAATAGTCAAGTTTGGATTTAACAAAGGCACAGATGAGGGTTTGTGCAGCAGATGGGCTGAGGCAGAGGTGGAGACGGGTGATATTACTCAGGTGGTAGTCGGAAGGGTTGGTGATGGAGTGTATTTGAAGATGAACTCAGGTCAAGTAAAAATAGAACACAGAGGTTGTAAACTGTCTGGTTCAGCCTCAGGATCGGGTATGTGGTTCACAGATAGGGGATGGAGTTTGTGATGGAGACCAATGGACCAATGACACTGTCTTCTCTCTTCCCACAATTTACGTTCCAGAACAGTATTTCAGTAAACAGGGTTTACAGATCTCCTAGCTGGAAATAGAGACAGTATCCGCAGCAAAGAGGAGAGAGTAAATTACAAGAACTGAAATACCATTAGCAGTGGTTTATACAGCTGATTTCTGGAGATAGAGATTCAGCAGAAATAACAACAGCAGCAAGGAGGGCAGAGAAAATTACAGGAGCAGTAATGCAGTTAAACATGGTTAATCAAGGTAATTACTGGAGATATTCACCGGGATTAACAACAGCAGCAAGGATGGGAGAGTAAATTACAGGAGCAGTAATGCAGTTAAACATGGTTAATCAAGGTAATTACTGGAGATATTCACCGGGATTAACAACAGCAGCAAGGAGGTGAGAGTAAATTACAGGAATATAATACAGTTAAACATGGTTAATCAAGGTAATTACTGGAGATATTCACCGGGATTAACAACAGCAGCAAGGATGGGAGAGTAAATTACAGGAGCAGTAATGCAGTTAAACATGGTTAATCAAGGTAATTACTGGAGATATTCACCGGGATTAACAACAGCAGCAAGGAGGGTAGAGTAAATTACAGGAATATAATGCAGTTAAACATGGTTAATCAAGGTAATTACTGGAGATATTCACCGGGATTAACAACAGCAGCAAGGAGGGTAGAGTAAATTACAGGAATATAATACAGTTAAACATGGTTTACAGAATAAATACCTGGAAACCGATACTAACCAGGGACACCAACAAGAGCGAGGATGGGATAATAAATGTATTGAGCAATCCGAAGTGCGAGGTAGATGCGAAAGTCTAATGAGAACCGATCATAATGTGTAGAAAGATCGTGAAGTTCTGAGGATAAACTCTTGCTCATTGTTGTAACATTCCAATCTATTGTTCTCAGATTCTGACCCATTGTTCTCAGATTCTGACCCATTGTTCTCAGACTCTGACCCATTGTTCTCAGATTCTGACCCATTGTTCTCAGATTCTGATCTATCCTCTCCCTCTCTCTGGAGCCGCTGATCCCTGTGAGTGCCGGGCGTGATGCTCCCGCTGACACTATGATAACACATTGAAAGAAGTCCCTTATTAATAGGAGAGGGAAACCCTCCTGTGACACAATCAGGGTCCAAGGAGACTGACATTAATTACAGTCACTGAACAAACAGTTTCTGTCAACCACTTTCAATCCAACACCTTTTCGACCACAATAAACTGGAACTCTTACCATGTGTGAATGGGATTTATAGGAGTTTCTGAGGGAAGGAATGAAGGAAATAGCATAGGCACTGGCCAGAATCTTCCAATCCTCCTTGGATATGGATGTGATGACAGAGGATTGGAGGATTGTAAATGTTACATCCTGTTTAAAAAAGGAGATATGGGATAAACGCTGTAATTACTGACCAGTCAGACTAGAGTCACGGCTGGGGAATCTTTTAGACGTGACAACCCAAGAGAACAATATTTGTTGCTTGGAAAAACATTGGATAGTAACTGGTTAGCAACATCGATATGCTATAGACAAATGATGTCTGGCGAACTTCAACAACAACAATCTATATTTCGATATTGTCTTTAAACCATCCCACGATGCTTCACAGGAGCATTATGAAGCAAAGTACGAACTGACATACAACAGGAGATATTAGGTCAAAGGACCAACAGCTTAGCCAAAGAGGAAAGTTTTCAGCAATGTCTTAAAGGAGGGAAGCGAGATGGAGAGGCGGAAGCGTGTAGGGAGGATACTGCAGAGATTGGGCCCCGGCAGCTGAAGGCACGGTCACCAGTGGTGCAGTGATTAAAATAACAAAGAACCAAGAACAAAAAACAGTACAGCACAGGAACAGGCCATCCGGCCCTCCAAGCCTGCGCCGATCTTGATGCCTGCCGGAACTAACACCTTCTGCACTTCCGGGGCCCATATCCCTCTATTCCCTTCCTATTCATATATTTGTCAAGATGTCTCTTAAACGTCGCTATCGTATCTGCTTCCATCACCTCCCCTGGCGGCAAGTTCCAGGCACTCACCACCCTCTGTGTAAAAAACATGCCTCGCACATCCCCTCTAAACTTTGCCCCTCGCACCTTAAACCTAAGTTCCCAAGTAACTGACTCTTCCACCCTGGGAAAAAGCTTCTTAATATCCACTCTGTCCATGCCGCTCATAACTTTGTAAACATCTAAACGGATGCAAAAGAGGCCAGAATTCGAGAAGCACAGATGGCTCGATGGGTTCTGGAGCTGGAGGAGATTACAGACATCGGGAGAGGCGAGACCATTGAGGGATATGAAAACAAGGATGGGAATTTTAAAATCAAGACATTGCTTGACTGGGAGCCTATGTCGGTCAGTGATGGTTGAAAGGGACTTGGTGTGAGCTAAGACTTGGGCAGCAGAGTTTTGGATGACCTCAAGTTTACAGAGAGTAGATGTGGAAGATCAGCTAGGAGTGAGTTGGAATAATCACATCTCGAGGTGATGAAGGCATGAATGAGGTTTCAGCAGCAGATGGGCTGAGACAGGGGTGAAGTCAGGCGATGTTACTGAGGTGAAAATAGGCGGTTGTAATGATATCCTGAAAATGAGGTGAAAGCTCATGTTGTGATGAAATGTGACACCAAGGTTGTAAACATATTGTCTGAATCTCAGACTGTTACCAGGGAGTGGGATGGAATCAATAGCAAGGGAACAGAGTTGGAGTGGGGAGTGAAAACAATGGCTTCAGTCTTCCCAATATTTAATTGGTAGAAATTTCTGCTCATCCTGTACTGGGTGTCGGATAATCAGTCTGATAATTTAACAACAGTGGAGGAGTGGAGAGAGGTGGTGGTGACGTAAACTTGATGGAGTTCTTTGATAAAACAATGGAGAGGGTCGATGAGGGTGGTGTGATTGAAGTTATATATATGGACTTTCAAAAGGTGTTTGATCAAGTGACATTCAATAGACAGGTTAGGAAAGCTGAACCCTATGGATTAAATGTACAGTGACAGTGTGGATATAACATTGGTTAAAGAACAGTAAACAGAGAGAAGTGGTGAAAGGTTGCTGTTCAGACTCGATGGGCGTATACAGTAGTGTTTCCCAGTGTTCTATATTATGACCACTGCTCCTTTTGCTGTTGGAAAACCCGTGGTCGGTAGTGCAGAGCCCCCTCCTCCTCCTTCTTTACAGAGATCCATCACTCTGCAGCCTCTTCTCCATTTGTTGGTCATGTTTCAGACCCAGAGACACTGTAACTGCAGTCCCCATACCTCGTCCAGAGTTGGGTCTCCAAGTCCTCTCTCCTCCCTGAATGTCTGCACAGCTCACAACACAACCTCCAGAAAACCATCCACAGCACCTCCACTAACTTTACAATAGCAGAAGTAAGTCAAAAGCCCCTCACCTGTACGTTGGATGCCTGGTCCTTTTAAATAATACTAGAGGAGGTGTGTGTGTGTGTGTGTGCATATATATATAAGTCTCAGTGTCTGGGCTGTGGTGTGTGTGAGTGTGTGTGCGTGTGTCTGTGTGTGTGTGCATATATATACGTCTCAGTGTCTGGGCTGTTGTGTGTGTGCGTGTGTGTGTGTGTGTGTGTGTGTGTGTGAGTGTGTGTGTGTGTGCATATATATAAGTCTCAGTGTCTGGGCTGTTGTGTGTGTGTGTGTGTGTGTGTGTGTGAGTGTGTGTATGTGTGCATATATATAAGTCTCAGTGTCTGCGCTGTGGTGTGTGTGTGTGTGTGTGTGTGTGTGTGTGTGTGTGTGTGTGTGTGTGTGTGTGTGTGTGTGTGTGTGTGTGTGTGTGTGCATATATATAAGTCTCAGTGTCTGGGCTGTGGTGTGTGTGTGTGTGTGTGTGTGCATATATATAAGTCTCAGTGTCTGGGCTGTGCTGTGGTGTGTGTGAATGTATGTTCAGCTGAGAGTGACTAACACAGGTGGTCAGTGGACATGCACCGACCAAATTTCAAAGACGTACATCAAAGTTGCTGAAATGGCTGATTGACATCATATTCAGACCCCTCCTCACGCTACAGACACACACACGTTACACCCACGCTCGCACCCCGGCTAGCCTGGGTGTCCTGTACAATGTGCTGGATGTGAATAGAAGTGCAATTCATATCAGGTTATGGATCTAAACTTCCACAGCACCAGTGGAGCTGGAGAGATGAAATGTGTGGTCAGGGAGGGAGACAGAGGGAAATAAACTCACTTTAAAAAGGGAATTAGAAAAATACTTTTATAAAGTTCAGGAATATTGGAAATGAACAGGGGATTGGGATAATCAGAGGGGAGAGGACATGGGGGGATTTGATCACATGAGTGAGAATAATAAAATTGAGGTGTTACTGGACCAAGAGCCAATGTCGGTCAGTGAGTGCAGTGATGTTGGGTGAACAGAATTTGGTGTAAATTAGAAGATGGCAGCAGAGTTTTGGATGACCACAAGGTTACAGAGAGTAGAATGTGGGAGAGCTGTCAGAAGTGTTTTAGAATAGTCAAGTCTCGAGGTAACAAAGGCATGGATGAGGGTTTCCGCAGCAGATGAGCTGAGCTTTCTCTCTCTCTCTCTCTCTCTGTTTCTCTCTCTGTGGCCCTCACCTACTCTACCCTAAACTCAGAATCTTATGCTTCAATAAAGTCACCTTTTAATCTTCTAAACTCCAGCTGATATAAGCCTAGCCTGTCCAGCCTTTCCTCAAAAGACAACCCACCCATTCCAGGTATTAATCTAGTAAACATTCTCTGTACTGCTTTCAACACATTTACATCCTCCTTAAATAAGGAGACCAGTAAGCTACACAGAACCCCAGATGTAGTCTCACCAATGTCCTGTATAAATGAAATATAACCTCCATACTTTTGTATTCAATTCCTTCTGCAATACATGATAACATTCGATTAGTTTCCTGATTACCTGTTGTACCTGCATCATAACCTTGTACAATTCATACACTAGCACACCCAGTTCCTCTGCATCGTAGAGCTCTGCAATCTCTCACCATTCAGATAATTCGTTTCTTTTTTATTCTTCCTATAAAATGGACAATTCCACATTTTACTCCATTTGCCACATCTTTGCCCACTAACGTAAGCTATCGATTATCCCTTTGCAGCCCAATTATGTCCTCTTCACAACTTTCGTTCCTTTCTGTTTTTGTGTCATCAGAAAATTTAGCAACCATACCTTGAGTCCCTTCATCCAAGTCATTTATATAAATTGTAAAAAGTTATGTCCCCAGCACTGATCTCTGTGGCACACAACTCGTTACATCTTACCAAACAGAAAATGACCCATTTTGTCTACTCTTTGTTTCCTGTTGGATAGCCAATCTTCTATCCATGTCAATATGTTACCCCCTACACCATTAGCATTTAGTTTCTGCGAATGACCATTGATGTGACACGTTATCAAGTGTCTTCTGGAAATCTAACTGCATTACATCCAACGGTCCCCCTTTATCCACAGAACATGTAATTTCTTCAAAGAACACCAATAAATTAGTTAAACCAGATGTTCCTTTCACAAAACCATGCTGACAATACCTGATCACTTTAAATTTCTCTACCTGCTCTGCTATAATGTCTTTAATAGCTTCTAACATCTGATCCGTAGCCAGAAAGCCTTTCTCACCTGTCACAGGTCGTATGTCTACTATGTCTATTCTTATTCTGTGCTGTATTTGAACTGTTACTCCTCAATAAACTGCTTGTGACCCTTCGACCACCTTTTGGGTAATCTGGGATCTTACAGTGGTATAGGAGAGGGAACAGAGTTCATGTCAAAGTCCTGTCTCCCTTTTCTATGATCCTGCATAATGGACAGGGACTACTGGGCAGTAATGTGCTCAAAGGTTATCAGCAGTAATTGATTATCCCTGTATTTGTATATTTTAGAACATTAAAACATACCCTACTCTGGTGTCCATTGCACCCTCAATATTCATGATTAAAATATCAGAGGAGTGTGAACCAGTCACCTCTGATCACCCTGAGGTAAAGGCGATTCTTGAGTCGGTGCTGAGTGTATTCACAACTCATAAAGATAACTGTGGAAACATGAGCAGACCTGAAGAAATTAACTGACCGTTGCATGCTCCATGAAGCAGTATTCTTACCGAGCTGAGATTATATCATATATTCTAGACACTATCAGGTCATTATTATACCAGGGTGTCGTTTACAAAGACACATTCATGACTAACTGCCCCATTTGGCCGGTTACAAAACCAGATGGTAGCTGGTGACTGACTACTGACCATCACAAACTCAACTCAGTCATCCCTGTGTGAGCCCGGTTATGTGAGAGACACCCACCCTACTCTTCCGGATTCCCAGCGGCAGGGCTGTCTTCACCACGCTGGATATCTCTAATGGTTATTGAAGTATCCCAGTAAAACTAGAGAAACAATTTAAATTCACATTCACTTCTGAGGACCAGAGATACCCCTGGACATGTCTGTCAGAAGAGGTTCCACAATAACTCCACTATTCTCCACAAACATATGGCCGGGGTCCTTATGAGCCTTTCACAGTCTTCGTGCTGCTGCAATATGTCGATGATCTCCTCTTCATCACCACAGACCGTGTCCACACATTTAACCCTTTTACAGGAACGACTGCAGGTACTTTGGGAGCTGGACTAAAAGACCATCCATGTAAGGCCCAGCTGGTGTAAGATCGTGTCACCTTTCTAGGTGTCCAGATTGGCTTATCCAACATCAGCCCAGACCAACATCAAGATCAAAGAACAAAGAACAAAGAAAATTACAGCACATTGACAGGCCCTTCGGCCCTCCAAGCCTGCGCCGATCCAAATCCTCTATCTAAACCTGTCGCCTATTTTCTAAGAGTCTGTATCTCTTTAATTCCTGCCCATTCATGTATCTGTCTAGATACATCTTAAAAGACGCTATCGTGCCCGCGTCTACCATCTCCGCTGGCAACGCGTTCCAGGCACCCACCACCCTCTGTGTAAAGAACTTTCCACGCATATCCCCCCTAAACTTTTCCCCTTTCACTTTGAACTCGTGTCCCCTTGTAATTGAATCCCCCACTCTGGGAAAAAGCTTCTTGCTATCCAACCTGTCTATACCTCTCATGATTTTGTACACCTCAATCAGGTCCCCCCTCAACCTCCGTCTTTCTAATGAAAATAATACTAATCTACTCAACCTCTCTTCATAGCTAGCGCCCTCCATACCAGGAAACATCCTGGTGAACCTCCTCTGCACCCTCTCCAAAGCATCCACATCCTTTTGGTATTGTGGCGACCAGAACTGCACGCAGTATTCCAAATGTGACCGAACCCAAGTCCTATACAACCGTAACATGATCTGCAAACTCTTGTACTCATTACCCCGTCCGATGAAGGAAAGCATGCCGTATGCCTTCTTGACCACTCTATTGACCTGCGTTGCCACCTTCAGGGAACAATGGACCTGAACACCCAAATCTCTCTGTACATCAATTTTCCCCAGGACTTTTCCATTTCCTGTATAGTTCACTCCTGAATTAGATCTTCCAAAATGCATCACCTCGCATTTTCCCTGATTGAACTCCATCTGCCATTTCTCTGCCCAACTCTCCAATCTATTTATATTCTGCTGTATTCTCTGACAGTCCCCTTCACTGTCTGCTACTTCACCAAACGTAATGTCGTCTGCAAACTTGCTGATCAGACCGCCTATACTTTCCTCCAAATCATTTATGTATATCACAAACAACAGTGGTCCCCGCACGGATCCCTGTGGAACACCACTGGTCACACGTGTCCATTTTGAGAAACTCCCTTCCACTGCTACTCTCTGTCTCCTGTTGCCCAGCCAGTTCTTTATCCATCTAGCTAGTACACATTGGACCCTATGCGCCTTCACTTTCTCCATCAGCCTACCATGGGGAAGCTTATCAAACGCCTTACTGAAGTCCATGTATATGACATCTACAGCCCTTCCCTCATCAATCAACATTGTCACTTCCTCAAAGAATTCTATTAAGTTGGTAAGACATGACCTTCCCTGCACAAAACCATGTTGCCTATCACTGATAAGCCCATTGTCTTCCAAATGGGAATAGATCCTATCCCTCAGTATATTCTCCAGCAGCTTCCCTACCACTGACGTCAGGCTCACCGGTCTATAATTACCTGGATTATCCATGCTCTCCTTCTTAAACATGGGGACAACATTAGCAACTCTCCAGTCCTCCGGGACCTCACCCGTGGTTAAGGATGTTGCAAAGATATCTGTTAAGGCCACAGCTATTTCCTCTCTCGCTTCCCACAGTAACCAGGAATAGATCCCATCCGGACCTGGGGACTTGTCCACCTTAATGCCTTTTAGAATACCCAACACTTCCTCCCTCCTTATGCCGACTTGATCTAGAGTAATCAAACATCTGTCCCTAACCTCAACATCCGTCATGTCCCTCTCCTCGGTGAATACCGATGCAAAGTACTTGTTTAGAATCTCACCCATTGTGAGTGTCTACCCTTGTCCACCTCAAAGACTGCCCTCTGACCTATCCTCAGGCTTGTGGGTTATCAATTTCCCCTCATCCAGTGTCTACCCCTGACCACCTCAAAGACTGCCCTGTGTCCTATCCTCAGTTTAGTGGGGTATCAGCAGACCCTCATCCCTCGATTTGCTGAGACTGTGACTCCTCTTTATGAACCACCGAATGGTGATGATGACCAGGTTTATCCCGTTTGGACTGAAGAGAACACAGAAACAGTAACACAACTAAAGAAATCTGTCGCCCAGGCAACGTGTCATATCTCACCTAACCCTGTCAATACTTTCCACATGGATTTGGTGGACACAGTGAAATGCCTGGCTGTTGTCCTATATAGAGAAAACCAGGCGAACTTACTCCCCATTGTGAATTACTGCAGAATTGTGAATGGGGCTGAACTGATTTACTTTGTTTGTGAAGGACATTTGCTAACCATGTTCTGGGGCATCAAACATTTCACTTACATCACGGGGTTCAACAGGGTGATACTGCCCAGTCCATTATAAACTTTCCCAGTATAGGAAAGTTGTTGTAATAGAATACCCATGTCATAGAGTCATAGTGGCATAGCCAATTCTAGCGCAGAATGGGTCATTTCTACTCATCGAGTCGGTGCCAGCGCTTTGTAGATAAATCAAGTCTGTCTCATTCCCCAGCTCCATGGATGTCAAGGAGCCTACAGGGTAAGATACAGCAGGAAAGGCAAGCTTATGTCCCACACCGAGATCTCAACACAACAGAAAACCAAGAGGAATATAGAATGTGGAGGCTGATATCAAAAAGGAATTTACCAAAGCAAGGAGAGATCATAAAAAAATATTGGAAAACAAAATCAACGTGAACCCATGTCTGTTTTTTCTTTCAATACATTAAGGCTACGATGACAACAAAGGAGAGAGTAGAGCCCATTAATGACCGATAAGCTAACCTATGTGTAGGGACAGTAATTACTGATATGGTTCTTAATGAGTACTTTGTAACTGTCTTCACAAAAGAGGGGAACGGTGCAGATATTGTAGTTAAGGAGGAGGTGTGTGAATTATTGGATGTGATAAACATAGGCAGAGAGGAATTACTAATGGAATTAGCCTCATTGAAAGTTGATACATCACCATGGCGTGATGAAATGTACCCCAGGTTGTTAAAAGAAGCAACAGAAGGAATAACCAAAGGTATGTCCATGATTTTCCAGTTCTCACTGGATACAGGTGTGGTGATGGAGGATTGGAGAACTGCTAACATTGAACCACTGTTTAAAAAGGGAGCGAAGGATAGATCGAATACCTACAGGCCAGTCAGTCTAACCTCAGAGTGGGAAAATTATTGTAATCTATTCTTAGAGACATGATAAACTGTCACTTAGAAAGGCACAGGTTCATCAGGGATAATCACCATAGATGTGTTAAGGCAAAATCGTGTCTGACTAACTTGCATGATTATTTGATGAAGTAACAAGGACGTTAGATGTGGTTAATGTAGTTGATGCGGTCTACTTGGATTTTAGCAAAGTTTTTAGCAACTCTAATGGTGACCATGAAACCATTGTCGATTGTTTGAAAAGCCCACCTGATTCACAAATGTCCTTTAGGGAAGGAGATCTGCAGTCCTTACCTGATCTGGCCACATGTGACTCCAGACCCACAACAATGTGATGGACTCTTAAATGGCTTCACAAGCCACTCAGTTCAAGGGCAATAAGGCTTGGGCAATAAATGCAGGCCCAGACAGTGACGCCCAAATCCCACGAATGAATAAAAAAACAAATTCCACACAGCTGAGTACTGGGACCCCTGCTTTATGTCGCATATATTAACGATATGGAAGTAAAAGTAGGGGCATAATCAAGAAGTTTGCAGACGATACAAAGATTGACCGTGTGGTAGATCGCAAGGAGGATAGCTGTACACTGCAGGAAGATATTGATGGACTGGTCAGATGGGCAGAGAAGTGGTAAATTGAATTCAGGCTAGATAAGTGCGATATGATGCATTTGGGGAGGTCAAATAAGGCAAAGGAATGCATGATTAATGGGAGAATACTGAGAAGTGTAGAGGAAGTGACAGACCTTAGACTGAATGCCCACAGATAGATGAAGGGAGCAGGATAGGTCGATAAGGTGGTTGAGAAGGCATATGGAATCCTTTCCCTTATTAGCCGAGGTATATAATATAAGAGCAGGGAGATCATGCTGGATCTGTATACGTCATTGGTTAGGCCACAACTTGAGTACTTGAGTTCTGGTCACCTCATTACAGAAAGGATGTAATTGCACTAGAGAGGGTACAGAGGCGATTTACAAACATTTTGCCGGGACTGGGAAAATGCAGCTATGAGGAAAGATTTGATAGGCTGGGGTTGTTCTCCTTGGAACAGAGAAGGCTGAGGGGAGATCTGATTGAAACGTACAAAACGCTGAGGGCCCTGCATAGAGTGGAGGTGAAGTGTCTATTCACCTTAGCAGAGAGATCAGTGACAAGAGGGCATGGATTTAAATGATTGGGAGAAAAAGTAGAGGGAAGATTAGGAAAAGAATCACCCAGAGTGTGGTGGGGTGGCGGTCTGGAACTCACTTTGTGAAAGGGTAGAAGAGGCTGAAAACCTCATCTCATTTTAAATGTACCTTGCTACACCTCAATTGATTTAATCTGCAGAGCTAGGGACCAAATGCTGAAAGGTGGGATTCGGCTGGGGAGGTCATTTTTTGGACATCAGAGACACAATAGGCCAAGTGGCTGCAGAGCATCATGAAGGTGGTGGGCTGAGGGGGTGGGTGGGGGTGGTGAACAGCTAGCAGTCGTGGTCCACATCGGTACGAATGAGCTGGGAAGAAAGAGCGAGGTGGTCCTGCAGTCAGAATTCCGTGCGCTGGGTAAGAAGTTAGCCATCTCAATGTAGTAATCTCCGGATTACTGCCAGTACCCCGTGCGAGTGAGTATAGAAATAGGAGGAGAGTGCAAATGGATGTGTGGCTGGAAGGATGCTGCAGAAGCGATAAAGTTTAGATTCCTGGACACTGGGACCAGTTCTGGAGAATATGGGATCTGTACAGGCTGGACGATTGCACCTGAACAGAGCTGGACTAATTTTCTTGCAGGGTGATATGTTAATAATATTGGAGGGGGTTTACACTAAATTGACAGGGATGTGGGAACCAGGAGTAAACATCAGAGAGGAATTCTAAAGTGCACAGAATATTGGGAGAGATGGATAACACTATAGTAGGGTTTAGAAAGTTATTATTTGGGGTCTGAGTAAGGGAGGAAGTAATAAAGTTTGGATCAGGGTTGATGTGCATGTATGTGAATACGGAGTGTGGTTAATAAGACTGGTGAGGTACAGGTGCAGATTGCCATGTGGAAATATGATGTTGTGGATATAACAGAGATCTGGCTCAAGGAAGGGCAGAACTGGGTGTTGAATGTTCCTGGATAGAAGGTGTTCAGGAAAAATAGGAAAGGGAGAAAAGGAGTAAGGCTGGCGGTATTGATTAAGGAGAACATTATAGTGCTCGAGAGAGAGAAAGTCCCGGGTGCGTGTGTGGGGAGATGGGAGTGGGGGTTGGTGGGTGCATAGGTGGATGAAGGACAGAATTTATTTGGATAGAGCTAATGAACAAAAAAGGTGCATTTACATTGCTCGGTGTTGTCTATCGGCCATCAGCAAATGGGAAGGATACGGAGGAACAAATCTGCAAGAAAATTACTGAAAGATGCAAGAATTATAGAGTAGTTACAATGGGGGAACATTCATTATCCTAATATGGACTAGGATACTAGCAATTTAACTGACAGAGGGAGGCAGGAGTTACTACAGTGTGTGCAGGAAACTTTTCGACAACAATATGTTGCGAGTCCAATGAGGAAGGAGGCACTGCTAGACCTGGTTCTCGAGAATGAGCTGGACCCAAGTGGATTAAGTATCAGTAGGAGAACATTTAGAGGACAATGATCATTGTATCATAAGGTTTTTGTTGACTATGGGAAAGGACAAAGAGCAATCCAGAGTAAGAATAATTAACTATGAGAAAGTCAACTTCAACAAGTCAACCGGTGTAAAAATGGAGCTGGGGCGAATAAATTAGAGTCAACGTTTGGCAGGAAAACAGGAGCTGAACAATGGGCTACCTTCAAAGAAGAGATAGTTCGGGCAGAGTGCTGGTGAACGGTTGTTTTTCACACTGGAGGACGGTAGACAGTGATGTTTTCCAAGGGTCAGTTCTCGGACCAACTGATTTTTTTTTTTGCTATATATATATAAATGAGATGGATCTTGGAATTCAGATTACAATTTCAAAATTTTCCGATGATACCATACTTGGAGCTGTGGTAAACAGCGAGGATGATGCAAACTGCCTACAACAGGATATAGATAGGCTAGCAGAATGGACAGAGAAGTGGCAGGTGGAACTTAATACAGAGGAGTGTGAGGTGATGTATTTTGTCAGATGGAATAGGAAAGCAATATAGACTGAATGGGACAGTTCTAAAGATTGTGCAGGAACAGAGGGACCTGGGGCTCTATATGCATTGATCTTTGAAGGTGGAAGAGCATATATGGAGAGTGTTAAGGAAAGCTTATCAGATCTTGGGCTTCATGATTAGAGGCAAAGATACAAAAGCAGGGAGGTTGTGCTGAAATTTTATAAAGCATTGGTTAGGCCCCAACAAGAGAACTGTGTCCAGTTCTGGTCAGCACACTTTAGGAAGGATGTGAAGGTCCGTGAGAGGGTGCCGAGGAGATTTACCAGAATGGTTCCAGGGATTGGGGGTTGGGTGGGGGGGGGGGGGGGAGCGGCGGGGAAGCGGGATGGTTAATTACAAGGTTAGTTTGGAGAAGATGGACTTGTTCTCCCTGGAGTAAAGGAGGATGAGAGAGGTATGATTAAGGTGTACACGATTATGATAGGCTTAGATAAGATTCGATAAGCCAACTGTGGGACTGCCCCAACAACCAATTTTATCTGCAGCACCTGTGGAAGAGTCTGTCACTCTAGAATTCGCCTTTACAAGGCACTCCAGGCGCTGCTTCCCAAACCACTGACCACCACCAGGCGCTTACCCATTGTCTCCCGAGACAAGGAGGCCAAAGAAGAAGAAGATAAGATAGACAAGGAAAAACGGTTCCCATTAACTGATGAAACACGGACTCGGGGACATAGATGCAAGGTTTGGGTAAGAGATGCAGGGGGAATATGAGGAAGAACTTTTTTACACAGTGGATGTTAATGACCTGGAACTCACTGCCCGTGAGGGTGGTGGAAGCCGAGACAATAAATGATTTCAAAAGGAAACCGGATGGGCACCTGAAGGAAATGAACTTGCAGGGACACGGGGATTGGGAGGGAGAGTGGGAGTGTCTGAATTGTTCCACACAGGGGTGGCACGAAGGGGTCGAATGGCCTTCTCCTGTGTCGTAGATGTCTCTATCACTTTCTGTGACTCTATGTTAGATATGTCTCCTGCGCCGGCCTGGAAAGATCCAAATGCATGGAAGTTCAATGAAACTGTGATCTTAACAGCCACTGACAGCTATGTCCTCACCCTCGTGTGAGGCTCCAGGTCGTCTTACAGGAGGTGACACAGCTCTGTGACCACATCGTTATTGAATCAGAGTCACCTCACATACTCCTCCTGGGTTAGGTTTCGGTAGGAAAAGTGCTCTTGGAAAACCCGGGGTGGGTAGGGCAGATTCCCCTTCCTCCTCCCTCTTTACAGAGCTTCCCCTATCTGTAGCCTCTGCCACATTTCTTGTTCGTTTTACAGACCCAGAGACACTCTAACTACAGTCCACATACCTCGTCCAGAGTTGAGTCACCAGATCCTTTGTCCTCCCTGAATGTCTGCAGCAGCTCACAACACAACCTCCAGAAAACCATCCACAGCACCTCCACTAACTTTACAATAGCAGAAGTAAGTCAAAAGCCCCTCACCTCCAAGTTGGATGTCTGGTCCTTTTAAATAACACGAGAGGGGGTTCCTCGTGCTGCTGAATGTATGTTCAGCTGAGAGTGACTAACACAAGCGGTCAGTGGACATGCCCAGACCAAGTTTCAAAGATGTACATCAAAGCTGTCAGAATCGCTCACGGACGTCACATTCAAACTATCCTCATATGAGCATCACATGCATGTTACAACAGGACTGGACCCTTGCCCAGCATGGGGCACTGTGCTGACCACACTAGCGCCCTGTCCAGCATGGGGCACTGTGCTGACCACACTAGAGCGCTGTCCAGCATGGGGCACTGCGCTGACCACACTAGAGCGCTGTCCAGCATGGGGCACTGTACTGACCACTCTGGCGCCCTGTCCAGCATGGGGCACTGTGCTGACCACACTAGCGCCCTGTCCAGCATGGGACACTGTGCTGACCACACTAGAGCCCTGTCCAGCATGGGGCACTGTGCTGATCATGATAGAAGTAGCCGGCTGTGCTGTTCACGTCATTTTCTGAAACCAGGTTACCATAGCGTTGGCACCAGCGGCGCCATAGATTGAAAATCGCAGCAGGGGATGTTAAGGATTTAAAATAACTCACTTTATAAAGGAAATTGGATGTAAAGTTGAAGGTATAAGATTTTCAAGAATATGGACAGGGGAATGAGATTAATTGGAGGGGTGAGGCCATGGAGAGATTCAAACACCAGAATGAGAATATTAAAATTAAGTTGCTGTCAGACCTGGAGTCAATGTAGATCAGTGAGCACAGGGGTGATGGGTGATCGAGATTTGGTGTGAGTTAGGATACAGGCAGCAGAGTTCTGGATGATCTGTGGTTTATGGAGTTTTATAACTGGGGTGGGGGGTGGTGTGACCAGGATAGTCTTGGAATAGTGCAGTGTGGATTTAGCAAAGGTACAGATGAGGGTTTATGCAGCAGGTGGGCTGAGGCAGAGGTGGAGACGGGTGATATTACAGAGGTGGGAGTAGGCACGGCTGATGATGGAGAAAAAATGGAGATGAACTCAGCTCAGGTTTATATAGAACACAGAGGTTGTAAACTGTCTGGTTCTGTCTCAGTCATTAGCCAGGGTGGAGAATGAGTTTGACAGATAGGGGATGGAGTTTGTATGGAAACCAATGACACTGGCTTCAGTCTTCCCAAAGTTTACATTACAGAACCGTATTTCAGTGAAACAGGGTTGACAGATCTCCTGGCTGGAAATAGAAACAGCAGCAGAAGAAATGATGAGAGAGTAAATGACAAGAACTGTAATACTATTAGCAATGGTTTATAGATCTAATAGTTGGAGATAGAGATTCACCAAGAATAATAACAGAAGTAAGCAGGGCAGAGTAAATGACTGGAGCAGTAATGCAGTTAAAAAACGGTTTATGGAATTAATAGCTAGACAGAGAGAGAGAGAGACTTACCAGGGATACCAACAATAGCGAGGATAGGATAGTAAATGTATTGAATAATCTTAAGTGCGCGATGGATCCGAGCATTTAATGAGAGCCGATCATAATATGTAGAAAGAATGTAAATATCCCAGGATAAACTCCTGTCCATTGTTGTAACATTCCAATCTATTGTTCTCAGATTCTGATCCATCCTCTCCCTCTCTCTAGAGCTGCTGATCCCTGTTCGTGCCGGGGTTATGGTCCAGCTCACAGTATGGGATCACATATTGAAAGGAGTCCCGTTTTAATAGAAGATGGAAACCCTCCAGTGACACAATTAGGATCCATGGAGACTGACATTAATTACAGTCACTGAACAAACAGGTTCAGTCAACCACTTTCAATCCAGCACTTCCTGTATCACAATAAAGTAAAACATTTACCCAGTCTGGATGGGATGTATGAGGGTTGCTGAGGGAAGGAATGGTGGAAATAGCAGAGGCACTGGCCAGAATCATTCAATTCTCCTTGGATATGGGAGTGGTGACAGAGGACTGGAGGTTGCAAATGTTACAACCTGTTGAAAAAAGGACAGATAGGATAAACTCTACAATTATTGACCAATCAGACCGGTGTCACCAGTGGGGAAAAATCTAGAGGTGACAACCCAGGAGAAAAATATTTGTTACTTGGAAAACCATTGGTTTGTAACTGTCTAGTAACATGGATATGCTGAAGGACAATCATGTCTGGCAAAATTCAACAACAACAACTTATATTTATATAATGCCTTTAACATTATAAAACATCCCAAGGTGCTTCACAGGAGCATTACGAAGCAAAGTATAACGCTGAGACACAACAGGAGATATTAGGTCAGATGACCAACAGCTCAGTCAAAGAGGTAGGTTTTAAGGTGTGTCTGAAAGGAGGAAAGCGATGTGGAGAGGCGAAGAGGTGTAGGGAAGATATTACACAGCTTAGGGACCCGGCAGCTGAAGGCACGGCCGCCAGTGGTGCAGTGATTAAAATCAGGGATGCACAAGAGAGCAGAATTAGAGGAGCACAGATATCTCGGTGTGTTGTGGTGCTGGAGGAGATAACAGAGGTAGGGAGGGACGAGGCCATGGAGGGATGTCAAAACAAGGTGGAGAATTTTAAAATCAAGACATTGCTTGACTGGGAGACAATGTCGGTCTTTGGTTGATGAACCGGACTTGGTGTAAGCTAAGACATGGGCAGCAGATTTTTGGATGACCTCACGTTTACAAGAGAGTAGATGTGGGAGATCAGCCAAGAGTGAGATGTAATAGTCACATCTAGAGGTGACAAAGGCACGAATGAGGTTTCAGCAGCAGATGGACTGAGACATGGTGAAGTCGGGTGATGTTACTGAGGTGGAAATAGGCGGTTGTAATTATATCCTGAGAATGAGGTTAAAGCTCATTTTGTGGCGAAATGTGACACCAAGGTTGCAAACAGACTGTCTGAATCTCAGACTGTCACCAGGGAGAGGGATGGAATCAATAGCAAGGGAACAGAGTTGGAGTGGGGAGTCAAAACAATGATTTCAGTCTTCCCAATATTTTATATTGGCTAAGGAACAGTGAACAGAGAGAAGTAGTGAAACGTTGTTGATCAGACTCGATGGGAGTATACAGTGGTGTTCCCCAGGACTCGGTATTAGGATCGCTGCTCTTTTTGCTCTTGGAAAACACGAGGTGGGTAGGACAGAGACCCCCTCCTCCTCCCGCTTTACAGAGCTTCCCCTCTCTACAGCCTCTGCTCCATTTGTTGGTCATGTTACATACCCAGAGACACTGCAACTACAGTCCCCATACCTCGTCCAGAGTTGGGTCACCAAATCCTCTGCCGTCCCTGAATGTCTGCAGCAGCTCACAACACAACCTCCAGAAAACCATCCACAGCACCTCCACTAACTTTACAATAGCAGAAGCAAGTCAAAAGCCCCTCAACTGTAAGTTGGATGCCTGGTCCAGCAGTGCAGCTCACACCATTTTATTGATCCAAACTTCCATAGCACAAGTGGAGCTGGAGAGATGAAATGTGTGGTCAGGGAGAGACAGAGGGAAACAAACTCACTTTAAAAAGTGAATTAGAAAAATACTTTAATATGAACAAGTTTCAGGAATATTGGAAATGGACAGGGGATTGGGATAATCAGAGCGGTGAGGCCATGAAGGGATTTGATCATACGATTGAGAATATTAAAATTAAAGTGTTACTGGACCAAGAGTCAATGTAGGTCAGTGAGCACAGGGTTGTTGGGTGAACAGAATTTGGTATAAATTAGAAGATGCCAGCAGAGTTTTGGATGACCACAAAGTTACAGTGAGTAGAATGTGGGAGACCAGCCGGGAGTGTGTTAGAATAGTCAAATCTCGAGGTAGAAAGGCATGGATGAGGGTTTCAGCAGCAGATGAGCTGAGCTCTATCTCTCTCTCGCTTTTTCTCTTTCTCTCTTTCTCTTTCTCTCTTTGTCGCCTTCACTTGCTCTGCCCCCCTCTGGATCTTATATGTTTCTATCAAGTCGCCTATTAATTCCCTCAACTCCAGCTGATGTAAGCCGATCCTTTCCAGCCTTTCTGCATAAGACAGCACACCCATTCCAGATATTAGTCTAGTAAACCTTCTCTAAACTGCTTCCAACGCATTTACATCCTTCCTTAAATAAGGAGACCAATACTGTACACAATACTCCAGTTCCGAAGAAGGGTCACTGACCCGAAACGTTAACTCTGCTTCTCTTTCCACAGATGCTGCCAGACCTGCTGAGTGGTTCCAGCACTTCTTGTGTTTATATTAATTAGCAATTCTTGCCTGCGCTCTGTTTCCTGTTCGCTAGCCAATCTTCTATCCATACCAATATGTTGCCCCCTTAACCATGAGCTTTTATTTTCCGCATTGACATTTGATGTGACACATTATCAAATGCCTTCTGGTAATCTAAGTACAGTACATCCACCGGTTCCCCTTTAGCCACCGCACATGTTACTTCTTCAAAGAACTCCAATCAATTGGTTAAACATGATTTCCCTTTCACAAAACCATGTTGACTCTACCTGATCACCTTGAATTTTTCTATGTGCCCTGCTATAGCGTCTTTCATACTCACTTCCAATAACTAGTCTGTAGCCAGAAAGCCATCACCTGTTACAGGTCATATGTCTCCTGTTTCTAATCTGATTTTGTGCTGCATTTGAACTGTCATTACTCAATTAACTGCTTGTGACTCTTCACCCTCCTTTTGGTTAATCTGTGACCGTTGATCAGATCTTACGGTTGTGTAGGAGAGCGTTCACAGAGATCTGGATCATCGGCTTGGCTCACTTGGTTTGTGAGAAATGACAAACTCAGTTGAGCGATCTTTGCTGGGAATGGGTAGGAGATTTGGAGACAGAGAGAGATTACAATCGGCCAGATGCCTGTGGTTATTGCAAAGTCTACATAGGAATTTTGTGACAGAGAGCTGGAGAGAGAGAATGTACACTCTAAAACATGTGATTAGCGTTGGGACTGGCTCAGAAATCTCGAAGCTGGTGGCATTGGCAAATTTGGAGATTCTACTCTGTATTCCAAGAACTAAGTCATTTATGTACCGCAAAATCACAATGGCCCCAACACTGAACTTTGGGGAACTCCCACTGTCTACCATCCTCCAAACCTCAAAACAACCATTTATTACCACTCGCTGTTTTCTATCCTTAATCCAATTTGACAATGATCCTCTTATTCCATGAGCCTCAATTTTGCTAACCAGCCTTTTACGTGGTACCTTATCAAACACGTTCTTAAAATACATGTACACAAAATCCACGGCATTCCCTTCATCAACCGTCTCTGTTACATGATCGAAAACTTCAAGTAAATGAGTGAAGTATGATCTACCTTTACTGGAGTGTGTACGAGATGGGTTTCTGGAGCAGAACATTGAAGGACTAAGAATCGGGCTATTTTATGTAACGAGAAAGGATTAGTTTATAACACTGCTATAAAGGAGCATTTGGGAAATAATGACCATATTATGATAGAATTTCACATTCCATTTGAATGTGATAAATCTGAAACCAGGGTGTTCAATCTGAACAAGGGAAACCATGAAGGTACGGGGGCAAATTGTCAATTTAGTGTTAGCAAAGAGGTAGTACTTGAAAATGTAACTGGATTGAAGGCTGATAAATCCCTGGACCAGATGAACTACATCCCAGAGTGTTAAAGGAGGTGGCATTATAGATGGTGGATGTATTTATGGGAATCGTTCAAATTTCTCGATTCGGGAAGAGTTCCTGAGGACTGGTAAGTAACAAATGTAACCCCACTATTTAAGAAGGGTGGGAGAGGGAGAATGAGAACTGCAGGCCTGTTAGTTTAACATCAGTAATAGGGAAAATGTTAGAATCTATTGTCAAGGATGTGATAACTGGACACTTCGAAAATAATAGTAAAATTGGCAGAGTCAACGTGGATTTATGAAAGGGGTATTATGTTAGAATTAGAATTAGAATTAGAACATTACAGCGCAGTACAGGCCCTTCGGCCATCGATGTTGCGCCGACCTGTGTAACAAACCTGTTGAAGTTTTTTGAGGATGTTACTTGCTGCATTACTAAAGGAGAACCAGCAGGTGTGGTGCATTTGGACCTATTTTGGTGAGGTCCCACACAGGTGATTAGTAAATAAAATTACAGCACATGGAATTGGGGGCAATATGCTGGTATGGATCGAGAACTGGTTAACAGACAGAAAACAGAGAGCAGGAATAAACGGGTCATTCTCCGGATGGCAGGATGTTACTAGTGGGTAACACAAGGATCAGTACTAGGGCCACTGCTGTTCACAATCTATACAAATAATTTGAATTTGGGGACCAAATGTAATACTTACAAATTTGCTGATGACACAAAACTAGGTGGGAAAGTAGGTTGTGAAGAGGATGCAAGGAGGCTTCAAGTGGATTTGGACAGGCTAAGTGAGTGGGCAAGAACATGGCAGCTGGAATATAATATGAATAAGTATCAAGTGCTCCACTCCGGTAAAACAAAAACAGAAAGACAGAATATTTCTGGACTGGAGAGAGGTTGCGACGTGTTGATTTTCAAAGAGACCTGTGTTTCCTTGTGCATGAGTCACTGAAAGCAAATGTGCAGGTGCACCAATCAATTTGGAAGGCAAATGGTATGTTGGCCTCCATCTCAAATGGGTTTTGAATCCAGGAGTAAAGATGTCTGGCTGCAATTGTATCCCGCCTTGCTGAGACTGCACCTGGAGTATTGCGTACAGTCTTGGTCTCCTTGTCTAAAACAACAAAGAACAAAGAACAGTACAGCACAGGAACAGGCCATTCGGTCCTCCAGGCCTGTGCCGATGTTGATGCCTGCCCAAACTAAAACCTTCTGCACTTCCGTGGTCCGTATGCCTCTATTCCCATCCTATTCATGTATTTGTCAAGATGCCTCTTAAACGTCGCTATGGTACCTGCTTCCACCATCTCCCTCGGCAACAAGTTCCAGGCACTCACCACCCTCTGTGTAAAGAACTTGCCTCGCAAATCCCCTCTAAACTTTGCCCCTCTCACCTTAAAACTATGTCCCCTTTTAACTGACTCTTCCACCCTGGGAAAAAGCTTCTGAATATCCACTCTGTCCTTGCCGCTTATAAATTTGTAAACCTCTATCATGTCGCCCCTCCACCTCCGTCCTTCCAGTGAAAACAATCCGAGTTTATCCAACCTCTCCTCATAGCTAATGCCCTCCAGACCAGGCAACATCCTGGTAAACCTCTTCTGTACCCTCTCCAAAGCCTCAACTTCCTTCTGGTAGTGTGGCGACCAGAATTGCACACAATATTCGAAGTGTGGCCTAACTAAAGTTCTGTATAGCTGCAGCATGACTTGCCTATTTTTATACTCTGTGCTTCGACCGATGAAGGCAAGCATGCCGTATGCCTTCTTGACTACCTTATCCACCTGCGTTGCCACTTTCAGTGACCTGTGGATCTGCACGCTCAGATCTTTTTGCCTGTCAATACTCCTAAGGGTTCTGCCATTTACTGCATACCTCCCACCTGTGTTAGACCTCCCAAAATGCGTTACCTCACATTTGTCCGGATGAAACTCCATCTGCCATTTCTCCGCCCAAGTCTCCAACCGATCTATATCCTGCTGTATCCTCTGACAATCCTCATCACTGTCCGCAACTGCACCAACCTTTGTGTCATCCACAAACTAATTATCAGACCAGCTACTTTTTCCTCCATATCATTTATATATACTACAAACAGCAAAGGTCCCAGCACTGATCCCTGTGGAACACCACTAGTCACATTCCTCCATTCAGAAAAGCACCCTCTGTCTTCTATGACTGAGCCAGTTATGTATCCATCTTGCCAGCTCCCCTCTGATCCCATATGACTTCACCTTTTGTACCAGTCTGCCATGAGGGACCTTGTCAAAGGCTCCCAGAAGTCCATCTAGATAACATCCACTGCCCTTCCTTCATCAGTCATCTTCGTCACTTCCTCAAAAAACACGATCAAATTAGAGAGACGCGACCTCCCCTTCACAAAACCATGCTGCCTCTCGCTAATAAGTCCATTTGTTTCCAAATGGGAGTAAATCCTGTCCCGAAGAATCCTCTCTAATAATTTCCCTACCACTGACGTAAGGCGAACCGGCCTATAATTTCCTGGATTATCCTTGCTACCCTTCTTAAACAAAGGAACAACATTGGCTATTCGCCAGTCCTCTGGGACCTCAACTGTAGCCAATGAGGATGCAAAGATTTCTGTCAAGGCCCCAGCAATTTCTTCCCTTGCCTCTCTCAGTATTCTGGGGTAGATCCCACCAGGCCCTGGGGACTTATCTACCTTAATGCTTTGCAAGACACCCAACACATCCTCCTTTTTGATAATGAGATGAATGAGACTATCTGCACTCCCTTCCCTCGGCTCATCATCCACCAAGTTCTTCTCCTTGGTGAATGCTGATGCAAAGTACTCATTTAGTACCTCGCCCATTTCCTCTGGCTCCACACATAGATTCCCTTCTCTGACCTTGAGTGGGCCAACCCTTTCCCTGGTTACCCTCTTGCTCTTTATATACGTATATAAGGCCTTTGGTTTTTCCTTAATCCTGTTTGCCAATGTCTTCTCATAACCCCTTTGAGCCCTCCTGACTCCTTGCTTAAGTTCCTTCCTACTGTCTTTATATTCCTCAAGGGATTCGTCTGTTCCTAGTCTTCCATCTCTTATGAATGCTTCCTTTTTCTTTTTGACAAGGCTCACAATATCCCACGTTATCCAAGCTTCCCGAAACTTGCCAAACCTATCCTTCTTCCTCACAGGAACATGTTGGTCCTGGATTCTAATCAGCGGACGATTGAAAGACTCCCACATGTCAGATGTTGATTTACCCTCAAATAGTCGTCCCCAATTTAAATTCTTCAGTTCCTGCCTAATATTGTTATAATTAGCCTTCCCCCAATTTAGCACTTGCAGCCGAGGACTACTCTTATCCTTATCCACAAGTACCTTAGAACTTATGGAATTATGGTCACTGTTCCCGAAATGCTCCCCGATGAAACTTCGACCACCTGGCCGGGCTCATTCCCCAATACCAGGTCCAGTACGGCCCCATTCTTAGTTGGACTATCGACGTATTGTTTCAAGAAGCCCTCCTGGATGTTCCTTACAAATTCTACCCCATCCACGCCCCTAGCACGAAGTGAGTCCCAGTCAATATCGGGGAAGTTAAAATCACCCACCACTACAACCCTGTTACTTTTACATCTTTCCGAAATCTGTCTACATATCTGCTCCTCTACCTCCCGCTGGCTGTTGGGAGACCAGTAGTCAACCCCCAACATCGTGACTGCACCTTTCCTATTCCTGAACTCCACCCATATTGCCTCGCTTCATGACCCCTCCGTGGTGTCCTCCCGCAGTACAGCTGTGATATTCTCCTTAACCAGTAATGCAACTCCCCCACCCCTTTTACATCCCCCTCGTTCCCGCCTGAAGCTTCTAAATCCTGGAATATTTAGCTGCCAATCCTGTCCCTCCCTCAACCAAGTCTCTGTAATAGCAACAACATCATAGTTCCAAGTACTAATCCATGCTCTAAGATCATCTGCCTTACCTGTTATACTTCTCACATTGAAAGAATTGCACTTCAGACCACCAGTCCCGCTGTGCTCTGCAACATCTCCCTGCCTGCTCTTCCTCTTAGTCTTACTGTCCTTACTGTCCTAGTTCCACCTCATTTATTTCACTTGCTGTCCTACTGCTCTGGTTCCCACCCCCCTGCCACACTAGTTTAAACCCTCCCGAGTGACGCTAGCAAACCTCGCAGCCAGGTTATTTGTGCCCCTCCAGTTCAAATGCAACCCGTCCTTCTTGTGCAGGTCTCATCTGTCCCTGAAGAGATCTCAATGGTCCAGATATCTGAAACCCTCCCTTCTACACCAGCTGTTCAGCTCCGTGTTTAGCTGCACGAGCTTCCTATTTCTAGCCTCACTGGCACGTGACACAGAAGGATATATTTGCCATGCAGGGATTGCAACTGAGGTTCAGCAGGATATCCATGGATGGCAGGATTGTCTTATGAGGAGAGATAGAGAAAAATGGGCCTGTATTCTCTCGCATTTCAAAAAATGAGCAGTGATCTCATACAAAATTCTTACGGGGGTGATGGGGTGGCTGCAGATCGGATTTTTCCCCTGTCTGGTGAGTCTACAACCAGGGGACATAAACTCAGAATAAGGGGCAGGCAAATTAAGACTGAGATGAAGAAGAATAACTTTACTCAGAGGGTGGTAAATCTTTGGAATTCACTACCACAGAGGGTGTGGAAGCTCAATATTGAGCATGTTCAAGACAGAAATCAATGAATTTCGGGAGACAAATGACATCAAGGGATACAGGGATAGCACGGGAATGTGGCGTTTAGGTAGATGATTAGCCATGATCTAATTGAATGACAGAGCAGTGTCGATGGGCTGAATGGCCTACTCCTGCTCCTATGTTCCTGCAAACACGTGCTTGCTATCCTTCATTCCCTCAAACCTCTCCAAGTTTCTGTTGATTTCTTCTCTAATTATTGTTTGCAGAACATTACCCTCTACTGATGTTAAACTAATTGGTCTGTAATTGCTAGGACTGTGCTCACAACATCATTAAAAATATGCAGATTTAAGGTAATTGGCAAAGAACCAGAGACAAATTGAAGAGAATTTTCTGACACAGTGAGTTGCCAAATTTAGAGCCCCCGGTTGTCTAGAAACATACAGAAACATAAATCAGAAAAATAAAGCTTATGACAGTCACAAACAAATAATAATTTAGAAAGCTGAGAGGAGTAAAGAAAGTGCAGGGGTGAAGTAAAGAAAGGAAATTAGAAAAGCAAAGAGAGGGCATGAAAAAATATTGGCAGATAAAATCAAGGAAAACCCAAAGATGGTTGATCAGTACATTAAGAATAAAAGGATAACTAAGGAAAGGGGAGGACATATCAGAGATGTACAAGGTAGTTTGTGCATGGTTGCAAAAGATGTTGGCAGGGTCCTTAATGGATTTTATGTCTCCATCTTCACAAAGTAAAGGGATGATGTAGACATTGTAATTAAAGAGGAGGAGTGTGAAATATTAGATACAATCAGCATAATGAGAGAGGAATTACTCGAGGGTCTGAAATCCTTGAAAGTGGATAAATCGCCAGGGCAGGATGGATGGTATCCCGGGCTGTTAAAGGAAGCGAGGGAGGAAATAGCAGATACTCTGAGGATCATCTTCACATTCTCACTAGATACAGGCGAGGCAGTAGACGATTGGAGGTCTGTGAACATAGTGCCAGTGTTTAAACATAGTGCAAAGGTTAGGCCAAATAATTATAGGCTGGTCAGTCTGACCGAAAGGCCCACTACCCGAAACAAACCCCATGAGACCCGACGTCATATGTCGGGTTCGGGTCGGATCGCTCTTCCGGATCCGGTTTTCGGGCTCGGGTTGGGTCGGACACACACAGTACTACCTTTTGCTTGGCTGGGAATGAAAGAGAAGTTGAGTAAGTAAGCATCAACATTTGAAAAGCCTGCCAGAGCTGGGAGTCTGTGACGTCAAGGAGGGAAACGTGCATCTGGACTCAACAGACGGTGAGTCTGCGCAGTGAGAAAGTGAGTGTTTCTATGATGTCACGGCGCTCATGATGCAGCTTCCTTCCATTCAATCCAAAAGTGCTAAGTACAGTGAGTGCAATATGGTCGGGTCAGGCTCGGGCCGGCTCGGACTCGGGTCCAATGTGGTTCTGTGAGGTTTAGTCGGTTTTATTTCCAGACCCGAGCAGGCCTTTAGATTAGATTAGAGATACAGCACTGAACCAGGCCCTTCGGCCCACCAAGTCTGTGCCGAACATCAACCCCCCATTTATACTAATCCTACACTAATCCCATATTCCTACCAAACATCCCCAAATGTCCCTATATTTCCCTACCACCTACCTACACTAGTGACAATTTATAATGGCCAATTTACCTATCAACCTGCAAGTCTTTTGGCTTGTGGGAGGAAACCGGAGCACCCGGTGAAAACACACGCAGACACAGGGAGAACTTGCAAACACCACACAGGCAGTACCTGGAATCGAACCCGGGTCCCTGGAGCTGTGAGGCTGCGGTGCTAACCACTGCGCCATTGTGCCGGACATCGGTGGGCAAATTATTAGAATCAATTCTCAGCTACGATAAACTGTCACTTAGAAAGGCAAAGATTAATCAGGGATAGTCAGCATGGATTTGTTAAGGGAGGGTCTTGTCTTACTAACATAACTAAGTTTTTTGAGGAAGGAGCAAAAAGGATTGATAAAGGTAGTGCAGTGGATGTGGTCTACATGGACTTTAGTAAGGCGTTTGACAAGGTCCCACATGGCAGACTGATCAGAACAGTGAAAGCTCATGAGATACAGGGGAATGTGGCAAGTCGGATCCAAAATTGGCCCAATGTCAGGAAACAAAGGGTAATGGTCGACAGATGTTTCTTGTGAATGGAAAGCGGTGTCTAGTGGCGTTCCCAGGTCTCAGTGTTGGGTCCCTTGCAATTTGTGATAGATATTAATGCTTTGGACTTAAATGTGGGAGGCATGATTGGAAAATTTGCTGATGACACAAAAATTGGTCATGTAGTTGATAGTGAAGAGGATAGCTGTGGACTCCAGAATGATATCAATGGTTTAAATGGTTTGGTTGAGTGGGCGAAAAAGTGGCAAATGGAAGTCAATCTGGGGAACTGTGAGGTAATGCAGTTGGGAAGGGCAAATAAAGCGAAGGAATACACAACAGACAGGAGGATAGTGAAAGGGGTAGAAGATGTTAGAGACCTTGGAGTGTTTGTCCACAGTTCCTGGAAGGTGGCAGGACAGGTAGACAGAGTGGTGAAGAAGGCATATGGAATGCTTTTCTTTACTGGCCGATATATAGAATACAAAAGGAGGGATGTAATTCTGGAATTGTATAAAACACTGGTTAGGCCACAGCTGGAGTATTGTGTACAGTGCTGGTCACCACATTACAGGAAGGACATAATTGCTTTGGAGAGAGTACAGAGAAGATTTTCAAGAATGTTGCCAGTGATGGAAAATTGCATCCATGATGAAAGATTGGATAGGCTAAGATTGTTTTCTTTAGAACAGAGGAGACTGAGGGGTGACTTGATTGAGGTGTACAAAATTATGAGGGGCCCAGGTAGAGTAGTCAGGAAGGACATGTTTCCCCCATTGGAGAGGTCAATTACCAGGGAGCACAGATTTAATTGATTGGTAGACGGATCAAAGGGGACGTGAGGACAAACATTTTCACCCAGAGGGTGGTGGGTGTCTGGAATTCACTGCCAGGACGGTGGTGGAGGCAAAAACCATCAAAGATTTTAAAAGGTACCTGGACCTACACCTGAAGTGCTGCAACTGGCAAGGCCATGGACCAGCGGCTGGAAGATGGGATTAGATTGGGTGGCTAGTTTTTTCAGCCAGCCGAGACACATTGGGCTGAATAGCCTCCTTTTGTGCCATAACCCTTCCATGGATATTTGGTCCTATCGGTCTGTGGGTGGGATCTGGAATTCAATGCCTGAAATCATGGTGGAAGCAGATTCAATAATATCTTTCAGAAGGGAATATAACAAAAACTTGACAAGGAAAAAAAAATCAACAGGAGTCTGGGGAAAGAGGAGGGAGTGGGACTAATTAGTTAGCTCTTTGAAGGAGACAGCACTGATACAATGGACATTCTGTGCTGCATCAATCTATGATTATATGAACAAGGGACAAAGAGAGAGAGGGAGAAAGGGTGAAAGAGAAAAGGAAAATAGATACAGAGTTAAAGAGAAGTTTCTACCAGTTTTCAGGGGTTGGGACTGTGATTCGTGATCTGCCCGTGCCCATTCCTGTTGAGGCAGGTGACACACAGACTTCCTGCTGCCTCCTCATTTGCATGAATTCTACGTACCGCCTAGGGTGACCCGCGCTGCTGTCTGTCTGCAAGCTGAACAGGGACATAACTGTGTTTGAGGCTGGCACGTGCTTCAGCCAGGATTCAGCTCTTAAAGGTAGTCTGTCCCTCTTAAAGGGAAGCTGTACTGAATCACAGGAGGCTGCTGCTGACTGTGAATGCTGCAAATGGAGACAAGGTAAATGGAATACTAGGGCAGAGAGAGGGCTGTGCTGTTCACGGATGTCGTGCTGGAGGCCTTCGTCATGGAGGTTGACCGGAGGAGAGAGGCCATGTTTCTGTGGGGTGGGGCGGAGACCCTCAAGGAACGTCTTCCGAAGGGAATGGGAGCAGGTGGCCAGGGAGGTCAATGCAAGAAGTATGGCCCCAAGGACCTGGCAGCAGAGCCAGAAGAAGTTTGATGAGCTCATACGGGTGGTGAATGTCAGTGAATTCATTGCTACATGGCATCTCCTACCCCCTACATCACCAACCTCTCAAACTGCTCAATGTACCACACCCCCATCACTTAGTTTAAAAGACGTATAGCAAAGCTGCTGGAATGGCTGATTGGTGTCAGATCAAATCCCTCTGCACACTACCAGCACATACTTGGTGAACAGGGACGAGAGCCCTGCTTAGCATGGAGCAGTGGAAGTGACCGGCAGCTCAGCTGATACCATTTTATGGATCCAAACGTCCATGGCATTGGGCCCAGTGACACTGCAGAGCTGAGAATACCTGCCATAGACCGAAACAGAGGGAAAGAAGCCTTCTTTTAAATCGGAATTGAAGAAAAGACTTGAAGGCAGGAATATGGGAATGGACAGGGCAATGGGACTAATTGAGGATGAGATTCAAACACAAGAATGAAAATATTAAATTTAAGGTGCTGCTGGTCCCGGAGCTAATGTAGATCAGTGAGCACAGGGGTGATGGGTGATCAGGATTTGGGGTGATGGGTGATCAGGATTTGGTGCGAATTAGTTTACAGGCAGCAGAGTTCTGGATGGGCAGTGGTTTATGGAGGTTTATAAGTGGGAGGGTGACCAGGATAGAACTGGAATAGTCAAGTGTGGATTTAACAGATTTAAAGATTGATGAAGACAAATGTAGGTCCCTTACCGTCAGAAACAGTGGAATTAATTATGGGGAACAAAGAAATGGCTGACCAACTAAATGCATACTTTGGTTCTGTCTTCACAAAGGAGAACACAAATATCATACCAGAAATGTTGGGGAACACGGGGTTTAGTGAGAGAGAGTAACTTAAGGAAATCTGTATTAGTAGAGAAATGGTGTTGGGGAAACTGATGGTATTGAAGGCCGATAAATTCCCAGGGCCTGATAATCTACATCTCAGAGTGCTGAAGGAAGTGATCCTAGAAATAATGGATGCATTGGTGGTCATCTTCCAAAATTCTATACATTCTGGATCATTTCCTAACGATTGGAATGTAGCTAATGTAACCCCAGGGAGGTTGAGAGAAAGCAGGGAATTATCGACAAGTCAGCCTGACGTCGGTGGTGGGGAAAGTTCTAGAGTCCATTATCAAAGATTTTATAGAGGAGCACTTGGAGAAAAGTGGTTGAATCGGACAGAGTCAGCATGGATTTACGAAAGGGAAATCACGCTTGACAAATCTACAAGAATTCTTCGAGGATGTAACTAGTAGAGGGGGAGCCAGTGGGTGTGGTTTATTTGGACTTTCAGAAGGCTTTCGGCAAAGTCCCACGTAACACATTAGCCTGTAAAATTAAAGCGCATGAGATTGGTGCTGGTGTATTGTGATATATAGAAAATTGATTGGCAGACAGGAAACCCAAGAGTAGGAATAAATGGGTCTTTTATTCCGAATGGCAGGCTATTCACCTGCTAATGTCACTAGTGGGGTACCATAGGGATTGGTGATAGGACCCCAGCTATTCACAATATATCTTACTGATTTCGGTGAGGGATCTAAATGTAATATCTCCAAATTTGCAGATGACACGAAACAGGGTGGGAGGGTGAGTTGTGAGGAGGATGCAGAGAGGCTTCAGGGTGATTTGGACAAATTGAGTGAGTGGGCTAATGCATGGCAGATGCAGTACAATGTGGATAAATGTGAGGTTAATCACTTTGGTAGCAAAAGCAGGAAGGCAGATTATTATCTGAATGGCTATAAACTGAAAGAGGGGAATATGCAAGGAGAGCTGGGTGTTCTCGTACACCAGTCACTGAAGGTAAGAATGCAGGTGCAAAGGACATTAAAGAAGGCAAATAGTATGTTGGCCTTCAGAGCGAGATGATTCGAGTACAGGAGCAGGGATGTCTTGTTGCAATTATTCAGGGCCTTGGTGAGGCCACACCTGGAATATTGTGTGCAGTTTTGGTCTCCTTATTTAAGGAAGGATGTTATTGCTATAGGTTTACCAGACTGATTCCCTGGATGGCGGGACTGACGTATGAGGAGAGATTGAGTCGGTTAGAATTAGCTTCGCTGGAGTTCAGAAGATTGATGGGGATCTCATAGGAACCTATAAAATTCTAACAGGACTTGACAGAACAGATACAGGAAGGATGTCCCCGATGGTCGGGGAGTCCAGAACCAGTGGACGTCGTCTAAGGATACGGGGTAAAACTTTCAGGACTGATATGCAAAATTTCTACACCCAGAGAGTGGTGAGCCTGTGGAATTCGCTGCCGCAGAAAGCAGTTGAGGCCAAAACATTGCATGTTTTCAAGAAGGAGTTAGATATAGCTCTCAGGATGAAAGGGATCAAAGGAAATGGGGGGAAAGCGCAAACAGGTCGCTGAGTTGGACGATCAGCCATGATCATAATGAATGGCAGGGCAGGCTCGAAGGGCCTGTTAACTGTTTCTATGTTAACAACGGCACAGATGAGGGTTTATGAAGCAAATGAGCTGAGGCAGACGGGTGATATTACAGAGCTGATTTACGGTCAGTCCTTTAATAATTGGACAGTGATTGTTCTGTAGGTGATTTACGGTCAGTCCTTTAATAATTGGGCAGTGATTGTTCTGTAGGTGATTTACGGTCAGTCCTTTAATAATTGGACAGTGACTGTTCTGTAGGTGATTTACGGTCAGTCCTTTAATAATTGGACAGTGATTGTTCTGTAGGTGATTTACGGTCAGTCCTTTAATAATTGGACAGTGACTGTTCTGTAGGTGATTTACGGTCAGTCCTTTAATAATTGGACAGTGATTGTTCTGTAGGTGATTTACGGTCAGTCCTTTAATAATTGGGCAGTGATTGTTCTGCAGGTGATTTACGGTCAGTCCTTTAATAATTGGACAGTGATTGTTCTGTAGGTGATTTACGGTCAGTCCTTTAATAATTGGACAGTGATTGTTCTGTAGGTGATTTACGGTCAGTTCTTTAATAATTGGGCAGTGATTGTTCTGCAGGAGATTTACGGTCAGTCCTTTAATAATTGGACAGTGATTGTTCTGTAGGTGATTTACGGTCAGTCCTTTAATAATTGGACAGTGATTGTTCTGTAGGTGATTTACGGTCAGTACTTTAATAATTGGACAGTGATTGTTCTGTAGGTGATTTACGGTCAGTTCTTTAATAATTGGACAGTGATTGTTCTGCAGGTGATTTACGGTCAGTTCTTCAATAATTGGACAGTGATTGTTCTGTAGGTGATTTACGGTCAGTTCTTTAATAATTGGACAGTGATTGTTCTGTAGGTGATTTACGGTCAGTTCTTTAATAATTGGACAGTGATTGTTCTGTCGATGATTTACGGTCAGTCCTTTAATAATTGGACAGTGATTGTTCTGTAGGTGATTTACGGTCAGTCCTTTAATAATTGGACAGTGATTGTTCTGTAGGTGATTTCCGGTCAGTCCTTTAATAATTGGACAGTGATTGTTCTGTAGGTGATTTACGGTCAGTCCTTTAATAATTGGAAAGTGATTGTTCTGTAGGTGATTTACGGTCAGTCCTTTAATAATTGGACAGTGATTGTTCTGTAGGTGATTTACGGTCAGTCCTTTAATAATTGGACAGTGATTGTTCTGTAGGTGATTTACGGTCAGTCCTTTAATAATTGGACAGTGATTGTTCTGCAGGTGATTTACGGTCAGGCCTTTAATAATTGGACAGTGATTGTTCTGTAGGTGATTGACGGTCAGTCCTTTATTAATTGGACAGTGATTGTTCTGTAGGTAATTTATGGTCAGTCCTTTAATAATTGGACAGTGATTCTTCTGTAGGTGATTTACGGTCAGTCATTTAATAATTGGACAGTGATTGTTCTGTAGGTGATTTACGGTCCGTCCTTTAATAATTGGACAGTGATTGTTCTGTAGGTTATTTACGGTCAGTCCTTTAATAATTGGACAGTGATTGTTCTGTAGGTGATTTATGGTCAGTCCTTTAATAATTGGACAGTGATTGTTCTGTAGGTGATTTACGGTCAGTCCTTTAATAATTGGACAGTGATTGTTCTGTAGGTGATTTACGGTCAGTCCTTTAATAATTGGACAGTGATTGTTCTGTAGGTGATTTACGGTCAGTCCTTTAATAATTGGACAGTGATAGTTCTGTCGGTGATTTACGGTCAGTCCTTTAATAATTGGACAGTGATTGTTCTGTAGGTGATTTACGGTCAGTCCTTTAATAATTGGACAGTGATTGTTCTGTCGGTGATTTACGGTCAGTCCTTTAATAATTGGACAGTGATTGTTCTGTAGGTGATTTACGGTCAGTCCTTTAATAATTGGACAGTGATTGTTCTGTAGGTGATTTACGCTCAGTCCTTTAATAATTGGACAGTGATTGTTCTGTAGGTGATTTACGGTCAGTCCTTTAATAATTGGACAGTGATTGTTCTGGAGGTGATTTACGGTCAGTCCTTTAATAATTGGACAGTGATTGTTCTGTAGGTGTTTTACGGTCAGTCCTTTAAAATTGGGACAGTGATTGTTCTGTAGGTGATTTACGGTCAGTCCTTTAATAATTGGACAGTGATTGTTCTGTAGGTGTTTTACAGTCAGTCCTTTAAAATTGGGCAGTGATTGTTCTGCTGGTGATTTGCGGTCAGTCCTTTAATAATTGGGCAGTGATTGTTCTGCAGGTGATTTACGGTCAGTCCTTTAATAATTGGACAGTGATTGTTCTGTAGGTGATTTACGGTCAGTCCTTTAATAATTGGACAGTGATTGTTCTGTAGGTGATTTACGGTCAGTCCTTTAATAATTGGGCAGTGATTGTTCTGCAGGTGATTTACGGTCAGTCCTTTAATAATTGGACAGTGATTGTTCTGTAGGTGATTTACGGTCAGTCCTTTAATAATTGGACAGTGATTGTTCTGTAGGTGATTTACGGTCAGTTCTTTAATAATTGGGCAGTGATGGTTCTGTAGGAGATTTACGGTCAGTCCTTTAATAATTGGACAGTGATTGTTCTGTAGGTGATTTACGGTCAGTCCTTTAATAATTGGACAGTGATTGTTCTGTAGGTGATTTACGGTCAGTCCTTTAATAATTGGACAGTGATTGCTCTGTAGGTGATTTACGGTCAGTTCTTTAATAATTGGACAGTGATTGTTCTGCAGGTGATTTACGGTCAGTTCTTCAATAATTGGACAGTGATTGTTCTGTAGGTGATTTACGGTCAGTTCTTTAATAATTGGACAGCGATTGTTCTGTAGGTGATTTACGGTCAGTTCTTTAATAATTGGACAGTGATTGTTCTGTCGGTGATTTACGGTCAGTCCTTTAATAATTGGACAGTGATTGTTCTGTAGATGATTTCCGGTCAGTCCTTTAATAATTGGACAGTGATTGTTCTGTAGTTGATTTACGGTCAGTCCTTTAATAATTGGACAGTGATTGTTCTGTAGGTGATTTACGGTCAGTCCTTTAATAATTGGACAGTGATTGTTCTGCAGGTGATTTACGGTCAGTCCTTTAATAATTGGACAGTGATTGTTCTGTAGGTGGGTTACGGTCAGTCCTTTAATAATTGGACAGTGATTGTTCTGTAGGTGATTTACGGTCAGTCCTTTAATAATTGGACAGTGATTGTTCTGTAGGTGATTTACGGTCAGGCCTTTAATAATTGGACAGTGATTGTTCTGTAGGTGATTTACGGTCAGTCCTTTAATAATTGGACAGTGATTGTTCTGTAGGTGATTTACGGTCAGTCCTTTAATAATTGGACAGTGATTGTTCTGTAGGTGATTTACGGTCAGTCCTTTAATAATTGGGCAGTGATAGTTCTGTCTGTGATTTACGGTCAGTCCTTTAATAATTGGACAGTGATTGTTCTGTAGGTGATTTACTGTCAGTCCTTTAATAATTGGACAGTGATTGTTCTGTAGGTGGTTTACGGTCAGTCCTTTAATAATTGGATAGTGATTGTTCTGTAGGTGATTTACGGTCAGTTCTTTAATAATTGGGCAGTGATTGTTCTGTAGGAGATTTACGGTCAGTCCTTTAATAATTGGACAGTGATTGTTCTGTAGGTGATTTACGGTCAGTCCTTTAATAATTGGACAGTGATTGTTCTGTAGGTGATTTACGGTCAGTCCTTTAATAATTGGACAGTGATTGTTCTGTAGGTGATTTACGGTCAGTTCTTTAATAATTGGACAGTGATTGTTCTGCAGGTGATTTACGGTCAGTTCTTCAATAATTGGACAGTGATTGTTCTGTAGGTGATTTACGGTCAGTTCTTTAATAATTGGACAGCGATTGTTCTGTAGGTGATTTACGGTCAGTTCTTTAATAATTGGACAGTGATTGTTCTGTCGGTGATTTACGGTCAGTCCTTTAATAATTGGACAGTGATTGTTCTGTAGATGATTTCCGGTCAGTCCTTTAATAATTGGACAGTGATTGTTCTGTAGTTGATTTACGGTCAGTCCTTTAATAATTGGACAGTGATTGTTCTGTAGGTGATTTACGGTCAGTCCTTTAATAATTGGACAGTGATTGTTCTGCAGGTGATTTACGGTCAGTCCTTTAATAATTGGACAGTGATTGTTCTGTAGGTGGGTTACGGTCAGTCCTTTAATAATTGGACAGTGATTGTTCTGTAGGTGATTTACGGTCAGTCCTTTAATAATTGGACAGTGATTGTTCTGTAGGTGATTTACGGTCAGGCCTTTAATAATTGGACAGTGATTGTTCTGTAGGTGATTGACGGTCAGTCCTTTATTAATTGGACAGTGATTGTTCTGTAGGTAATTTATGGTCAGTCCTTTAATAATTGGACAGTGATTGTTCTGTAGGTGATTTACGGTCAGTCATTAAATAATTGGACAGTGATTGTTCTGTAGGTGATTTACGGTCAGTCCTTTAATAATTGGACAGTGATTGTTCTGTAGGTGATTTACGGTCAGTCATTTAATAATTGGACAGTGATTGTTCTGTAGGTGATTTACGGTCAGTCCTTTAATAATTGGACAGTGATTGTTCTGTAGGTGATTTACGGTCAGTCCTTTAATAATTGGGCAGTGATAGTTCTGTCTGTGATTTACGGTCAGTCCTTTAATAATTGGACAGTGATTGTTCTGTAGGTGATTTACGGTCAGTCCTTTAATAATTGGACAGTGATTGTTCTGTAGGTGGTTTACGGTCAGTCCGTTAATAATTGGATAGTGATTGTTCTGTAGGTGATTTACGGTCAGTCCTTTAATAATTGGACAGTGATTGTTCTGTAGGTGATTTACGGTCAGTCCTTTAATAATTGAACAGTGATTGTTCTGTCGGTGATTTACGGTCAGTCCTTTAATAATTGGACAGTGATTGTTCTGTAGGTGATTTACGGTCAGCCCTTTAATAATTGGACAGTGATTGTTCTGTAGGTGATTTACGGTCAGTCCTTTAATAATTGGACAGTGATTGTTCTGCAGGTGATTTACGGTCAGGCCTTTAATAATTGGACAGTGATTGTTCTGTAGGTGATTGACGGTCAGTCCTTTATTAATTGGACAGTGATTGTTCTGTAGGTAATTTATGGTCAGTCCTTTAATAATTGGACAGTGATTGTTCTGTAGGTGATTTACGGTCAGTCATTTAATAATTGGACAGTGATTGTTCTGTAGGTGATTTACGGTCAGTCCTTTAATAATTGGACAGTGATTGTTCTGTAGGTGATTTACGGTCAGTCATTTAATAATTGGACAGTGATTGTTCTGTAGGTGATTTACGGTCAGTCCTTTAATAATTGGACAGTGATTGTTCTGTCGGTGATTTACGGTCAGTCCTTTAATAATTGGGCAGTGATAGTTCTGTCTGTGATTTACGGTCAGTCCTTTAATAATTGGACAGTGATTGTTCTGTAGGTGATTTACGGTCAGTCCTTTAATAATTGGACAGTGATTGTTCTGTAGGTGGTTTACGGTCAGTCCTTTAATAATTGGATAGTGATTGTTCTGTAGGTGATTTACGGTCAGTCCTTTAATAATTGGACAGTGATTGTTCTGTAGGTGATTTACGGTCAGTCCTTTAATAATTGAACAGTGATTGTTCTGTCGGTGATTTACGGTCAGTCCTTTAATAATTGGACAGTGATTGTTCTGTAGGTGATTTACGGTCAGTCCTTTAATAATTGGACAGTGATTGTTCTGTAGGTGATTTACGGTCAGTCCTTTAATAATTGGATAGTGATTGTTCTGTAGGTGATTTACGGTCAGTCCTTTAATAATTGGACAGTGATTGTTCTGTAGGTGATTTACGGTCAGTCCTTTAATAATTGAACAGTGAATGTTCTGTCGGTGATTTACGGTCAGTCCTTTAATAATTGGACAGTGATTGTTCTGTAGGTGATTTACGGTCAGTCTTTTAATAAGTGGACAGTGATTGTTCTGTAGGTGATTTACGGTCAGTCCTTTAATAATTGGACAGTGATTGTTCTGTAGGTGATTTACGGTCAGTCCTTTAATAATTGGACAGTGATTGTTCTGTCGGTGATTTACGGTCAGTCCTTTAATAATTGGACAGTGATTGTTCTGTAGGTGTTTTACGGTCAGTCCTTTAAAATTGGGACAGTGATTGTTCTGGAGGTGATTTACGGTCAGTCCTTTAATAATTGGACAGTGATTGTTCTGTAGGTGTTTTACGGTCAGTCGTTTAAAATTGGGCAGTGATTGTTCTGCTGGTGATTTACGGTCAGACCTTTAATAATTGGACAGTGATTGTTCTGTAGGTGATTTACGGTCAGTCCTTTAATAATAGGACAGTGATTGTTCTGTAGGTGATTTACGGTCAGTCCTTTAATAATTGGACAGTGATTGTTCTGTAGGTGATTTACGGTCAGTCCTTTAATAATTGGACAGTGATTGTTCTGTTGGTGATTTAAGGTCAGTCCTTTAATAATTGGACAGTGATTGTTCTGTCGGTGATTTACGGTCAGTCATTTAATAATTGGACAGTGATTGTTCTGTAGGTGATTTACGGTCAGTCCTTTAATAATTGGACAGTGATTGTTCTGTCGGTGATTTACGGTCAGTCCTTTAATAATTGGACAGTGATTGTTCTGTTGGTGATTTACGGTCAGTCCTTTAATAATTGGATAGTGATTGTTCTGTCGGTGATTTACGGTCAGTCATTTAATAATTGGACAGTGATCGTTCTGTAGGTGATTTACGGTCAGTCCTTTAATAATAGGACAGTGATTGTTCTGTAGGTGAATTACGGGCAGTCCTTTAATAATTGGAGAGTGATTGTTCTGTAGGTGATTTACGGTCAGTCCTTTAATAATTGGACAGTGATTGTTCTGTAGGTGATTTACGGTCAGTCCTTTAATAATTGGACAGTGATTGTTCTGTAGGTGATTTACGGTCAGTCCTTTAATAATTGGACAGTGATTGTTCTGTAGGTGATTTACGGTCAGCAATTACTAATTGGACAGTGATTGTTCTGTAGGTGATTTACGGTCAGTTCTTTAATAATTGGGCAGTGATTGTTCTGTAGGTGATTTGCGGTCAGTCCTTTTAATAATTGGACAGTGATTGTTCTGTAGGTGATTTACGGTCAGTTCTTTAATAATTGGACAGTGATTGTTCTGCAGGTGATTTACGGTCAGTCCTTTAATAATTGGACAGTGATTGTTCTGTAGGTGATTTACGGTCAGTCCTTTAATAATCGGACAGTGATTGATCTGTAGGTGATTTACGGTCAGTACTTTAATAATTGGACAGTGATTGTTCTGTAGGTGATTTACGGTCTGTCCTTTAATAATTGGATAGTGATTGTTCTGTAGGTGATTTACGGTCAGTCCTTTAATAATTGGACAGTGATTGTTCCGTAGGTGATTTCCGGTCAGTCCTTTAATAATTGGACAGTGATTGTTCAGTAGGTGATTTACGGTCAGTCCTTTAATAATTGGATAGTGATTGTTCTGTAGGTGATTTACAGTCAGTCCTTTAATAATTGGACAGTAATTGTTCTGTAATTGATTTACAGTCAGTCCTTTAATAATTGGACAGTGATTGTTCTGTAGGTGATTTACGGTCAGTCCTTTAATAATTGGACAGTGATTGTTCTGTAGGTGATTTACAGTCAGTCCTTTAATAATTGGATAGTGATTGTTCTGTAGGTGGTTTACGGTCAGTCCTTTAATAATTGGATAGTGATTGTTCTGTAGGTGATTTACGGTCAGTCCTTTAATAATTGGACAGTGATTGTTCTGTAGGTGATTTACGGTCAGTCCTTTAATAATTGAACAGTGATTGTTCTGTCGGTGATTTACGGTCAGTCCTTTAATAATTGGACAGTGATTGTTCTGTAGGTGATTTACGGTCAGTCCTTTAATAATTGGACAGTGATTGTTCTGTAGGTGATTTACGGTCAGTCTTTTAATAAGTGGACAGTGATTGTTCTGTAGGTGATTTACGGTCAGTCCTTTAATAATTGGACAGTGATTGTTCTGTAGGTGATTTACGGTCAGTCCTTTAATAATTGGACAGTGATTGTTCTGTCGGTGATTTACGGTCAGTCCTTTAATAATTGGACAGTGATTGTTCTGTAAGTGTTTTACGGTCAGTCCTTTAAAATTGGGACAGTGATTGTTCTGGAGGTGATTTACGGTCAGTCCTTTAATAATTGGACAGTGATTGTTCTGTAGGTGTTTTACGGTCAGTCCTTTAAAATTGGGACAGTGATTGTTCTGTAGGTGATTTACGGTCTGTCCTTTAATAATTGGACAGTGATTGTTCTGTAGGTGTTTTACGGTCAGGCCTTTAAAATTGGGCAGTGATTGTTCTGCTGGTGATTTGCGGTCAGTCCTTTAATAATTGGGCAGTGATTGTTCTGCAGGTGATTTACGGTCAGTCCTTTAATAATTGGACAGTGATTGTTCTGTAGGTGATTTACGGTCAGTCCTTTAATAATTGGGCAGTGATTGTTCTGCAGGTGATTTACGGTCAGTCCTTTAATAATTGGACAGTGATTGTTCTGTAGGTGATTTACGGTCAGTCCTTTAATAATTGGACAGTGATTGTTCTGTAGGTGATTTACGGTCAGTTCTTTAATAATTGGGCAGTGATTGTTCTGTAGGAGATTTACGGTCAGTCCTTTAATAATTGGACAGTGATTGTTCTGTAGGTGATTTACGGTCAGTCCTTGAATAATTGGACAGTGATTGTTCTGTAGGTGATTTACGGTCAGTCCTTTAATAATTGGACAGTGATTGTTCTGTAGGTGATTTACGGTCAGTTCTTTAATAATTGGACAGTGATTGTTCTGCAGGTGATTTACGGTCAGTTCTTCAATAATTGGACAGTGATTGTTCTGTAGGTGATTTACGGTCAGTTCTTTAATAATTGGACAGCGATTGTTCTGTAGGTGATTTACGGTCAGTTCTTTAATAATTGGACAGTGATTGTTCTGTCGGTGATTTACGGTCAGTCCTTTAATAATTGGACAGTGATTGTTCTGTAGATGATTTCCGGTCAGTCCTTTAATAATTGGACAGTGATTGTTCTGTAGTTGATTTACGGTCAGTCCTTTAATAATTGGACAGTGATTGTTCTGTAGGTGATTTACGGTCAGTCCTTTAATAATTGGACAGTGATTGTTCTGCAGGTGATTTACGGTCAGTCCTTTAATAATTGGACAGTGATTGTTCTGTAGGTGGGTTACGGTCAGTCCTTTAATAATTGGACAGTGATTGTTCTGTAGGTGATTTACGGTCAGTCCTTTAATAATTGGACAGTGATTGTTCTGTAGGTGATTTACGGTCAGGCCTTTAATAATTGGACAGTGATTGTTCTGTAGGTGATTGACGGTCAGTCCTTTATTAATTGGACAGTGATTGTTCTGTAGGTAATTTATGGTCAGTCCTTTAATAATTGGACAGTGATTGTTCTGTAGGTGATTTACGGTCAGTCATTTAATAATTGGACAGTGATTGTTCTGTAGGTGATTTACGGTCAGTCCTTTAATAATTGGACAGTGATTGTTCTGTAGGTGATTTACGGTCAGTCATTTAATAATTGGACAGTGATTGTTCTGTAGGTGATTTACGGTCAGTCCTTTAATAATAGGACAGTGATTGTTCTGTAGGTGATTTACGGTCAGTCCTTTAATAATTGGACAGTGATTGTTCTGTAGGTGATTTACGGTCAGTCCTTTAATAATTGGACAGTGATTGTTCTGTAGGTGATTTACAGTCAGTCCTTTAATAATTGGATAGTGATTGTTCTGTAGGTGGTTTACGGTCAGTCCTTTAATAATTGGATAGTGATTGTTCTGTAGGTGATTTACGGTCAGTCCTTTAATAATTGGACAGTGATTGTTCTGTAGGTGATTTACGGTCAGTCCTTTAATAATTGAACAGTGATTGTTCTGTCGGTGATTTACGGTCAGTCCTTTAATAATTGGACAGTGATTGTTCTGTAGGTGATTTACGGTCAGTCATTTAATAATTGGACAGTGATTGTTCTGTAGGTGATTTACGGTCAGTCCTTTAATAATTGGACAGTGATTGTTCAGTAGGTGATTTACGGTCAGTCCTTTAATAATTGGATAGTGATTGTTCTGTAGGTGATTTACAGTCAGTCCTTTAATAATTGGACAGTGATTGTTCTGTAGGTGATTTACAGTCAGACCTTTAATAATTGGACAGTGATTGTTCTGTAGGTGATTTACGGTCAGTCCTTTAATAATTGGACAGTGATTGTTCTGTAGGTGATTTACAGTCAGTCCTTTAATAATTGGATAGTGATTGTTCTGTAGGTGGTTTACGGTCAGTCCTTTAATAATTGGATAGTGATTGTTCTGTAGGTGATTTACGGTCAGTCCTTTAATAATTGGACAGTGATTGTTCTGTAGGTGATTTACGGTCAGTCCTTTAATAATTGAACAGTGATTGTTCTGTCGGTGATTTACGGTCAGTCCTTTAATAATTGGACAGTGATTGTTCTGTAGGTGATTTACGGTCAGTCCTTTAATAATTGGACAGTGATTGTTCTGTAGGTGATTTACGGTCAGTCTTTTAATAAGTGGACAGTGATTGTTCTGTAGGTGATTTACGGTCAGTCCTTTAATAATTGGACAGTGATTGTTCTGTAGGTGATTTACGGTCAGTCCTTTAATAATTGGACAGTGATTGTTCTGTCGGTGATTTACGGTCAGTCCTTTAATAATTGGACAGTGATTGTTCTGTAGGTGTTTTACGGTCAGTCCTTTAAAATTGGGACAGTGATTGTTCTGGAGGTGATTTACGGTCAGTCCTTTAATAATTGGACAGTGATTGTTCTGTAGGTGTTTTACGGTCAGTCCTTTAAAATTGGGACAGTGATTGTTCTGTAGGTGATTTACGGTCAGTCCTTTAATAATTGGACAGTGATTGTTCTGTAGGTGTTTTACGGTCAGTCCTTTAAAATTGGGCAGTGATTGTTCTGCTGGTGATTTGCGGTCAGTCCTTTAATAATTGGGCAGTGATTGTTCTGCAGGTGATTTACGGTCAGTCCTTTAATAATTGGACAGTGATTGTTCTGTAGGTGATTTACGGTCAGTCCTTTAATAATTGGACAGTGATTGTTCTGTAGGTGATTTACGGTCAGTCCTTTAATAATTGGGCAGTGATTGTTCTGCAGGTGATTTACGGTCAGTCCTTTAATAATTGGACAGTGATTGTTCTGTAGGTGATTTACATTCAGTCCTTTAATAATTGGACAGTGATTGTTCTGTAGGTGATTTACGGTCAGTTCTTTAATAATTGGGCAGTGATTGTTCTGTAGGAGATTTACGGTCAGTCCTTTAATAATTGGACAGTGATTGTTCTGTAGGTGATTTACGGTCAGTCCTTTAATAATTGGACAGTGATTGTTCTGTAGGTGATTTACGGTCAGTCCTTTAATAATTGGACAGTGATTGTTCTGTAGGTGATTTACGGTCAGTTCTTTAATAATTGGACAGTGATTGTTCTGCAGGTGATTTACGGTCAGTTCTTCAATAATTGGACAGTGATTGTTCTGTAGGTGATTTACGGTCAGTTCTTTAATAATTGGACAGCGATTGTTCTGTAGGTGATTTACGGTCAGTTCTTTAATAATTGGACAGTGATTGTTCTGTCGGTGATTTACGGTCAGTCCTTTAATAATTGGACAGTGATTGTTCTGTAGATGATTTCCGGTCAGTCCTTTAATAATTGGACAGTGATTGTTCTGTAGTTGATTTACGGTCAGTCCTTTAATAATTGGACAGTGATTGTTCTGCAGGTGATTTACGGTCAGTCCTTTAATAATTGGACAGTGATTGTTCTGTAGGTGTGTTACGGTCAGTCCTTTAATAATTGGACAGTGATTGTTCTGTAGGTGATTTACGGTCAGTCCTTTAATAATTGGACAGTGATTGTTCTGTAGGTGATTTACGGTCAGGCCTTTAATAATTGGACAGTGATTGTTCTGTAGGTGATTGACGGTCAGTCCTTTATTAATTGGACAGTGATTTTTCTGTAGGTAATTTATGGTCAGTCCTTTAATAATTGGACAGTGATTGTTCTGTAGGTGATTTACGGTCAGTCATTTAATAATTGGACAGTGATTGTTCTGTAGGTGATTTACGGTCAGTCCTTTAATAATTGGACAGTGATTGTTCTGTAGGTGATTTACGGTCAGTCATTTAATAATTGGACAGTGATTGTTCTGTAGGTGATTTACGGTCAGTCCTTTAATAATTGGACAGTGATTGTTCTGTAGGTGATTTACGGTCAGTCCTTCAATAATTGGACAGTGATAGTTCTGTCGGTGATTTACGGTCAGTCCTTTAATAATTGGACAGTGATTGTTCTGTAGGTGATTTACGGTCAGTCCTTTAATAATTGGACAGTGATTGTTCTGTAGGTGATTTACGGTCAGTCCTTTAATAATTGGATAGTGATTGTTCTGTTGGTGATTTACGGTCAGTCCTTTAATAATTGGACAGTGATTGTTCTGTAGGTGATTTACGGTCAGTCCTTTAATAATTGAACAGTGATTGTTCTGTCGGTGATTTACGGTCAGTCCTTTAATAATTGGACAGTGATTGTTCTGTAGGTGATTTACGGTCAGTCCTTTAATAATTGGACAGTGATTGTTCTGTAGGTGATTTACGGTCAGTCCTTTAATAATTGGATAGTGATTGTTCTGTAGGTGATTTACGGTCAGTCCTTTAATAATTGGACAGTGATTGTTCTGTAGGTGATTTACGGTCAGTCCTTTAATAATTGGACAGTGATTGTTCTGTAGGTGATTTACGGTCATTCTTTTAATAAGTGGACAGTGATTGTTCTGTAGGTGATTTACGGTCAGTCCTTTAATAATTGGACAGTGATTGTTCTGTAGGTGATTTACGGTCTGTCCTTTAATAATTGGACAGTGATTGTTCTGTCGGTGATTTACGGTCAGTCCTTTAATAATTGGACAGTGATTGTTCTGTAGGTGTTTTACGGTCAGTCCTTTAAAATTGGGACAGTGATTGTTCTGGAGGTGATTTACGGTCAGTCCTTTAATAATTGGACAGTGATTGTTCTGTAGGTGTTTTACGGTCAGTCGTTTAAAATTGGGCAGTGATTGTTCTGCTGGTGATTTACGGTCAGACCTTTAATAATTGGACAGTGATTGTTCTGTAGGTGATTTACGGTCAGTCCTTTAATAATAGGACAGTGATTGTTCTGTAGGTGATTTACGGTCAGTCCTTTAATAATTGGACAGTGATTGTTCTGTCGGTGATTTACGGTCAGTCCTTTAATAATTGGACAGTGATTGTTCTGTTGGTGATTTAAGGTCAGTCCTTTAATAATTGGACAGTGATTGTTCTGTCGGTGATTTACGGTCAGTCATTTAATAATTGGACAGTGATTGTTCTGTAGGTGATTTATGGTCAGTCCTTTAATAATTGGACAGTGATTGTTCTGTCGGTGATTTACGGTCAGTCCTTTAATAATTGGACAGTGATTGTTCTGTTGGTGATTTACGGTCAGTCCTTTAATAATTGGATAGTGATTGTTCTGTCGGTGATTTACGGTCAGTCATTTAATAATTGGACAGTGATTGTTCTGTAGGTGATTTACGGTCAGTCCTTTAACAATAGGACAGTGATTGTTCTGTAGGTGAATTACGGGCAGTCCTTTAATAATTGGAGAGTGATTGTTCTGTAGGTGATTTACGGTCAGTCCTTTAATAATTGGACAGTGATTGTTCTGTAGGTGATTTACGGTCAGTCCTTTAATAATTGGACAGTGATTGTTCTGTAGGTGATTTACGGTCAGTCCTTTAATAATTGGACAGTGATTGTTCTGTAGGTGATTTACGGTCAGCAATTACTAATTGGACAGTGATTGTTCTGTAGGTGATTTACGGTCAGTTCTTTAATAATTGGGCAGTGATTGTTCTGTAGGTGATTTGCGGTCAGTCCTTTTAATAATTGGACAGTGATTGTTCTGTAGGTGATTTACGGTCAGTTCTTTAATAATTGGACAGTGATTGTTCTGCAGGTGATTTACGGTCAGTCCTTTAATAATTGGACAGTGATTGTTCTGTAGGAGATTTACGGTCAGTCCTTTAATAATTGGACAGTGATTGATCTGTAGGTGATTTACGGTCAGTACTTTAATAATTGGACAGTGATTGTTCTGTAGGTGATTTACGGTCTGTCCTTTAATAATTGGATAGTGATTGTTCTGTAGGTGATTTACGGTCAGTCCTTTAATAATTGGACAGTGATTGTTCCGTAGGTGATTTCCGGTCAGTCCTTTAATAATTGGACAGTGATTGTTCAGTAGGTGATTTACGGTCAGTCCTTTAATAATTGGATAGTGATTGTTCTGTAGGTGATTTACAGTCAGTCCTTTAATAATTGGACAGTGATTGTTCTGTAGGTGATTTACAGTCAGTCCTTTAATAATTGGACAGTGATTGTTCTGTAGGTGATTTACGGTCAGTCCTTTAATAATTGGACAGTGATTGTTCTGTAGGTGATTTACAGTCAGTCCTTTAATAATTGGATAGTGATTGTTCTGTAGGTGGTTTACGGTCAGTCCTTTAATAATTGGATAGTGATTGTTCTGTAGGTGATTTACGGTCAGTCCTTTAATAATTGGACAGTGATTGTTCTGTAGGTGATTTACGGTCAGTCCTTTAATAATTGAACAGTGATTGTTCTGTCGGTGATTTACGGTCAGTCCTTTAATAATTGGACAGTGATTGTTCTGTAGGTGATTTACGGTCAGTCCTTTAATAATTGGACAGTGATTGTTCTGTAGGTGATTTACGGTCAGTCCTTTAATAATTGGATAGTGATTGTTCTGTAGGTGATTTACGGTCAGTCCTTTAATAATTGGACAGTGATTGTTCTGTAGGTGATTTACGGTCAGTCCTTTAATAATTGAACAGTGATTGTTCTGTCGGTGATTTACGGTCAGTCCTTTAATAATTGGACATTGATTGTTCTGTAGGTGATTTACGGTCAGTCTTTTAATAAGTGGACAGTGATTGTTCTGTAGGTGATTTACGGTCAGTCCTTTAATAATTGGACAGTGATTGTTCTGTAGGTGATTTACGGTCAGTCCTTTAATAATTGGACAGTGATTGTTCTGTCGGTGATTTACGGTCAGTCCTTTAATAATTGGACAGTGATTGTTCTGTAGGTGTTTTACGGTCAGTCCTTTAAAATTGGGACAGTGATTGTTCTGGAGGAGATTTACGGTCAGTCCTTTAATAATTGGACAGTGATTGTTCTGTAGGTGTTTTACGGTCAGTCGTTTAAAATTGGGCAGTGATTGTTCTGCTGGTGATTTACGGTCAGACCTTTAATAATTGGACAGTGATTGTTCTGTAGGTGATTTACGGTCAGTCCTTTAATAATAGGACAGTGATTGTTCTGTAGGTGATTTACGGTCAGTCCTTTAATAATTGGACAGTGATTGTTCTGTCGGTGATTTACCGTCAGTCCTTTAATAATTGGACAGTGATTGTTCTGTTGGTGATTTAAGGTCAGTCCTTTAATAATTGGACAGTGATTGTTCTGTCGGTGATTTACGGTCAGTCATTTAATAATTGGACAGTGATCGGCTCTGTAGGTGATTTACGGTCAGTCCTTTAATAATTGGACAGTGATTGTTCTGTCAGTGATTTACGGTCAGTCCTTTAATAATTGGACAGTGATTGTTCTGTTGGTGATTTACGGTCAGTCCTTTAATAATTGGATAGTGATTGTTCTGTCGGTGATTTACGGTCAGTCATTTAATAATTGGACAGTGATTGTTCTGTAGGTGATTTACGATCAGTCCTTTAATAATAGGACAGTGATTGTTCTGTAGGTGAATTACGGGCAGTCCTTTAATAATTGGAGAGTGATTGTTCTGTAGGTGATTTACGGTCAGTCCTTTAATAATTGGACAGTGATTGTTCTGTAGGTGATTTACGGTCAGTCCTTTAATAATTGGACAGTGATTGTTCTGTAGGTGATTTACGGTCAGTTCTTTAATAATTGGGCAGTGATTGTTCTGTAGGTGATTTGCGGTCAGTCCTTTTAATAATTGGACAGTGATTGTTCTGTAGGTGATTTACGGTCAGTTCTTTAATAATTGGGCAGTGATTGTTCTGCAGGTGATTTACGGTCAGTCCTTTAATAATTGGACAGTGATTGTTCTGTAGGTGATTTACGTTCAGTCCTTTAATAATTGGACAGTGATTGATCTGTAGGTGATTTACGGTCAGTACTTTAATAATTGGACAGTGATTGTTCTGTAGGTGATTTACGGTCTGTCCTTTAATAATTGGATAGTGATTGTTCTGTAGGTGATTTACGGTCAGTCCTTTAATAATTGGACAGTGATTGTTCCGTAGGTGATTTCCGGTCAGTCCTTTAATAATTGGACAGTGATTGTTCAGTAGGTGATTTACGGTCAGTCCTTTAATAATTGGATAGTGATTGTTCTGTAGGTGATTTACAGTCAGTCCTTTAATAATTGGACAGTGATTGTTCTGTAGGTGATTTACAGTCAGTCCTTTAATAATTGGACAGTGATTGTTCTGTAGGTGATTTACGGTCAGTCCTTTAATAATTGGACAGTGATTGTTCTGTAGGTGATTTACAGTCAGTCCTTTAATAATTGGATAGTGATTGTTCCGTAGGACATTTCCGGTCAGTCCTTTAATAATTGGACAGTGATTGTTCTGTAGGTGATTTACGGTCAGTCCTTTAATAATTGGACAGTGATTGTTCTGTAGGTGATTTACAGTCAGTCCTTTAATAATTGGACAGTGATTGTTCTGTAGGTGATTTACAGTCAGTCCTTTAATAATTGGACAGTGATTGTTCCGTAGGAGATTTCCGGTCAGTCCTTTAATAATTGGATAGTGATTGTTCTGTAGGTGATTTACTGTCAGTCCTTTAACGATTGGACAGTGATTGTTCTGTAGGTGATTTACTGTCAGTCCTTTAATGATTGGACAGTGATTGTTCCGTAGGTGATTTCCGGTCACTCCTTTAATAATTGGACAGTGGTTGTTCTGTAGGTGATTTACGGTCAGTCCTTTAATAATAGGACAATGATTGTTCTGTAGGCGATTTACGGTCAGTCCTTTAATAATTGGATAGTGATTGTTCTGTAGGTGATTTACGGCCAGTCCTTTAATAATTGGATAGTGATTGTTCTGTAGGTGATTTACGGTCAGTCCTTTAATAATTGGACAGTGATTGTTCTGTCGGTGATTCACGGTCAGTCATTTAATAATTGGATAGTGATTGTTCTGTAGGTGATTTACGGTCAGTCCTTTAATAATTGGACAGTGATTGTTCTGTAGGTGATTTACGGTCAGTCCTTTAATAATTGGACAGTGATTGTTCTGTCGGTGATTTACGGTCAGTCCTTTAATAATTGGACAGTGATTGTTCTGTTGGTGATTTACGGTCAGTCCTTTAATAATTGGACAGTGATTGTTCTGTCGGTGATTTACGGTCAGTCATTTAATAATTGGACAGTGGTTGTTCTGTAGGTGATTTACGGTCAGTCCTTTAATAATTGGACAGTGATTGTTCTGTAGGTGTTTTACGGTCATCCTTTAATAATTGGACAGTGATTGTTCTGTTGGTGATTTACGGTCAGTCCTTTAATAATTGGAGAGTGATTGTTCTGTAGGTGATTTACGGTCAGTCCTTTAATAATTGGACAGTGATTGTTCTGTAGGTGATTTACGGTCAGTCCTTTAATAATTGGACAGTGATTGTTCTGTAGGTGATTTACGGTCAGTCCTTTAATAATTGGACAGTGATTGTTCTGTAGGTGATTTACGGTCAGTCCTTTAATAATTGGACAGTGATTGTTTGTAGGTGATTTACGGTCAGTTCTTTAATAATTGGGCAGTGATTGTTCTGTAGGTGATTTGCGGTCAGTCCTTTAATAATTGGACAGTGATTGTTCTGTAGGTGATTTACGGTCATTTCTTTAATAATTGGGCAGTGATTGTTCTGCAGGTGATTTACGGTCAGTCCTTTAATAATTGGACAGTGATTGTTCTGTAGGTGATTTACGGTCAGTCCTTTAATAATTGGACAGTGATTGTTCTGTAGGTGATTTACGGTCAGTACTTTAATAATTGGACAGTGATTGTTCTGTAGGTGATTTACGGTCTGTCCTTTAATAATTGGATAGTGATTGTTCTGTAGGTGATTTACGGTCAGTCCTTTAATAATTGGACAGTGATTGTTCCGTAGGTGATTTCCGGTCAGTCATTTAATAATTGGACAGTGATTGTTCTGTAGGTGATTTACGGTCAGTCCTTTAATAATTGGATAGTGATTGTTCTGTAGGTGATTTACAGTCAGTCCTTTAATAATTTGACAGTGATTGTTCTGTAGGTGATTTACAGTCAGTCCTTTAATAATTGGACAGTGATTGTTCTGTAGGTGATTTACGGTCAGTCCTTTAATAATTGGACAGTGATTGTTCTGTAGGTGATTTACGGTCAGTCCTTTAATAATTGGATAGTGATTGTTCTGTATGTGATTTACGGTCAGTCCTTTAATAATTGGACAGTGATTGTTCCGTAGGTGATTTCCGGTCAGTCCTTTAATAATTGGACAGTGATTGTTCTGTAGGTGATTTACGGTCAGTCCTTTAATAATTGGATAGTGATTGTTTTGTAGGTGATTTACAGTCAGTCCTTTAATAATTGGACAGTGATTGTTCTGTAGGTGATTTACAGTCAGACCTTTAATAATTGGACAGTGATTGTTCTGTCGGTGATTTACGGTCAGTCCTTTAATAATTGGACAGTGATTGATCTGTAGGTGATTTACGGTCAGTACTTTAATAATTGGACAGTGATTGTTCTGTAGGTGATTTACGGTCTGTCCTTTAATAATTGGATAGTGATTGTTCTGTAGGTGATTTACGGTCAGTCCTTTAATAATTGGACAGTGATTGTTCCGTAGGTGATTTCCGGTCAGTCCTTTAATAATTGGACAGTGATTGTTCTGTAGGTGATTTACGGTCAGTCCTTTAATAATTGGACAGTGATTGTTCTGTAGGTGATTTACAGTCAGTCCTTTAATAATTGGACAGTGATTGTTCTGTAGGTGATTTACGGTCAGTCCTTTAATAATTGGACAGTGATTGTTCTGTAGGTGATTTATGGTCAGTCCTTTAATAATTGGACAGTGATTGTTCTGTAGGTGATTGACGGTCAGTCCTTTAATAATTGGACAGTGATTGTTCTGTAGGTGATTTATGGTCAGTCCTTTAATAATTGGACAGTGATTGTTCTGTAGGTGATTTACGGTCAGTCCTTTAATAATTGGACAGTGATTGTTCTGTAGGTGATTTATGGTCAGTCCTTTAATAATTGGACAGTGATTGTTCTGTAGGTGATTGACGGTCAGTCCTTTAATAATTGGACAGTGATTGTTCTGTAGGTGATTTACGTTCAGTCCTTTAATAATTGGACAGTGATTGTTCTGTAGGTGATTTACAGTCAGTCCTTTAATAATTGGACAGTGATTGTTCTGTAGGTGATTTACAGTCAGTCCTTTAATAATTGGACAGTGATTGTTCTGTAGGTGATTTACGTTCAGTCCTTTAATAATTGGACAGTGATTGTTCTGTAGGTGATTTACAGTCAGTCCTTTAATAATTGGATAGTGATTGTTCCGTAGGACATTTCTGGTCAGTCCTTTAATAATTGGACAGTGATTGTTCTGTAGGTGATTTACGGTCAGTCCTTTAATAATTGGACAGTGATTGTTCTGTAGGTGATTTACAGTCAGTCCTTTAATAATTGGACAGTGATTGTTCTGTAGGTGATTGACAGTCAGTCCTTTAATAATTGGATAGTGATTGTTCTGTAGGTGATTTACTGTCAGTCCTTTAATAATTGGACAGTGATTGTTCTGTAGGTGATTTACAGTCAGTCCTTTAATAATTGGACAGTTATTGTTCCGTAGGAGATTTCCGGTCATTCCTTTAATAATTGGATAGTGATTGTTCTGTAGGTGATTTACTGTCAGTCCTTTAATGATTGGACAGTGATTGTTCTGTAGGTGATTTACTGTCAGTCCTTTAATGATTGGACAGTGATTGTTCCGTAGGTGATTTCCGGTCAGTCCTTTAATAATTGGACAGTGGTTGTTCTGTAGGTGATTTACGGTCAGTCCTTTAATAATAGGACAATGATTGTTCTGTAGGCGATTTACGGTCAGTCCTTTAATAATTGGATAGTGATTGTTCTGTAGGTGATTTACGGTCAGTCCTTTAATAATTGGATAGTGATTGTTCTGTAGGTGACTTACGGTCAGTCCTTTAATAATTGGACAGTGATTGTTCTGTCGGTGATTAACGGTCAGTCATTTAATAATTGGATAGTGAATGTTCTGTAGGTGATTTACGTTCAGTCCTTTAATAATTGGACAGTGATTGTTCTGTAGGTGATTTACGGTCAGTCCTTTAATAATTGGACAGTGATTGTTCTGTCGGTGATTTACGGTCAGTCCTTTAATAATTGGACAGTGATTGTTCTGTTGGTGATTTACGGTCAGTCCTTTAATAATTGGACAGTGATTGTTCTGTCGGTGATTTACGGTCAGTCATTTAATAATTGGACAGTGGTTGTTCTGTAGGTGATTTACGGTCAGTCCTTTAATAATTGGACAGTGATTGTTCTGTAGGTGTTTTACGGTCAGTCCTTTAATAATTGGACAGTGATTGTTCTGTTGGTGATTTACGGTCAGTCCTTTAATAATTGGAGAGTGATTGTTCTGTTGGTGATTTTCGGTCAGTCCTTTAATAATTGGACAGTGATTGTTCTGTAGGTGATTTATGGTCAGTCCTTTAATAATTGGACAGTGATTGTTCTGTAGGTGATTTACGGTCAGTCCTTTAATAATTGGACAGTGATTGTTCTGTAGGTGATTTACAGTCAGTCCTTTAATAATTGGATAGTGATTGTTCCGTAGGACATTTCCGGTCAGTCCTTTAATAATTGGACAGTGATTGTTCTGTAGGTGATTTACGGTCAGTCCTTTAATAATTGGACAGTGATTGTTCTGTAGGTGATTTACAGTCAGTCCTTTAATAATTGGACAGTGATTGTTCTGTAGGTGATTTACGGTCAGTCCTTTAATAATTGGATAGTGATTGTTCTGTAGGTGATTTACTGTCAGTCCTTTAATAATTGGACAGTGATTGTTCTGTAGGTGATTTACAGTCAGTCCTTTAATAATTGGACAGTGATTGTTCCGTAGGAGATTTCCGGTCAGTCCTTTAATAATTGGATAGTGATTGTTCTGTAGGTGATTTACTGTCAGTCCTTTAATGATTGGACAGTGATTGTTCTGTAGGTGATTTACTGTCAGTCCTTTAATGATTGGACAGTGATTGTTCCGTAGGTGATTTCCGGTCAGTCCTTTAATAATTGGACAGTGGTTGTTCTGTAGGTGATTTACGGTCAGTCCTTTAATAATAGGACAATGATTGTTCTGTAGGCGATTTACGGTCAGTCCTTTAATAATTGGATAGTGATTGTTCTGTAGGTGATTTACGGTCAGTCCTTTAATAATTGGATAGTGATTGTTCTGTCGGTGATTAACGGTCAGTCATTTAATAATTGGATAGTGATTGTTCTGTAGGTGATTTACGGTCAGTCCTTTAATAATTGGACAGTGATTGTTCTGTAGGTGATTTACGGTCAGTCCTTTAATAATTGGACAGTGATTGTTCTGTCGGTGATTTACGGTCAGTCCTTTAATAATTGGACAGTGATTGTTCTGTTGGTGATTTACGGTCAGTCCTTTAATAATTGGATAGTGATTGTTCTGTAGGTGATTTACGGTCAGTCCTTTAATAATTGGATAGTGATTGTTCTGTAGGTGACTTACGGTCAGTCCTTTAATAATTGGACAGTGATTGTTCTGTAGGTGTTTTACGGTCAGTCCTTTAATAATTGGACAGTGATTGTTCTGTTGGTGATTTACGGTCAGTCCTTTAATAATTGGACAGTGATTGTTCTGTTGGTGATTTTCGGTCAGTCCTTTAATAATTGGACAGTGATTGTTCTGTAGGTGATTTATGGTCAGTCCTTTAATAATTGGACAGTGATTGTTCTGTAGGTGATTTACGGTCAGTCCTTTAATAATTGGACAGTGATTGTTCTGTAGGTGATTTACAGTCAGTCCTTTAATAATTGGATAGTGATTGTTCCGTAGGACATTTCCGGTCAGTCCTTTAATAATTGGACAGTGATTGTTCTGTAGGTGATTTACGGTCAGTCCTTTAATAATTGGACAGTGATTGTTCTGTAGGTGATTTACAGTCAGTCCTTTAATAATTGGACAGTGATTGTTCTGTAGGTGATTTACGGTCAGTCCTTTAATAATTTGATAGTGATTGTTCTGTAGGTGATTTACTGTCAGTCCTTTAATAATTGGACAGTGATTGTTCTGTAGGTGATTTACAGTCAGTCCTTTAATAATTGGACAGTGATTGTTCCGTAGGAGATTTCCGGTCATTCCTTTAATAATTGGATAGTGATTGTTCTGTAGGTGATTTACTGTCAGTCCTTTAATGATTGGACAGTGATTGTTCTGTAGGTGATTTACTGTCAGTCCTTTAATGATTGGACAGTGATTGTTCCGTAGGTGATTTCCGGTCAGTCCTTTAATAATTGGACAGTGGTTGTTCTGTAGGTGATTTACGGTCAGTCCTTTAATAATAGGACAATGATTGTTCTGTAGGCGATTTACGGTCAGTCCTTTAATAATTGGATAGTGATTGTTCTGTAGGTGATTTACGGTCAGTCCTTTAATAATTGGATAGTGATTGTTCTGTCGGTGATTAACGGTCAGTCATTTAATAATTGGATAGTGATTGTTCTGTAGGTGATTTACGGTCAGTCCTTTAATAATTGGACAGTGATTGTTCTGTAGGTGATTTACGGTCAGTCCTTTAATAATTGGACAGTGATTGTTCTGTCGGTGATTTACGGTCAGTCCTTTAATAATTGGACAGTGATTGTTCTGTTGGTGATTTACGGTCAGTCCTTTAATAATTGGATAGTGATTGTTCTGTAGGTGATTTACGGTCAGTCCTTTAATAATTGGATAGTGATTGTTCTGTAGGTGACTTACGGTCAGTCCTTTAATAATTGGACAGTGATTGTTCTGTCGGTGATTAACGGTCAGTCATTTAATAATTGGATAGTGATTGTTCTGTAGGTGATTTACGGTCAGTCCTTTAATAATTGGACAGTGATTGTTCTGTAGGTGATTTACGGTCAGTCCTTTAATAATTGGACAGTGATTGTTCTGTCGGTGATTTACGGTCAGTCCTTTAATAATTGGACAGTGATTGTTCTGTAGGTGATTTACAGTCAATCCTTTAATAATTGGATATTGATTGTTCCGTAGGACATTTCCGGTCAGTCCTTTAATAATTGGACAGTAATTGTTCTGTAGGTGATTTATGGTCAGTCCTTTAATAATTGGACAGTGATTGTTCTGTAGGTGATTTACAGTCAGTCCTTTAATAATTGGACAGTGATTGTTCTGTAGGTGATTTACGGTCAGTCCTTTAATAATTGGATAGTGATTGTTCTGTAGGTGATTTACTGTCAGTCCTTTAATAATTGGACAGTGATTGTTCTGTAGGTGATTTACAGTCAGTCCTTTAATAATTGGACAGTGATTGTTCCGTAGGAGATTTCCGGTCAGTCCTTTAATAATTGGATAGTGATTGTTCTGTAGGTGATTTACTGTCAGTCCTTTAATGATTGGACAGTGATTGTTCTGTAGGTGATTTACTGTCAGTCCTTTAATGATTGGACAGTGATTGTTCCGTAGGTGATTTCCGGTCAGTCCTTTAATAATTGGACAGTGGTTGTTCTGTAGGTGATTTACGGTCAGTCCTTTAATAATAGGACAATGATTGTTCTGTAGGCGATTTACGGTCAGTCCTTTAATAATTGGATAGTGATTGTTCTGTAGGTGATTTACGGTCAGTCCTTTAATAATTGGATAGTGATTGTTCTGTCGGTGATTAACGGTCAGTCCTTTAATAATTGGACAGTGATTGTTCTGTCGGTGATTTACGGTCAGTCCTTTAATAATTGGACAGTGATTGTTCTGTTGGTGATTTACGGTCAGTCCATTAATAATTGGATAGTGATTGTTCTGTAGGTGATTTACGGTCAGTCCTTTAATAATTGGATAGTGATTGTTCTGTAGGTGACTTACGGTCAGTCCTTTAATAATTGGACAGTGATAGTTCTGTCGGTGATTAACGGTCAGTCATTTAATAATTGGATAGTGATTGTTCTGTAGGTGATTTACGGTCAGTCCTTTAATAATTGGACAGTGATTGTTCTGTAGGTGATTTACGGTCAGTCCTTTAATAATTGGACAGTGATTGTTCTGTCGGTGATTTACGGTCAGTCCTTTAATAATTGGACAGTGATTGTTCTGTTGGTGATTTACGGTCAGTCCTTTAATAATTGGACAGTGATTGTTCTGTCGGTGATTTACGGTCAGTCATTTAATAATTGGACAGTGGTTGTTCTGTAGGTGATTTACGGTCAGTCCTTTAATAATTGGACAGTGATTGTTCTGTAGGTGTTTTACGGTCAGTCCTTTAACAATTGGACAGTGATTGTTCTGTAGGTGATTTATGGTCAGTCCTTTAATAATTGGACAGTGATTGTTCTGTTGGTGATTTTCGGTCAGTCCTTTAATAATTGGACAGTGATTGTTCTGTAGGTGGTTTATGGTCAGTCCTTTAATAATTGGACAGTGATTGTTCTGTAGGTGATTTACGGTCAGTCCTTTAATAATTGGACAGTGATTGTTCTGTAGGTGATTTACAGTCAGTCCTTTAATAATTGGATAGTGATTGTTCCGTAGGACATTTCCAGTCAGTCCTTTAATAATTGGACAGTGATTGTTCTGTAGGTGATTTACGGTCAGTCCTTTAATAATTGGACAGTGATTGTTCTGTAGGTGATTTACAGTCAGTCCTTTAATAATTGGACAGTGATTGTTCTGTAGGTGATTTACGGTCAGTCCTTTAATAATTGGATAGTGATTGTTCTGTAGGTGATTTACTGTCAGTCCTTTAATAATTGGACAGTGATTGTTCTGTAGGTGATTTACAGTCAGTCCTTTAATAATTGGACAGTGATTGTTCCGTAGGAGATTTCCGGTCAGTCCTTTAATAATTGGATAGTGATTGTTCTGTAGGTGATTTACTGTCAGTCCTTTAATGATTGGACAGTGATTGTTCTGTAGGTGATTTACTGTCAGTCCTTTAATGATTGGACAGTGATTGTTCCGTAGGTGATTTCCGGTCAGTCCTTTAATAATTGGACAGTGGTTGTTCTGTAGGTGATTTACGGTCAGTCCTTTAATAATAGGACAATGATTGTTCTGTAGGCGATTTACGGTCAGTCCTTTAATAATTGGACAGTGATTGTTCTGTAGGTGATTTACGGTCAGTCCTTTAATAATTGGATAGTGATTGTTCTGTCGGTGATTAACGGTCAGTCATTTAATAATTGGATAGTGATTGTTCTGTAGGTGATTTACGGTCAGTCCTTTAATAATTGGACAGTGATTGTTCTGTTGGTGATTTACGGTCAGTCCTTAAATAATTGGACAGTGATTGTTCTGTCGGTGATTTACGGTCAGTCCTTTAATAATTGGACAGTGATTGTTCTGTTGGTGATTTACGGTCAGTCCTTTAATAATTGGACAGTGATTGTTCTGTCGGTGATTTACGGTCAGTCATTTAATAATTGGACAGTGGTTGTTCTGTAGGTGATTTACGGTCAGTCCTTTAATAATTGGACAGTGATTGTTCTGTAGGTGTTTTACGGTCAGTCCTTTAATAATTGGACAGTGATTGCTCTGTTGGTGATTTACGGTCAGTCCTTTAATAATTGGAGAGTGATTGTTCTGTAGGTGATTTACGGTCAGTCCTTTAATAATTGGACAGTGATTGTTCTGTAGGTGATTTATGGTCATTCCTTTAATAATTGGACAGTGATTGTTCTGTAGGTGATTTACGGTCAGTCCTTTAATAATTGGACAGTGATTGTTCTGTAGGTGATTTACGGTCAGTCTTTTAATAATTGGACAGTGATTGTTCTGTAGGTGATTTACGGTCAGTACTTTAATAATTGGACAGTGATTGTTCTGTAGGTGATTTACGGTCAGTCCTTTAATACTTGGGCAGTGATTGTTCTGTAGGTGATTTGCGGTCAGTCCTTTAATAATTGGACAGTGATTGTTCTGTAGGTGATTTACGGTCAGTTCTTTAATAATTGGGCAGTGATTGTTCTGCAGGTGATTTACGGTCAGTCCTTTAATAATTGGACAGTGATTGTTCTGTAGGTGATTTACGGTCAGTCCTTTAATAATTGGACAGTGATTGTTCTGTAGGTGATTTACGGTCAGTACTTTAATAATTGGACAGTGATTGTTCTGTAGGTGATTTACGGTCTGTCCTTTAATAATTGGATAGTGATTGTTCTGTAGGTGATTTACGGTCAGTCCTTTAATAATTGGACAGTGATTGTTCCGTAGCTGATTTCCGGTCAGTCCTTAAAAAATTGGACAGTGATTGTTCTGTCGGTGATTTACGGTCAGTCCGTTAATAATTGGATAGTGATTGTTCTGTAGGTGATTTACAGTCAGTCCTTTAATAATTGGACAGTGATTGTTCTGTAGGTGATTTACAGTCCACCTTTAATAATTGGACAGTGATTGTTCTGTAGGTGATTTACGGTCAGTCCTTTAATAATTGGACAGTGATTGTTCTGTAGGTGATTTACAGTCAGTCCTTTAATAATTGGATAGTGATTGTTCCGTAGGAGATTTCCGGTCAGTCCTTTAATAATTGGACAGTGATTGTTCTGTAGGTGATTTACGGTCAGTCCTTTAATAATTGGACAGTGATTGTTCTGTAGGTGATTTACAGTCAGTCCTTTAATAATTGGACAGTGATTGTTCTGTAGGTGATTTACAGTCAGTCCTTTACTATTTGGATAGTGATTGTTCTGTAGGTGATTTACTGTCAGTCCTTTAATAATTGGACAGTGATTGTTCCGTATGAGATTTCCGGTCAGTCCTTTAATAATTGGATAGTGATTGTTCTGTAGGTGATTTACTGTCAGTCCTTTAATGATTGGACAGTGATTATTCCGTAGGAGATTTCCGGTCAGTCCTTTAATAATTGGATAGTGATTGTTCTGTCGGTGATTTACTGTCAGTCCTTTAATGATTGGACAGTGATTGTTCTGTAGGTGATTTACGGTCAGTCCTTTAATCATTGTACAATGATTGTTCTGTCGGTGATTTCCGGTCAGTCCTTTAATAATTGGACACTGTTTGTTCTGTAGGTGATTTACGGTCAGTCCTTTAATAATTGGACAATGATTGTTCTGTAGGTGATTTACGGTCAGTCCTTTAATAATTGGATAGTGATTGTTCTGTTGGTGATTTACGGTCAGTCCTTTAATAATTGGATATTGATTGATCTGTAGGTGATTTACGGTCAGTCCTTTAATAATTGGACAGTGAATGTTCTGTCGGTGATTCACGGTCAGTCCTTTAATAATTGGATCGTTATTGTTCTGTAGGTGATTTACGGTCAGTCCTTTAATAATTGGACAGTGATTGTTCTGTAGGTGATTGATGGTCAGTCCTTTAATAATTGGACAGTGATTGTTCTGTAGGTGATTTACTGTCATTCCTTTAATAATTGGACAGTGATTGTTCTGTAGGTGATTTACTGTCAGTCCTTTAATAATTGGACAGAGATTGTTCTGTAGGTGATTTACGGTCAGTCCTTTAATAATTGGACAGTGATTGTTCTGTCGGTGATTTACTGTGAGTCCTTTAATAATTGGACAGTGATTGTTCTGTAGGTGATTTACGGTCAGTCCTTTAATAATTGGACAGTGATTGTTCTGTCGGTGATTTACGATCAGTCCTTTAATAATTGGAAAGTGATTGTTCTGTAGGTGATTTACGGTCAGTCCTTTAATAATTGGACAGTGATTGTTCTGTAGGTGATTTACGGTCAGTCCTTTAATAATTGGACAGTGATTGTTCTGTAGGTGATTTACGGTCATTCCTTTAATACTAGGATAGTGATTGTTCTGTAGGTGATTTATGGTCACTCCTTTAATAATTGGACAGTGATTGTTCTGTAGGTGATTTATGGTCACTCCTTTAATAATTGGACAGTGATTGTTCTGCAGGTGATTTATGGTCACTCCTTTAATAATTGGACAGTGATTGTTCTGTCGGTGATTTACGGTCAGTCCTTTAATAATTGGACAGTGATTGTTCTGTAGGTAATTTACGGTCAGTCCTTTAATAATTGGACAGTGATTGTTCTGGAGGTGATTTACGGTCAGTCCTTTAATAATTGGACAGTGATTGTTCTGTCGGTGATTTACGGTCAGTCCTTTAATAATTGGACAGTGATTGTTCTGTCGGTGATTTACGGTCAGTCCTTTAATAATTGGACAGTGATTGTTCTGTAGGTGATTTACGGTCAGTCCTTTAATAATTTGACAGTGATTGTTCTGTAGGTGATTTACGGTCTGTCCTTTAATAATTGGACAGTGTTCTTCTGTAGGTGATTTGCGGTCAGTCCTTTAATCATTGTACAATGATTGTTCTGTCGGTGATTTCCGGTCAGTGCTTTAATAATTGGACAGTGATTGTTCTGTAGGTGATTTACGGTCAGTCCTTTAATAATTGGACAATGATAGTTCTGTAGGTGATTTACGGTCAGTCCTTTAATAATTGGATAGTGATTGTTCTGTAGGTGATTTACGGTCAGTTCTTTAATAATTGGACAGTGATTGTTCTGTCGGTGATTTACGGTCAGTCCTTTAATAATTGGACAGTGATTGTTCTGTAGGTGATTTACGGTCAGTCCTTTAATAATTGGACAGTGATTGTTCTGTAGGTGATTTACGGTCAGTCCTTTAATAATTGGACAGTGCTTGTTCTGTAGGTGATTTACTGTCTGTCCTTTAATGATTGGACAGTGATTGTTCTGTAGGTGATTTACGGTCAGTCCTTTAATAATTGGACAGTGATTGTTCTGTAGTTGATTTACGGTCAGGCCATTAATAATTGGACAGTGATTGTTCTGTAGGTGATTTACGGTCATTCCTTTAATAATAGGATAGTGATTGTTCTGTAGGTGATTTATGGTCACTCCTTTAATAATTGGACAGTGATTGTTCTGTAGGTGATTTATGGTCACTCCTTTAATAATTGGACAGTGATTGTTCTGTAGGTGATTTATTGTCACTCCTTTAATAATTGGACAGTGATTGTTCTGTAGGTGATTTATGGTCACTCCTTTAATAATTGGACAGTGATTTTTCTGTCGGTGATTTATGGTCACTCCTTTAATAATTGGACAGTGATTGTTCTGTCGGTGATTTACGGTCAGTCCTTTAATAATTGGACAGTGATTGTTCTGTAGGTAATTTACGGTCAGTCCTTTAATAATTGGACAGTGATTGTTCTTGAGCTGATTTACGGTCAGTCCTTTAATAATTGGACAGTGATTGTTCTGTAGGTGATTTACGGTCAGTCCTTTAATAATTGGACAGTGATTGTTCTGTCGGTGATTTACGGTCAGTCCTTTAATAATTGGACAGTGATTGTTCTGTAGGTGATTTACGGTCAGTCCTTTAATAATTGGACAGTGATTGTTCTGTAGGTGATTTACGGTCTGTCCTTTAATAACTGGACAGTGTTCTTCTGTAGGTGATTTGCGGTCAGTCCTTTAATCATTGTACAATGATTGTTCTGTCGGTGATTTCCGGTCAGTCCTTTAATAATTGGACAGTGATTGTTCTGTAGGTGATTTCCGGTCAGTCCTTTAATAATTGGACAGTGATTGTTCTGTAGGTGATTTACGGTCAGTTCTTTAATAATTGGACAGTGATTGTTCTGTCGGTGATTTACGGTCAGTCCTTTAATAATTGGACAGTGATTGTTCTGTAGGTGATTTACGGTCAGTCCTTTAATAATTGGACAGTGATTGTTCTGTAGATGATTTACGGTCAGACCTTTAATAATTGGACAGTGCTTGTTCTGTAGGTGATTTACTGTCTGTCCTTTAATGATTGGACAGTGATTGTTCTGTAGGTGATTTACGGTCAGTCCTTTAATAATTGGACAGTGATTGTTCTGTCGGTGATTTACTGTCAGACATTTAATAATTGGACAGTGATTGTTCTGTAGGTGATTTACGGTCAGTCCTTTAATAATTGGACAGTGATTGTTCTGTAGGTGATTTACAGTCAGTCCTTTAATAATTGGACAGTGATTGTTCTGTCGGTGTTTTACGGTCAGACCTTTAATAATTGGACAGTGATTGTTCTGTAGGTGATTTACGGTCTGTCCTTTAATAATTGGACAGTGCTTGTTCTGTAGGTGATTTACTGTCTGTCCTTTAATGATTGGACAGTGATTGTTCTGTAGGTGATTTACGGTCAGTCCTTTAATAATTGGACAGTGATTGTTCTGTAGGTGATTTACGGTCAGTCCTTTAATAATTGGACAGTGATTGTTCTGTAGGTGATTTACGGTCATTCCTTTAATAATAGGATAGTGATTGTTCTGTAGGTGATTTATGGTCACTCCTTTAATAATTGGACAGTGATTGTTCTGTAGGTGACTTATGGTCACTCCTTTAATAATTGGACAGTGATTGTTCTGTAGGTGATTTATGGTCACTCCTTTAATAATTGGACAGTGATTGTTCTGTCGGTGATTTACGGTCAGTCCTTTAATAATTGGACAGTGATTGTTCTGTAGGTAATTTACGGTCAGTTCTTTAATAATTGGGCAGTGATTGTTCTGTAGGTGATTTACGGTCAGTCCTTTAATAATTGGACAGTGATTGTTCTGTCGGTGATTTACGGTCAGTCCTTTAATAATTGGACAGTGATTGTTCTGTAGGTGATTTACGGTCAGTCCTTTAATAGTTGGACAGTGATTGTTCTGTAGGTGATTTACGGTCTGTCCTTTAATAATTGGACAGTGTTCTTCTGTAGGTGATTTGCGGTCAGTCCTTTAATCATTGTACAATGATTGTTCTGTCGGTGATTTCCGGTCAGTCCTTTAATAATTGGACAGTGATTGTTCTGTAGGTGATTTACGGTCAGTCCTTTAATAATTGGACAATGATTTTTCTGTAGGTGATTTACGGTCGGTCCTTTAATAATTGGATAGTGATTGTTCTGTAGGTGATTTACGGTCAGTTCTTTAATAATTGGACAGTGATTGTTCTGTCGGTGATTTACGGTCAGTCCTTTAATAATTGGACAGTGATTGTTCTGTAGGTGATTTACGGTCAGTCCTTTAATAATTGTACAGTGATTGTTCTGTAGGTGATTTACGGTCAGTCCTTTAATAATTGGACAGTGCTTGTTCTGTAGGTGATTTACTGTCTGTCCTTTAATGATTGGACAGTGATTGTTCTGTAGGTGATTTACGGTCAGTCCTTTAATAATTGGACAGTGATATTTCTGTAGGTGATTTACGGTCAGTCCTTTAATAATTGGACAGTGATTGTTCTGTAGGTGATTTACGGTCATTCCTTTAATAATAGGATAGTGATTGTTCTGTAGGTGATTTATGGTCACTCCTTTAATAATTGGACAGTGATTGTTCTGTAGGTGATTTATGGTCACTCCTTTAATAATTGGACAGTGATTGTTCTGTAGGTGATTTATGGTCACTCCTTTAATAATTGGACAGTGATTGTTCTGTCGGTGATTTACGGTCAGTCCTTTAATCATTGGACAGTGATGGTTCTGTAGGTAATTTACGGTCAGTCCTTTAATAATTGGACAGTGATTGTTCTGGAGGTGATTTACGGTCAGTCCTTTAATAATTGGACAGTGATTGTTCTGTAGGTGATTTACGGTCAGTCCTTTAATAATTGGACAGTGATTGTTCTGTCGGTGATTTACGGTCAGTCCTTTAATAATTGGATAGTGATTGTTCTGTAGGTGATTTACGGTCAGTTCTTTAATAATTGGACAGTGATTGTTCTGTCGGTGATTTACGGTCAGTCCTTTAATAATTGGACAGTGATTGTTCTGTAGGTGATTTACGGTCAGTCCTTTAATAATTGGACAGTGATTGTTCTGTAGGTGATTTACGGTCAGTCCTTTAATAATTGGACAGTGCTTGTTCTGTAGGTGATTTACTGTCTGTCCTTTAATGATTGGACAGTGATTGTTCTGTAGGTGATTTACGGTCAGTCCTTTAATAATTGGACAGTGATTGTTCTGTAGTTGATTTACGGTCAGGCCATTAATAATTGGACAGTGATTGTTCTGTAGGTGATTTACGGTCATTCCTTTAATAATAGGATAGTGATTGTTCTGTAGGTGATTTATGGTCACTCCTTTAATAATTGGACAGTGATTGTTCTGTAGGTGATTTATGGTCACTCCTTTAATAATTGGACAGTGATTGTTCTGTAGGTGATTTATTGTCACTCCTTTAATAATTGGACAGTGATTGTTCTGTAGGTGATTTATGGTCACTCCTTTAATAATTGGACAGTGATTTTTCTGTCGGTGATTTATCGTCACTCCTTTAATAATTGGACAGTGATTGTTCTGTCGGTGATTTACGGTCAGTCCTTTAATAATTGGACAGTGATTTTTCTGTAGGTAATTTACGGTCAGTCCTTTAATAATTGGACAGTGATTGTTCTGGAGGTGATATACGGTCAGTCCTTTAATAATTGTACAGTGATTGTTCTGTAGGTGATTTACAGTCAGTCCTTTAATAATTGGACAGTGATTGTTCTGTCGGTGATTTACGGTCAGTCCTTTAATATTGGACAGTGATTGTTCTGTAGGTGATTTACGGTCAGGCCTTTAAGAATTGGACAGTGATTGTTCTGTAGGTGATTTACGGTCTGTCCTTTAATAACTGGACAGTGTTCTTCTGTAGGTGATTTGCGGTCAGTCCTTTAATCATTGTACAATGATTGTTCTGTCGGTGATTTCCGGTCAGTCCTTTAATAATTGGACAGTGATTGTTCTGTAGGTGATTTCCGGTCAGTCCTTTAATAATTGGACAGTGATTGTTCTGTAGGTGATTTACGGTCAGTTCTTTAATAATTGGACAGTGATTGTTCTGTCGGTGATTTACGGTCAGTCCTTTAATAATTGGACAGTGATTGTTCTGTAGGTGATTTACGGTCAGTCCTTTAATAATTGGACAGTGATTGTTCTGTAGATGATTTACGGTCAGACCTTTAATAATTGGACAGTGCTTGTTCTGTAGGTGATTTACTGTCTGTCCTTTAATGATTGGACAGTGATTGTTCTGTAGGTGATTTACGGTCAGTCCTTTAATAATTGGACAGTGATTGTTCTGTCGGTGATTTACTGTCAGACATTTAATAATGGGACAGTGATTGTTCTGTAGGTGATTTACGGTCAGTCCTTTAATAATTGGACAGTGATTGTTCTGTAGGTGATTTACAGTCAGTCCTTTAATAATTGGACAGTGATTGTTCTGTCGGTGTTTTACGGTCAGACCTTTAATAATTGGACAGTGATTGTTCTGTAGGTGATTTACGGTCAGTCCTTTAATAATTGGACAGTGCTTGTTCTGTAGGTGATTTACTGTCTGTCCTTTAATGATTGGACAGTGATTGTTCTATAGGTGATTTACGGTCAGTCCTTTAATAATTGGACAGTGATTGTTCTGTAGGTGACTTATGGTCACTCCTTTAATAATTGGACAGTGATTGTTCTGTAGGTGATTTATGGTCACTCCTTTAATAATTGGACAGTGATTGTTCTGTCGGTGATTTACGGTCAGTCCTTTAATAATTGGACAGTGATTGTTCTGTAGGTGATTTATGGTCACTCCTTTAATAATTGGACAGTGATTGTTCTGTCGGTGATTTACGGTCAGTCCTTTAATAATTGGACAGTGATTGTTCTGTAGGTAATTTACGGTCAGTTCTTTAATAATTGGGCAGTGATTGTTCTGTAGGTGATTTACGGTCAGTCCTTTAATAATTGGACAGTGATTGTTCTGTCGGTGATTTACGGTCAGTCCTTTAATAATTGGACAGTGATTGTTCTGTAGGTGATTTACGGTCAGTCCTTTAATAGTTGGACAGTGATTGTTCTGTAGGTGATTTACGGTCTGTCCTTTAATAATTGGACAGTGTTCTTCTGTAGGTGATTTGCGGTCAGTCCTTTAATCATTGTACAATGATTGTTCTGTCGGTGATTTCCGGTCAGTCCTTTAATAATTGGACAGTGATTGTTCTGTAGGTGATTTACGGTCAGTCCTTTAATAATTGGACAATGATTGTTCTGTAGGTGATTTACGGTCAGTCCTTTAATAATTGGATAGTGATTGTTCTGTAGGTGATTTACGGTCAGTTCTTTAATAATTGGACAGTGATTGTTCTGTCGGTGATTTACGGTCAGTCCTTTAATAATTGGACAGTGATTGTTCTGTAGGTGATTTACGGTCAGTCCTTTAATAATTGGACAGTGATTGTTCTGTAGGTGATTTACGGTCAGTCCTTTAATAATTGGACAGTGCTTGTTCTGTAGGTGATTTACTGTCAGTCCTTTAATGATTGGACAGTGATTGTTCTGTAGGTGATTTACGGTCAGTCCTTTAATAATTGGACAGTGATATTTCTGTAGGTGATTTACGGTCAGTCCTTTAATAATTGGACAGTGATTGTTCTGTAGGTGATTTACGGTCATTCCTTTAATAATAGGATAGTGATTGTTCTGTAGGTGATTTATGGTCACTCCTTTAATAATTGGACAGTGATTGTTCTGTAGGTGATTTATGGTCACTCCTTTAATAATTGGACAGTGATTGTTCTGTAGGTGATTTATGGTCACTCCTTTAATAATTGGACAGTGATTGTTCTGTCGGTGATTTACGGTCAGTCCTTTAATAATTGGACAGTGATGGTTCTGTAGGTAATTTACGGTCAGTCCTTTAATAATTGGACAGTGATTGTTCTGGAGGTGATTTACGGTCAGTCCTTTAATAATTGGACAGTGATTGTTCTGTAGGTGATTTACGGTCAGTCCTTTAATAATTGGACAGTGATTGTTCTGTCGGTGATTTACGGTCAGTCCTGTAATAATTGGACAGTGATTGTTCTGTAGGTGATTTACGGTCAGTCCTTTAATAATTGGACAGTGATTGTTCTGTAGGTGATTTACGGCCTGTCCTTTAATAATTGGACAGTGTTCTTCTGTAGGTGATTTGCGGTCAGTCCTTTAATCATTGTACAATGCTTGTTCTGTCGGTTATTTCCGGTCAGTCCTTTAATAATTGGACAGTGATTGTTCTGTAGGTGATTTACGGTCAGTCCTTTAATAATTGGACAATGATTGTTCTGTAGGTGATTTACGGTCAGTCCTTTAATAATTGGATAGTGATTGTTCTGTAGGTGATTTACGGTCAGTCCTTTAATAATTGGATAGTGACTGTTCTGTAGGTGATTTACGGTCAGTCCTTTAATAATTGGACAGTGATTGTTCTGTCGGTGATTCACGGTCAGTCCTTTAATAATTGGATAGTGATTGTTCTGTAGGTGATTTACGGTCAGTCCTTTAATAATTGGACAGTGATTGTTCTGTAGGTGATTGACGGTCAGTCCTTTAATAATTGGACAGTGATTGTTCTGTCGTTGATTTACGGTCAATCCTTTAATAATTGGACAGTGATTGTTCTGTAGGTGATTTACTGTCAGTCCTTTAATAATTGGACAGTGATTGTTCTGTAGGTGATTTACGGTCAGTCCTTTAATAATTGGACAGTGATTGTTCTGTCGGTGATTTACTGTCAGTCCTTTAATAATTGGACAGTGATTGTTCTGTAGGTGATTTACGGTCAGTCCTTTAATAATTGGACAGTGATTGTTCTGTAGGTGATTTACGGTCAGTCCTTTAATAATTGGACAGTGATTGTTCTGTCGGTGATTTACGGTCAGTCCTTTAATAATTGGACAGTGATTGTTCTGTCGGTGATTTACGGTCAGTCCTTTAATAATTGGACAGTGATTGTTCTGTAGGTGATTTATGGTCAGTCCTTTAATAATTGAACAGTGATTGTTCTGTAGGTGATTTACGGTCAGTCCTTTAATAATTGGATAGTGATTGTTCTGTAGGTGATTTACGGTCAGTCCTTTAATAATTGGACAGTGATTGTTCTGTAGGTGATTTACGGTCAGTCCTTTAATAATTGGACAGTGATTGTTCTGCAGGTGATTTACGGTCAGTCCTTTAATAATTGGACAGTGACTGTTCTGTAGGTGATTTACTGTCAGTCCTTTAATGATTGGACAGTGATTGTTCCGTAGGTGATTTCCGGTCAGTCCTTTAATAATTGGATAGTGATTGTTCTGTAGGTGATTTACTGTCAGTCCTTTAATGATTGGACAGTGATTGTTCCGTAGGTGATTTCCGGTCAGTCCTTTAATAATTGGATAGTGATTGTTCTGTAGGTGATTTACTGTCAGTCCTTTAATGATTGGACAGTGATTGTTCTGTAGGTGATTTAAGGTCAGTCCTTTAATCATTGTGCAATGATTGTTCTGTCGGTGATTTCCGGTCAGTCCTTTAATAATTGGACAGTGATTGTTCTGTAGGTGATTTACTGTCAGTCCTTTAATAATTGGACAATGATTGTTCTGTAGGTGATTTACGGTCAGTCCTTTAATAATTGGATAGTGATTGTTCTGTAGGTGATTTACGGTCAGTCCTTTAATAATTGGATAGTGATTGTTCTGTAGGTGATTTACGGTCATTCCTTTAATAATTGGACAGTGATTGTTCTGTCGGTGATTCATGGTCAGTTCTTTAATAATTGGATAGTGATTGTTCTGTAGGTGATTTACGGTCAGTCCTTTAATAATTGGACAGTGATTGTTCTGTAGGTGATTTACGGTCAGTCCTTTAATAATTGGACAGTGATTGTTCTGTAGGTGATTTACAGTCAGTCCTTTAATAATTGGACAGTGATTGTTCTGTAGGTGATTTACTGTCAGTCCTTTAATAATTGGACAGTGATTGTTCTGTAGGTGATTTACGGTCAGTCCTTTAATAATTGGACAGTGATTGTTCTGTAGGTGATTTACAGTCAGTCCTTTAATAATTGGACAGTGATTGTTCTGTAGGTGATTTACTGTCAGTCCTTTAATAATTGGACAGTGATTGTTCTGTAGGTGATTTACGGTCAGTCCTTTAATAATTGGACACTGATTGTTCTGTCGCTGATTTACTGTCAGTCCTTTAATCATTGTACAATGCTTGTTCTGTCGGTGATTTCCGGTCAGTCCTTTAATAATTGGACAGTGATTGTTCTGTAGGTGATTTACGGTCAGTCCTTTAATAATTGGACAATGATTGTTCTGTAGGTGATTTACGGTCAGTCCTTTAATAATTGGATAGTGATTGTTCTGTAGGTGATTTACGGTCAGTCCTTTAATAATTGGATAGTGACTGTTCTGTAGGTGATTTACGGTCAGTCCTTTAATAATTGGACAGTGATTGTTCTGTCGGTGATTCACGGTCAGTGCTTTAATAATTGGATAGTGATTGTTCTGTAGGTGATTTACGGTCAGTCCTTTAATAATTGGACAGTGATTGTTCTGTAGGTGATTTACTGTCAGTCCTTTAATAATTGGACAGTGATTGTTCTGTCGTTGATTTACGGTCAATCCTTTAATAATTGGACAGTGATTGTTCTGTAGGTGATTTACTGTCAGTCCTTTAATAATTGGACAGTGATTGTTCTGTAGGTGATTTACGGTCAGTCCTTTTATAATTGGACAGTGATTGTTCTGTCGGTGATTTACAGTCAGTCCTTTAATAATTGGACAGTGATTGTTCTGTAGGTGATTTACGGTCAGTCCTTTAATAATTGGACAGTGATTGTTCTGTAGGTGATTTTGTGTCAGTCCTTCAATAATTGGACAGTGATTGTTCTGTCGGTGATTTACGGTCAGTCCTTTAATAATTGGACAGTGATTGTTCTGTAGGTGATTTACGGTCAGTCCTTTAATAATTGGACAGTGATTGTTCTGTAGGTGATTTATGGTCAGTCCTTTAATAATTGAACAGTGATTGTTCTGCAGGTGATTTACGGTCAGTCCTTTAATAATTGGACAGTGATTGTTCTGTAGGTGATTTACGGTCAGTCCTTTAATAATTGGACAGTGAGTGTTCTGTAGGTGATTTACTGTCAGTCCTTTAATGATTGGACAGTGATTGTTCTGCAGGTGATTTCCAGTCAGTCCTTTAATAATTGGATAGTGATTGTTCTGTAGGTGATTTACTGTCAGTCCTTTAATGATTGGACAGTGATTGTTCCGTAGGTGATTTCCGGTCAGTCCTTTAATAATTGGATAGTGATTGTTCTGTAGGTGATTTACTGTCATTCCTTTAATAATAGGATAGTGATTGTTCTGTAGGTGATTTATGGTCACTCCTTTAATAATTGGACAGTGATTGTTCTGTAGGTGATTTATGGTCACTACTTTAATAATTGGACAGTGATTGTTCTGTAGGTGATTTATGGTCACTCCTTTAATAATTGGACAGTGATTGTTCTGTCGGTGATTTACGGTCAGTCCTTTAATAATTGGACAGTGATGGTTCTGTAGGTAATTTACGGTCAGTCCTTTAATAATTGGACAGTGATTGTTCTGGAGGTGATTTACGGTCAGTCCTTTAATAATTGGACAGTGATTGTTCTGTAGGTGATTTACGGTCAGTCCTTTAATAATTGGACAGTGATTGTTCTGTCGGTGATTTACGGTCAGTCCTGTAATAATTGGACAGTGATTGTTCTGTAGGTGATTTACGGTCAGTCCTTTAATAATTGGACAGTGATTGTTCTGTAGGTGATTTACGGCCTGTCCTTTAATAATTGGACAGTGTTCTTCTGTAGGTGATTTGCGGTCAGTCCTTTAATCATTGTACAATGCTTGTTCTGTCGGTTATTTCCGGTCAGTCCTTTAATAATTGGACAGTGATTGTTCTGTAGGTGATTTACGGTCAGTCCTTTAATAATTGGACAATGATTGTTCTGTAGGTGATTTACGGTCAGTCCTTTAATAATTGGATAGTGATTGTTCTGTAGGTGATTTACGGTCAGTCCTTTAATAATTGGATAGTGACTGTTCTGTAGGTGATTTACGGTCAGTCCTTTAATAATTGGACAGTGATTGTTCTGTTGGTGATTCACGGTCAGTCCTTTAATAATTGGATAGTGATTGTTCTGTAGGTGATTTACGGTCAGTCCTTTAATAATTGGACAGTGATTGTTCTGTAGGTGATTGACGGTCAGTCCTTTAATAATTGGACAGTGATTGTTCTGTCGTTGATTTACGGTCAATCCTTTAATAATTGGACAGTGATTGTTCTGTAGGTGATTTACTGTCAGTCCTTTAATAATTGGACAGTGATTGTTCTGTAGGTGATTTACTGTCAGTCCTTTAATAATTGGACAGTGATTGTTCTGTAGGTGATTTACGGTCAGTCCTTTAATCATTGTACAATGCTTGTTCTGTCGGTGATTTCCGGTCAGTCCTTTAATAATTGGACAGTGATTGTTCTGTAGGTGATTTACGGTCAGTCCTTTAATAATTGGACAATGATTGTTCTGTAGGTGATTTACGGTCAGTCCTTTAATAATTGGATAGTGATTGTTCTGTAGGTGATTTACGGTCAGTCCTTTAATAATTGGATAGTGACTGTTCTGTAGGTGTTTTACGGTCAGTCCTTTAATAATTGGACAGTGATTGTTCTGTCGGTGATTCATGGTCAGTCCTTTAATAATTGGATAGTGATTGTTCTGTAGGTGATTTACGGTCAGTCCTTTAATAATTGGACAGTGATTGTTCTGTAGGTGATTTACTGTCAGTCCTTTAATAATTGGACAGTGATTGTTCTGTCGTTGATTTACGGTCAATCCTTTAATAATTGGACAGTGATTGTTCTGTAGGTGATTTACTGTCAGTCCTTTAATAATTGGACAGTGATTGTTCTGTAGGTGATTTACGGTCAGTCCTTTTATAATTGGACAGTGATTGTTCTGTCGGTGATTTACAGTCAGTCCTTTAATAATTGGACAGTGATTGTTCTGTAGGTGATTTACGGTCAGTCCTTTAATAATTGGTCAGTGATTGTTCTGTAGGTGATTTACTGTCAGTCCTTTAATAATTGGACAGTGATTGTTCTGTCGGTGATTTACGATCAGTCCTTTAATAATTGGGCAGTGATTGTTCTGTAGGTGATTTACGGTCAGTCCTTTAATAATTGGACAGTGATTGTTCTGTAGGTGATTTATGGTCAGTCCTTTAATAATTCAACAGTGATTGTTCTGTAGGTGATTTACGGTCAGTCCTTTAATAATTGGATAGTGATTGTTCTGTAGGTGATTTACGGTCAGTCCTTTAATAATTGGACAGTGATTGTTCTGTAGGTGATTTACGGTCAGTCCTTTAATAATTGGACAGTGATTGTTCTGTAGGTGATTTACGGTCAGTCCTTTAATAATTGGACAGTGATTGTTCTGTAGGTGATTTACTGTCAGTCCTTTAATGATTGGACAGTGATTGTTCCGCAGGTGATTTCCAGTCAGTCCTTTAATAATTGGATAGTGATTGTTCTGTAGGTGATTTACTGTCAGTCCTTTAATGATTGGACAGTGATTGTTCCGTAGGTGATTTCCAGTCAGTCCTTTAATAATTGGATAGTGATTGTTCTGTAGGTGATTTACTGTCATTCCTTTAATAATAGGATAGTGATTGTTCTGTAGGTGATTTATGGTCACTCCTTTAATAATTGGACAGTGATTGTTCTGTAGGTGATTTATGGTCACTACTTTAATAATTGGACAGTGATTGTTCTGTAGGTGATTTATGGTCACTCCTTTAATAATTGGACAGTGATTGTTCTGTCGGTGATTTACGGTCAGTCCTTTAATAATTGGACAGTGATGGTTCTGTAGGTAATTTACGGTCAGTCCTTTAATAATTGGACAGTGATTGTTCTGGAGGTGATTTACGGTCAGTCCTTTAATAATTGGACAGTGATTGTTCTGTAGGTCATTTACGGTCAGTCCTTTAATAATTGGACAGTGATTGTTCTGTCGGTGATTTACGGTCAGTCCTGTAATAATTGGACAGTGATTGTTCTGTAGGTGATTTACGGTCAGTCCTTTAATAATTGGACAGTGATTGTTCTGTAGGTGATTTACGGCCTGTCCTTTAATAATTGGACAGTGTTCTTCTGTAGGTGATTTGCGGTCAGTCCTTTAATCATTGTACAATGCTTGTTCTGTCGGTTATTTCCGGTCAGTCCTTTAATAATTGGACAGTGATTGTTCTGTAGGTGATTTACGGTCAGTCCTTTAATAATTGGACAATGATTGTTCTGTAGGTGATTTACGGTCAGTCCTTTAATAATTGGATAGTGATTGTTCTGTAGGTGATTTACGGTCAGTCCTTTAATAATTGGATAGTGACTGTTCTGTAGGTGATTTACGGTCAGTCCTTTAATAATTGGACAGTGATTGTTCTGTTGGTGATTCACGGTCAGTCCTTTAATAATTGGATAGTGATTGTTCTGTAGGTGATTTACGGTCAGTCCTTTAATAATTGGACAGTGATTGTTCTGTAGGTGATTGACGGTCAGTCCTTTAATAATTGGACAGTGATTGTTCTGTCGTTGATTTACGGTCAATCCTTTAATAATTGGACAGTGATTGTTCTGTAGGTGATTTACTGTCAGTCCTTTAATAATTGGACAGTGATTGTTCTGTAGGTGATTTACGGTCAGTCCTTTAATAATTGGACAGTGATTGTTCTGTCGGTGATTTACTGTCAGTCCTTTAATAATTGGACAGTGATTGTTCTGTAGGTGATTTACGGTCAGTCCTTTAATAATTGGACAGTGATTGTTCTGTAGGTGATTTACGGTCAGTCCTTTAATAATTGGACAGTGATTGTTCTGTCGGTGATTTACGGTCAGTCCTTTAATAATTGGATAGTGATTGTTCTGTAGGTGATTTACGGTCAGTCCTTTAATAATTGGACAGTGATTGTTCTGTAGGTGATTTACGGTCAGTCCTTTAATAATTGGACAGTGATTGTTCTGTAGGTGATTTACAGTCAGTCCTTTAATAATTGGACAGTGATTGTTCTGTAGGTGATTTACTGTCAGTCCTTTAATAATTGGACAGTGATTGTTCTGTAGGTGATTTACGGTCAGTCCTTTAATAATTGGACAGTGATTGTTCTGTCGCTGATTTACTGTCAGTCCTTTAATCATTGTACAATGCTTGTTCTGTCGGTGATTTCCGGTCAGTCCTTTAATAATTGGACAGTGATTGTTCTGTAGGTGATTTACGGTCAGTCCTTTAATAATTGGACAATGATTGTTCTGTAGGTGATTTACGGTCAGTCCTTTAATAATTGGATAGTGATTGTTCTGTAGGTGATTTACGGTCAGTCCTTTAATAATTGGATAGTGACTGTTCTGTAGGTGATTTACGGTCAGTCCTTTAATAATTGGACAGTGATTGTTCTGTCGGTGATTCACGGTCAGTCCTTTAATAATTGGATAGTGATTGTTCTGTAGGTGATTTACGGTCAGTCCTTTAATAATTTGACAGTGATTGTTCTGTAGGTGATTTACTGTCAGTCCTTTAATAATTGGACAGTGATTGTTCTGTCGTTGATTTACGGTCAATCCTTTAATAATTGGACAGTGATTGTTGTGTAGGTGAATTACTGTCAGTCCTTTAATAATTGGACAGTGATTGTTCTGTAGGTGATTTACGGTCAGTCCTTTTATAATTGGACAGTGATTGTTCTGTCGGTGATTTACAGTCAGTCCTTTAATAATTGGACAGTGATTGTTCTGTAGGTGATTTACGGTCAGTCCTTTAATAATTGGACAGTGATTGTTCTGTAGGTGATTTACTGTCAGTCCTTTAATAATTGGACAGTGATTGTTCTGTCGGTGATTTACGGTCAGTCCTTTAATAATTGGACAGTGATTGTTCTGTAGGTGATTTACGGTCAGTCCTTTAATAATTGGACAGTGATTGTTCTGTAGGTGATTTATGGTCAGTCCTTTAATAATTGAACAGTGATTGTTCTGTAGGTGATTTACGGTCAGTCCTTTAATAATTGGATAGTGATTGTTCTGTAGGTGATTTACGGTCAGTCCTTTAATAATTGGACAGTGATTGTTCTGTAGGTGATTTACGGTCAGTCCTTTAATAATTGGACAGTGATTGTTCTGTAGGTGATTTACGGTCAGTCCTTTAATAATTGGACAGTGATTGTTCTGTAGGTGATTTACTGTCAGTCCTTTAATGATTGGACAGTGATTGTTCCGCAGGTGATTTCCAGTCAGTCCTTTAATAATTGGATAGTGATTGTTCTGTAGGTGATTTACTGTCAGTCCTTTAATGATTGGACAGTGATTGTTCCGTAGGTGATTTCCGGTCAGTCCTTTAATAATTGGATAGTGATTGTTCTGTAGGTGATTTACTGTCATTCCTTTAATAATAGGATAGTGATTGTTCTGTAGGTGATTTATGGTCAGTCCTTTAATAATTGGACAGTGATTGTTCTGTAGGTGATTTATGGTCACTACTTTAATAATTGGACAGTGATTGTTCTGTAGGTGATTTATGGTCACTCCTTTAATAATTGGACAGTGATTGTTCTGTCGGTGATTTACGGTCAGTCCTTTAATAATTGGACAGTGATGGTTCTGTAGGTAATTTACGGTCAGTCCTTTAATAATTGGACAGTGATTGTTCTGGAGGTGATTTACGGTCAGTCCTTTAATAATTGGACAGTGATTGTTCTGTAGGTGATTTACGGTCAGTCCTTTAATAATTGGACAGTGATTGTTCTGTCGGTGATTTACGGTCAGTCCTGTAATAATTGGACAGTGATTGTTCTGTAGGTGATTTACGGTCAGTCCTTTAATAATTGGACAGTGATTGTTCTGTAGGTGATTTACGGCCTGTCCTTTAATAATTGGACAGTGTTCTTCTGTAGGTGATTTGCGGTCAGTCCTTTAATCATTGTACAATGCTTGTTCTGTCGGTTATTTCCGGTCAGTCCTTTAATAATTGGACAGTGATTGTTCTGTAGGTGATTTACGGTCAGTCCTTTAATAATTGGACAATGATTGTTCTGTAGGTGATTTACGGTCAGTCCTTTAATAATTGGATAGTGATTGTTCTGTAGGTGATTTACGGTCAGTCCTTTAATAATTGGATAGTGACTGTTCTGTAGGTGATTTACGGTCAGTCCTTTAATAATTGGACAGTGATTGTTCTGTTGGTGATTCACGGTCAGTCCTTTAATAATTGGATAGTGATTGTTCTGTAGGTGATTTACGGTCAGTCCTTTAATAATTGGACAGTGATTGTTCTGTAGGTGATTGACGGTCAGTCCTTTAATAATTGGACAGTGATTGTTCTGTCATTGATTTACGGTCAATCCTTTAATAATTGGACAGTGATTGTTCTGTAGGTGATTTACTGTCAGTCCTTTAATAATTGGACAGTGATTGTTCTGTAGGTGATTTACGGTCAGTCCTTTAATAATTGGACAGTGATTGTTCTGTCGGTGATTTACTGTCAGTCCTTTAATAATTGGACAGTGATTGTTCTGTAGGTGATTTACGGTCAGTCCTTTAATAATTGGACAGTGATTGTTCTGTAGGTGATTTACGGTCAGTCCTTTAATAATTGGACAGTGATTGTTCTGTCGGTGATTTACGGTCAGTCCTTTAATAATTGGACAGTGATTGTTCTGTAGGTGATTTACGGTCAGTCCTTTAATAATTGGACAGTGATTGTTCTGTAGGTGATTTATGGTCAGTCCTTTAATAATTGAACAGTGATTGTTCTGTAGGTGATTTACGGTCAGTCCTTTAATAATTGGATAGTGATTGTTCTGTAGGTGATTTACGGTCAGTCCTTTAATAATTGGACAGTGATTGTTCTGTAGGTGATTTACGGTCAGACCTTTAATAATTGGACAGTGATTGTTCTGCAGGTGATTTACGGTCAGTCCTTTAATAATTGGACAGTGATTGTTCTGTAGGTGATTTACTGTCAGTCCTTTAATGATTGGACAGTGATTGTTCCGTAGGTGATTTCCGGTCAGTCCTTTAATAATTGGATAGTGATTGTTCTGTAGGTGATTTACTGTCAGTCCTTTAATGATTGGACAGTGATTGTTCCGTAGGTGATTTCCGGTCAGTCCTTTAATAATTGGATAGTGATTGTTCTGTAGGTGATTTACTGTCAGTCCTTTAATGATTGGACAGTGATTGTTCTGTAGGTGATTTACGGTCAGTCCTTTAATCATTGTGCAATGATTGTTCTGTCGGTGATTTCCGGTCAGTCCTTTAATAATTGGACAGTGATTGTTCTGTAGGTGATTTACTGTCAGTCCTTTAATAATTGGACAATGATTGTTCTGTAGGTGATTTACGGTCAGTCCTTTAATAATTGGATAGTGATTGTTCTGTAGGTGATTTACGGTCAGTCCTTTAATAATTGGATAGTGATTGTTCTGTAGGTGATTTACGGTCATTCCTTTAATAATTGGACAGTGATTGTTCTGTCGGTGATTCACGGTCAGTTCTTTAATAATTGGATAGTGATTGTTCTGTAGGTGATTTACGGTCAGTCCTTTAATAATTGGACAGTGATTGTTCTGTAGGTGATTGACGGTCAGTCCTTTAATAATTGGACAGTGATTGTTCTGTAGGTGATTTACTGTCAGTCCTTTAATAATTGGACAGTGATTGTTCTGTAGGTGATTTACTGTCAGTCCTTTAATAATTGGACAGTGATTGTTCTGTAGGTGATTTACGGTCAGCCCTTTAATAATTGGACAGTGATTGTTCTGTCGCTGATTTACTGTCAGTCCTTTAATAATTGGACAGTGATTGTTCTGTAGGTGATTTACGGTCAGTCCTTTAATAATTGGACAGTGATTGTTCTGTAGGTGATTTACGGTCAGTCCTTTAATAATTGGACAGTGATTGTTCTGTAGGTGATTTACAGTCAGTCCTTTAATAATTGGACAGTGATTGTTCTGTAGGTGATTTACTGTCAGTCCTTTAATAATTGGACAGTGATTGTTCTGTAGGTGATTTACGGTCAGTCCTTTAATAATTGGACAGTGATTGTTCTGTCGCTGATTTACTGTCAGTCCTTTAATCATTGTACAATGCTTGTTCTGTCGGTGATTTCCGGTCAGTCCTTTAATAATTGGACAGTGATTGTTCTGTAGGTGATTTACGGTCAGTCCTTTAATAATTGGACAATGATTGTTCTGTAGGTGATTTACGGTCAGTCCTTTAATAATTGGATAGTGATTGTTCTGTAGGTGATTTACGGTCAGTCCTTTAATAATTGGATAGTGACTGTTCTGTAGGTGATTTACGGTCAGTCCTTTAATAATTGGACAGTGATTGTTCTGTCGGTGATTCACGGTCAGTCTTTAATAATTGGATAGTGATTTTTCTGTAGGTGATTTACGGTCAGTCCTTTAATAATTGGACAGTGATTGTTCTGTAGGTGATTTACTGTCAGTCCTTTAATAATTGGACAGTGATTGTTCTGTCGTTGATTTACGGTCATCCTTTAATAATTGGACAGTGATTGTTCTGTAGGTGATTAACTGTCAGTCCTTTAATAATTGGACACTGATTGTTCTGTAGGTGATTTACGGTCAGTCCTTTTATAATTGGACAGTGATTGTTCTGTCGGTGATTTACTGTCAGTCCTTTAATAATTGGACAGTGATTGTTCTGTAGGTGATTTACGGTCAGTCCTTTAATAATTGGACAGTGATAGTTCCGTAGGTGATTTCCGGTCAGTCCTTTAATAATTGGATAGTGATTGTTCTGTAGGTGATTTACTGTCAGTCCTTTAATAATTGGACAGTGATTGTTCTGTAGGTGATTTACGGTCCGTCCTTTAATCATTGTACAATGATTGTTCTGTCGGTGATTTCCGGTCAGTCCTTTAATAATTGGACAGTGATTGTTCTGTAGGTGATTTACTGTCAGTCCTTTAATAATTGGACAATGATTGTTCTGTAGGTGATTTACGGTCAGTCCTTTAATAATTGGATAGTGATTGTTCTGTAGGTGATTTACGGTCAGTCCTTTAATAATTGGATAGTGATTGTTCTGTAGGTGATTTACGGTCATTCCTTTAATAATTGGACAGTGATTGTTCTGTCGGTGATTCACGGTCAGTCCTTTAATAATTGGATAGTGATTGTTCAGTAGGTGATTTACGGTCAGTCCTTTAATAATTGGACAGTGATTGTTCTGTAGGTGATTGACGGTCAGTCCTTTAATAATTGGACAGTGATTGTTCTGTAGGTGATTTACTGTCAGTCCTTTAATAATTGGACAGTGATTGTTCTGTAGGTGATTTACGGTCAGCCCTTTAATAATTGGACAGTGATTGTTCTGTCGCTGATTTACTGTCAGTCCTTTAATAATTGGACAGTGATTGTTCTGTAGGTGATTTACGGTCAGTCCTTTAATAATTGGACAGTGATTGTTCTGTAGGTGATTTACGGTCAGTCCTTTAATAATTGGACAGTGATTGTTCTGTAGGTGATTTACAGTCAGTCCTTTAATAATTGGACAGTGATTGTTCTGTAGGTGATTTACAGTCAGTCCTTTAATAATTGGACAGTGATTGTTCTGTAGGTGATTTACGGTCAGTCCTTTAATAATTGGACAGTGATTGTTCTGTCGCTGATTTACTGTCAGTCCTTTAATAATTGGACAGTGATTGTTCTGTAGGTGATTTACGGTCAGTCCTTTAATAATTGGACAGTGATTGTTCTGTAGGTGATTTACGGTCAGTCCTTTAATAATTGGACAATGATTGTTCTGTAGGTGATTTACGGTCAGTCCTTTAATAATTGGATAGTGATTGTTCTGTTGGTGATTTACGGTCAGTCCTTTAATAATTGGATAGTGACTGTTCTGTAGGTGATTTACGGTCAGTCCTTTAATAATTGGACAGTGATTGTTCTGTCGGTGATTCACGGTCAGTCCTTTAATAATTGGATAGTGATTGTTCTGTAGGTGATTTACGGTTGGTCCTTTAATAATTGGACAGTGATTGTTCTGTAGGTGATTGACGGTCAGTCTTTTAATAATTGGATAGTGATTGTTCTGTCGTTGATTTACGGTCAATCCTTTAATAATTGGACAGTGATTGTTCTGTAGGTGATTTACTGTCAGTCCTTTAATAATTGGACAGTGATTGTTCTGTAGGTGATTTACGGTCAGTCCTTTAATAATTGGACAGTGATTGTTCTGTCGGTGATTTACTGTCAGTCCTTTAATAATTGGACAGTGATTGTTCTGTAGGTGATTTACGGTCAGTCCTTTAATAATTGGACAGTGATTGTTCTGTAGGTGATTTACGGTCAGTCCTTTAATAATTGGACAGTGATTGTTCTGTCGGTGATTTACGGTCAGTCCTTTAATAATTGGATAGTGATTGTTCTGTAGGTGATTTACGGTCAGTCCTTTAATAATTGGATAGTGATTGTTCTGTAGGTGATTTACGTTCATTCCTTTAATAATTGGACAGTGATTGTTCTGTCGGTGATTCACGGTCAGTCCTTTAATAATTGGATAGTGATTGTTCTGTAGGTGATTTACGGTCAGTCCTTTAATAATTGGACAATGATTGTTCTGTAGGTGATTTACGGTCAGTCCTTTAATAATTGGACAATGATTGTTCTGTAGGTGATTTACGGTCAGTCCTTTAATAATTGGATAGTGATTGTTCTGTAGGTGATTTACGGTCAGTCCTTTAATAATTGGATAGTGATTGTTCTGTAGGTGATTTACGTTCATTCCTTTAATAATTGGACAGTGATTGTTCTGTCGGTGATTCACGGTCAGTCCTTTAATAATTGGATAGTGATTGTTCTGTAGGTGATTTACGGTCAGTCCTTTAATAATTGGACAGTGATTGTTCTGTAGGTGATTGACGGTCAGTCCTTTAATAATTGGACAGTGATTGTTCTGTTGGTGATTTACTGTCAGTCCTTTAATTATTGGACAGTGATTGTTCTGTAGGTGATTTACAGTCAGTCCTTTAATAATTGGACAGTGATTGTTCTGTCGGTGATTTACTGTCAGTCCTTTAATAATTGGACAGTGATTCTTCTGTAGGTGATTTCCGGTCAGTCCTTTAATAATTGGATAGTGATTGTTCTGTAGGTGATTTACTGTCAGTCCTTTAATGATTGGACAGTGATTGTTCCGTAGGTGATTTCCGGTCAGTCCTTTAATAATTGGATAGTGATTGTTCTGTAGGTGATTTACTGTCAGTCCTTTAATGATTGGACAGTGATTGTTCTGTAGGTGATTTACGGTCAGTCCTTTAATCATTGTGCAATGATTGTTCTGTCGGTGATTTCCGGTCAGTCCTTTAATAATTGGACAGTGATTGTTCTGTAGGTGATTTACTGTCAGTCCTTTAATAATTGGACAATGATTGTTCTGTAGGAGATTTACGGTCAGTCCTTTAATTATTGGATAGTGATTGTTCTGTAGGTGATTTACGGTCAGTCCTTTAATAATTGGATAGTGATTGTTCTGTAGGTGATTTACGGTCATTCCTTTAATAATTGGACAGTGATTGTTCTGTCGGTGATTCACGGTCAGTTCTTTAATAATTGGATAGTGATTGTTCTGTAGGTGATTTACGGTCAGTCCTTTAATAATTGGACAGTGATTGTTCTGTAGGTGATTGACGGTCAGTCCTTTAATAATTGGACAGTGATTGTTCTGTAGGTGATTTACTGTCAGTCCTTTAATAATTGGACAGTGATTGTTCTGTAGGTGATTTACTGTCAGTCCTTTAATAATTGGACAGTGATTGTTCTGTAGGTGATTTACGGTCAGCCCTTTAATAATTGGACAGTGATTGTTCTGTCGCTGATTTACTGTCAGTCCTTTAATAATTGGACAGTGATTGTTCTGTAGGTGATTTACGGTCAGTCCTTTAATAATTGGACAGTGATTGTTCTGTAGGTGATTTACGGTCAGTCCTTTAATAATTGGACAGTGATTGTTCTGTAGGTGATTTACAGTCAGTCCTTTAATAATTGGACAGTGATTGTTCTGTAGGTGATTTACTGTCAGTCCTTTAATAATTGGACAGTGATTGTTCTGTAGGTGATTTACGGTCAGTCCTTTAATAATTGGACAGTGATTGTTCTGTCGCTGATTTACTGTCAATCCTTTAATCATTGTACAATGCTTGTTCTGTCGGTGATTTCCGGTCAGTCCTTTAATAATTGGACAGTGATTGTTCTGTAGGTGATTTACGGTCAGTCCTTTAATAATTGGACAATGATTGTTCTGTAGGTGATTTACGGTCAGTCCTTTAATAATTGGATAGTGATTGTTCTGTAGGTGATTTACGGTCAGTCCTTTAATAATTGGATAGTGACTGTTCTGTAGGTGATTTACGGTCAGTCCTTTAATAATTGGACAGTGATTGTTCTGTCGGTGATTCACGGTCAGTCTTTAATAATTGGATAGTGATTTTTCTGTAGGTGATTTACGGTCAGTCCTTTAATAATTGGACAGTGATTGTTCTGTAGGTGATTTACTGTCAGTCCTTTAATAATTGGACAGTGATTGTTCTGTCGTTGATTTACGGTCAATCCTTTAATAATTGGACAGTGATTGTTCTGTAGGTGATTAACTGTCAGTCCTTTAATAATTGGACACTGATTGTTCTGTAGGTGATTTACGGTCAGTCCTTTTATAATTGGACAGTGATTGTTCTGTCGGTGATTTACTGTCAGTCCTTTAATAATTGGACAGTGATTGTTCTGTAGGTGATTTACGGTCAGTCCTTTAATAATTGGACAGTGATAGTTCCGTAGGTGATTTCCGGTCAGTCCTTTAATAATTGGATAGTGATTGTTCTGTAGGTGATTTACTGTCAGTCCTTTAATAATTGGACAGTGATTGTTCTGTAGGTGATTTACGGTCCGTCCTTTAATCATTGTACAATGATTGTTCTGTCGGTGATTTCCGGTCAGTCCTTTAATAATTGGACAGTGATTGTTCTGTAGGTGATTTACTGTCAGTCCTTTAATAATTGGACAATGATTGTTCTGTAGGTGATTTACGGTCAGTCCTTTAATAATTGGATAGTGATTGTTCTGTAGGTGATTTACGGTCAGTCCTTTAATAATTGGATAGTGATTGTTCTGTAGGTGATTTACGGTCATTCCTTTAATAATTGGACAGTGATTGTTCTGTCGGTGATACACGGTCAGTCCTTTAATAATTGGATAGTGATTGTTCAGTAGGTGATTTACGGTCAGTCCTTTAATAATTGGACAGTGATTGTTCTGTAGGTGATTGACGGTCAGTCCTTTAATAATTGGACAGTGATTGTTCTGTAGGTGATTTACTGTCAGTCCTTTAATAATTGGACAGTGATTGTTCTGTAGGTGATTTACGGTCAGCCCTTTAATAATTGGACAGTGATTGTTCTGTCGCTGATTTACTGTCAGTCCTTTAATAATTGGACAGTGATTGTTCTGTAGGTGATTTACGGTCAGTCCTTTAATAATTGGACAGTGATTGTTCTGTAGGTGATTTACGGTCAGTCCTTTAATAATTGGACAGTGATTGTTCTGTAGGTGATTTACAGTCAGTCCTTTAATAATTGGACAGTGATTCTTCTGTAGGTGATTTACAGTCAGTCCTTTAATAATTGGACAGTGATTGTTCTGTAGGTGATTTACGGTCAGTCCTTTAATAATTGGACAGTGATTGTTCTGTCGCTGATTTACTGTCAGTCCTTTAATAATTGGACAGTGATTGTTCTGTAGGTGATTTACGGTCAGTCCTTTAATAATTGGACAGTGATTGTTCTGTAGGTGATTTACGGTCAGTCCTTTAATAATTGGACAATGATTGTTCTGTAGGTGATTTACGGTCAGTCCTTTAATAATTGGATAGTGATTGTTCTGTTGGTGATTTACGGTCAGTCCTTTAATAATTGGATAGTGACTGTTCTGTAGGTGATTTACGGTCAGTCCTTTAATAATTGGACAGTGATTGTTCTGTCGGTGATTCACGGTCAGTCCTTTAATAATTGGATAGTGATTGTTCTGTAGGTGATTTACGGTTGGTCCTTTAATAATTGGACAGTGATTGTTCTGTAGGTGATTGACGGTCAGTCTTTTAATAATTGGATAGTGATTGTTCTGTCGTTGATTTACGGTCAATCCTTTAATAATTGGACAGTGATTGTTCTGTAGGTGATTTACTGTCAGTCCTTTAATAATTGGACAGTGATTGTTCTGTAGGTGATTTACGGTCAGTCCTTTAATAATTGGATAGTGATTGTTCTGTAGGTGATTTACGGTTGGTCCTTTAATAATTGGACAGTGATTGTTCTGTAGGTGATTGACGGTCAGTCTTTTAATAATTGGATAGTGATTGTTCTGTCGTTGATTTACGGTCAATCCTTTAATAATTGGACAGTGATTGTTCTGTAGGTGATTTACTGTCAGTCCTTTAATAATTGGACAGTGATTGTTCTGTAGGTGATTTACGGTCATTCCTTTAATAATTGGACAGTGATTGTTCTGTCGGTGATTCACGGTCAGTTCTTTAATAATTGGATAGTGATTGTTCTGTAGGTGATTTACGGTCAGTCCTTTAATAATTGGACAGTGATTGTTCTGTAGGTGATTGACGGTCAGTCCTTTAATAATTGGACAGTGATTGTTCTGTAGGTGATTTACTGTCAGTCCTTTAATAATTGGACAGTGATTGTTCTGTAGGTGATTTACTGTCAGTCCTTTAATAATTGGACAGTGATTGTTCTGTAGGTGATTTACGGTCAGCCCTTTAATAATTGGACAGTGATTGTTCTGTCGCTGATTTACTGTCAGTCCTTTAATAATTGGACAGTGATTGTTCTGTAGGTGATTTACGGTCAGTCCTTTAATAATTGGACAGTGATTGTTCTGTAGGTGATTTACGGTCAGTCCTTTAATAATTGGACAGTGATTGTTCTGTAGGTGATTTACAGTCAGTCCTTTAATAATTGGACAGTGATTGTTCTGTAGGTGATTTACTGTCAGTCCTTTAATAATTGGACAGTGATTGTTCTGTAGGTGATTTACGGTCAGTCCTTTAATAATTGGACAGTGATTGTTCTGTCGCTGATTTACTGTCAGTCCTTTAATCATTGTACAATGCTTGTTCTGTCGGTGATTTCCGGTCAGTCCTTTAATAATTGGACAGTGATTGTTCTGTAGGTGATTTACGGTCAGTCCTTTAATAATTGGACAATGATTGTTCTGTAGGTGATTTACGGTCAGTCCTTTAATAATTGGATAGTGATTGTTCTGTAGGTGATTTACGGTCAGTCCTTTAATAATTGGATAGTGACTGTTCTGTAGGTGATTTACGGTCAGTCCTTTAATAATTGGACAGTGATTGTTCTGTCGGTGATTCACGGTCAGTCTTTAATAATTGGATAGTGATTTTTCTGTAGGTGATTTACGGTCAGTCCTTTAATAATTGGACAGTGATTGTTCTGTAGGTGATTTACTGTCAGTCCTTTAATAATTGGACAGTGATTGTTCTGTCGTTGATTTACGGTCAATCCTTTAATAATTGGACAGTGATTGTTCTGTAGGTGATTAACTGTCAGTCCTTTAATAATTGGACACTGATTGTTCTGTAGGTGATTTACGGTCAGTCCTTTTATAATTGGACAGTGATTGTTCTGTCGGTGATTTACTGTCAGTCCTTTAATAATTGGACAGTGATTGTTCTGTAGGTGATTTACGGTCAGTCCTTTAATAATTGGACAGTGATAGTTCCGTAGGTGATTTCCGGTCAGTCCTTTAATAATTGGATAGTGATTGTTCTGTAGGTGATTTACGGTCAGTCCTTTAATAATTGGATAGTGATTGTTCTGTAGGTGATTTACGGTCATTCCTTTAATAATTGGACAGTGATTGTTCTGTCGGTGATTCACGGTCAGTCCTTTAATAATTGGATAGTGATTGTTCAGTAGGTGATTTACGGTCAGTCCTTTAATAATTGGACAGTGATTGTTCTGTAGGTGATTGACGGTCAGTCCTTTAATAATTGGACAGTGATTGTTCTGTAGGTGATTTACTGTCAGTCCTTTAATAATTGGACAGTGATTGTTCTGTAGGTGATTTACGGTCAGCCCTTTAATAATTGGACAGTGATTGTTCTGTCGCTGATTTACTGTCAGTCCTTTAATAATTGGACAGTGATTGTTCTGTAGGTGATTTACGGTCAGTCCTTTAATAATTGGACAGTGATTGTTCTGTAGGTGATTTACGGTCAGTCCTTTAATAATTGGACAGTGATTGTTCTGTAGGTGATTTACAGTCAGTCCTTTAATAATTGGACAGTGATTGTTCTGTAGGTGATTTACAGTCAGTCCTTTAATAATTGGACAGTGATTGTTCTGTAGGTGATTTACGGTCAGTCCTTTAATAATTGGACAGTGATTGTTCTGTCGCTGATTTGCTGTCAGTCCTTTAATAATTGGACAGTGATTGTTCTGTAGGTGATTTACGGTCAGTCCTTTAATAATTGGACAGTGATTGTTCTGTAGGTGATTTACGGTCAGTCCTTTAATAATTGGACAATGATTGTTCTGTAGGTGATTTACGGTCAGTCCTTTAATAATTGGATAGTGATTGTTCTGTTGGTGATTTACGGTCAGTCCTTTAATAATTGGATAGTGACTGTTCTGTAGGTGATTTACGGTCAGTCCTTTAATAATTGGACAGTGATTGTTCTGTCGGTGATTCACGGTCAGTCCTTTAATAATTGGATAGTGATTGTTCTGTAGGTGATTTACGGTTGGTCCTTTAATAATTGGACAGTGATTGTTCTGTAGGTGATTGACGGTCAGTCTTTTAATAATTGGATAGTGATTGTTCTGTCGTTGATTTACGGTCAATCCTTTAATAATTGGACAGTGATTGTTCTGTAGGTGATTTACTGTCAGTCCTTTAATAATTGGACAGTGATTGTTCTGTAGGTGATTTACGGTCAGTCCTTTAATAATTGGACAGTGATTGTTCTGTCGGTGATTTACTGTCAGTCCTTTAATAATTGGACAGTGATTGTTCTGTAGGTGATTTACGGTCAGTCCTTTAATAATTGGACAGTGATTGTTCTGTAGGTGATTTACGGTCAGTCCTTTAATAATTGGACAGTGATTGTTCTGTCGGTGATTTACGGTCAGTCCTTTAATAATTGGATAGTGATTGTTCTGTAGGTGATTTACGGTCAGTCCTTTAATAATTGGATAGTGATTGTTCTGTAGGTGATTTACGTTCATTCCTTTAATAATTGGACAGTGATTGTTCTGTCGGTGATTCACGGTCAGTCCTTTAATAATTGGATAGTGATTGTTCTGTAGGTGATTTACGGTCAGTCCTTTAATAATTGGACAATGATTGTTCTGTAGGTGATTTACGGTCAGTCCTTTAATAATTGGACAATGATTGTTCTGTAGGTGATTTACGGTCAGTCCTTTAATAATTGGATAGTGATTGTTCTGTAGGTGATTTACGGTCAGTCCTTTAATAATTGGATAGTGATTGTTCTGTAGGTGATTTACGTTCATTCCTTTAATAATTGGACAGTGATTGTTCTGTCGGTGATTCACGGTCAGTCCTTTAATAATTGGATAGTGATTGTTCTGTAGGTGATTTACGGTCAGTCCTTTAATAATTGGACAGTGATTGTTCTGTAGGTGATTGACGGTCAGTCCTTTAATAATTGGACAGTGATTGTTCTGTTGGTGATTTACTGTCAGTCCTTTAATTATTGGACAGTGATTGTTCTGTAGGTGATTTACAGTCAGTCCTTTAATAATTGGACAGTGATTGTTCTGTCGGTGATTTACTGTCAGTCCTTTAATAATTGGACAGTGATTCTTCTGTAGGTGATTTACGGTCAGTCCTTTAATAATTGGACAGTGCTTGTTCTGTCGCTGTTTTACTGTCAGTCCTTTAATAATTGGACAGTGATTGTTCTGTAGGTGATTTACGGTCAGTCCTTTAATAATTGGACAGTGATTGTTCTGTAGGTGATTTACGGTCAGTCCTTTAATAATTGGACAGTGATTGTTCTGTAGGTGATTTACGGTCAGTCCTTTAATAATTGGACAGTGATTGTTCTGTAGGTGATTTACGGTCAGCCCTTTAATAATTGGACAGTGATTGTTCTGTCGCTGATTTACTGTCAGTCCTTTAATAATTGGACAGTGATTGTTCTGTAGGTGATTTACGGTCAGTCCTTTAATAATTGGACAGTGATTGTTCTGTAGGTGATTTACGGTCAGTCCTTTAATAATTGGACAGTGATTGTTCTGTAGGTGATTTACAGTCAGTCCTTTAATAATTGGACAGTGATTGTTCTGTCGGTGATTTACTGTCAGTCCTTTAATAATTGGACAGTGATTCTTCTGTAGGTGATTTACGGTCAGTCCTTTAATAATTGGACAGTGATTGTTCTGTCGCTGTTTTACTGTCAGTCCTTTAATAATTGGACAGTGATTGTTCTGTAGGTGATTTACGGTCAGTCCTTTAATAATTGGACAGTGATTGTTCTGTAGGTGATTTACGGTCAGTCCTTTAATAATTGGACAGTGATTGTTCTGTAGGTGATTTACGGTCAGTCCTTTAATAATTGGACAGTGATTGTTCTGTAGGTGATTTACGGTCAGCCCTTTAATAATTGGACAGTGATTGTTCTGTCGCTGATTTACTGTCAGTCCTTTAATAATTGGACAGTGATTGTTCTGTAGGTGATTTACGGTCAGTCCTTTAATAATTGGACAGTGATTGTTCTGTAGGTGATTTACGGTCAGTCCTTTAATAATTGGACAGTGATTGTTCTGTAGGTGATTTACAGTCAGTCCTTTAATAATTGGACAGTGATTGTTCTGTAGGTGATTTACAGTCAGTCCTTTAATAATTGGACAGTGATTGTTCTGTAGGTGATTTACGGTCAGTCCTTTAATAATTGGACAGTGATTGTTCTGTCGCTGATTAACTGTCAGTCCTTTAATCATTGTACAATGCTTGTTCTGTCGGTGATTTCCGGTCAGTCCTTTAATAATTGGACAGTGATTGTTCTGTAGGTGATTTACGGTCAGTCCTTTAATAATTGGACAATGATTGTTCTGTAGGTGATTTACGGTCAGTCCTTTAATAATTGGATAGTGATTGTTCTGTTGGTGATTTACGGTCAGTCCTTTAATAATTGGATAGTGACTGTTCTGTAGATGATTTACGGTCAGTCCTTTAATAATTGGACAGTGATTGTTCTGTCGGTGATTCACGGTCAGTCCTTTAATAATTGGATAGTGATTGTTCTGTAGGTGATTTACGGTTGGTCCTTTAATAATTGGACAGTGATTGTTCTGTAGGTGATTGACGGTCAGTCTTTTAATAATTGGATAGTGATTGTTCTGTCGTTGATTTACGGTCAATCCTTTAATAATTGGACAGTGATTGTTCTGTAGGTGATTTACTGTCAGTCCTTTAATAATTGTACAGTGATTGTTCTGTAGGTGATTTACGGTCAGTCCTTTAATAATTGGACAGTGATTGTTCTGTCGGTGATTTACTGTCAGTCCTTTAATAATTGGACAGTGATTGTTCTGTAGGTGATTTACGGTCAGTCCTTTAATAATTGGACAGTGATTGTTCTGTAGGTGATTTACGGTCAGTCCTTTAATAATTGGACAGTGATTGTTCTGTCGGTGATTTACGGTCAGTCCTTTAATAATTGGATAGTGATTGTTCTGTAGGTGATTTACGGTCAGTCCTTTAATAATTGGATAGTGATTGTTCTGTAGGTGATTTACGTTCATTCCTTTAATAATTGGACAGTGATTGTTCTGTCGGTGATTCACGGTCAGTCCTTTAATAATTGGATAGTGATTGTTCTGTAGGTGATTTACGGTCAGTCCTTTAATAATTGGACAATGATTGTTCTGGAGGTGATTTACGGTCAGTCCTTTAATAATTGGACAATGATTGTTCTGTAGGTGATTTACGGTCAGTCCTTTAATAATTGGATAGTGATTGTTCTGTAGGTGATTTACGGTCAGTCCTTTAATAATTGGATAGTGATTGTTCTGTAGGTGATTTACGTTCATTCCTTTAATAATTGGACAGTGAATGTTCTGTCGGTGATTCACGGTCAGTCCTTTAATAATTGGATAGTGATTGTTCTGTAGGTGATTTACGGTCAGTGCTTTAATAATTGGACAGTGATTGTTCTGTAGGTGATTGACGGTCAGTCCTTTAATAATTGGACAGTGATTGTTCTGTTGGTGATTTACTGTCAGTCCTTTAATTATTGGACAGTGATTGTTCTGTAGGTGATTTACTGTCAGTCCTTTAATAATTGGACAGTGATTGTTCTGTAGGTGATTTACGGTCAGTCCTTTAATAATTGGACAGTGATTGTTCTGTCGCTGATTTACTGTCAGTCCTTTAATAATTGGACAGTGATTGTTCTGTAGGTGATTTACGGTCAGTCCTTTAATAATTGGACAGTGATTGTTCTGTAGGTGATTTACGGTCAGTCCTTTAATAATTGGACAGTGATTGTTCTGTAGGTGATTTACAGTCAGTCCTTTAATAATTGGACAGTGATTGTTCTGTCGGTGATTTACTGTCAGTCCTTTAATAATTGGACAGTGATTCTTCTGTAGGTGATTTACGGTCAGTCCTTTAATAATTGGACAGTGATTGTTCTGTCGCTGTTTTACTGTCAGTCCTTTAATAATTGGACAGTGATTGTTCTGTAGGTGATTTACGGTCAGTCCTTTAATAATTGGACAGTGATTGTTCTGTAGGTGACTTACGGTCAGTCCTTTAATAATTGGACAGTGATTGTTCTGTAGGTGATTTACGGTCAGTCCTTTAATAATTGGACAGTGATTGTTCTGTAGGTGATTTATGGTCAGTCCTTTAATAATTGGATAGTGATTGTTCTGTAGGTGATTTACGGTCAGTCCTTTAATAATTGGACAGTGATTGTTCTGTAGGTGATTTACGGTCTGTCCTTTAATAATTGGACAGTGATTGTTCTGTAGGTGATTTACTGTCAGTCCTTTAATGATTGGACAGTGATTGTTTTTTAGGTGATTTACGGTCAGCCCTTTAATAATTGGACAGTGATTGTTCTGTAGGTGATTTACGGTCAGTCCTTTAATAATTGGACAGTGCTTGTTCTGTAGGTGATTTACTGTCAGTCCTTTAATGATTGGACAGTGATTGTTCTGTAGGTGATTTACGGTCAGTCCTTTAATAATTGGACAGTGATTGTTCTGTAGGTGATTTACGGTCAGTCCTTCAATAATTGGACAGTGATTGTTCTGTAGGTGATTTACGGTCAGTCCTTCAATAATTGGACAGTGATTGTTCTGTAGGTGATTTACGGTCAGTCCTTTAATAATTGGACAGTGATTGTTCTGTAGGTGATTTATGGTCAGTCCTTTAATAATTGGATAGTGATTGTTCTGTAGGTGATTTACGGTCAGTCCTTTAATAATTGGACAGTGATTGTTCTGTAGGTGATTTACGGTCAGTCCTTTAATAATTGGACAGTGATTGTTCTGTAGGTGATTTACTGTCAGTCCTTTAATGATTGGACAGTGATTGTTTTTTAGGTGATTTACGGTCAGTCCTTTAATAATTGGACAGTGATTGTTCTGTAGGTGATTTACGGTCAGTCCTTTAATAATTGGACAGTGCTTGTTCTGTAGGTGATTTACTGTCAGTCCTTTAATGATTGGACAGTGATTGTTCTGTAGGTGATTTACGGTCAGTCCTTTAATAATTGGACAGTGATTGTTCTGTAGGTGATTTACGGTCAGTCCTTTAATAATTGGACAGTGATTGTTCTGTCGGTGATTTACGGTCATTCCTTTAATAATAGGATAGTGATTGTTCTGTAGGTGATTTATGGTCACTCCTTTAATAATTGGACAGTGATTGTTCTGTAGGTGATTTATGGTCACTCCTTTAATAATTGGACAGTGATTGTTCTGTCGGTGATTTACGGTCAGTCCTTTAATAATTGGACAGTGATTGTTCTGTAGGTAATTTACGGTCAGTCCTTTAATAATTGGACAGTGATTGTTCTGGAGGTGATTTACGGTCAGTCCTTTAATAATTGGACAGTGATTGTTCTGTAGGTGATTTACAGTCAGTCCTTTAATAATTGGACAGTGATTGTTCTGTCGGTGATTTACGGTCAGTCCTTTAATAATTGGACAGTGATTGTTCTGTAGATGATTTACGGTCAGTCCTTTAATAATTGGACAGTGATTGTTCTGTAGGTGATTTACGGTAAGTCCTTTAATAATTGGACAGTGTTCTTCTGTAGGTGATTTACGGTCAGTCCTTTAATCATTGTACAATGATTGTTCTGTCGGTGATTTCCGGTCAGTCCTTTAATAATTGGACAGTGATTGTTCTGTAGGTGATTTACGGTCAGTACTTTAATAATTGGACAATGATTGTTCTGTAGGTGATTTACGGTCAGTCCTTTAATAATTGGATAGTGATTGTTCTGTAGGTGATTTACGGTCAGTCCTTTAATAATTGGATAGTGATTGTTCTGTAGGTGATTTACGGTCAGTCCTTTAATAATTGGACAGTGATTGTTCTGTTGGTGATTCACGGTCAGTCCTTTAATAATTGGATAGTGATTGTTCTGCAGGTGATTGACGGTCAGTCCTTTAATAATTGGACAGTGATTGTTCTGTAGGTGATTTACTGTCAGTCCTTTAATAATTGGATAGTGATTGTTCTGTAGGTGATTTACGGTCATACCTTTAATAATTGGACAGTGATTGTTCTGTAGGTGATTTACTGTCAGTCCTTTAATAATTGGACAGTGATTGTTCTGTAGGTGATTTACTGTCAGTCCTTTAATAATTGGACAGTGATTGTTCTGTAGGTGATTTACGGTCAGTCCTTTAATAATTGGACAGTGATTGTTCTGTCGCTGATTTACTGTCAGTCCTTTAATCATTGTACAATGCTTGTTCTGTCGGTGATTTCCGGTCAGTCCTTTAATAATTGGACAGTGATTGTTCTGTAGGTGATTTACGGTCAGTCCTTTAATAATTGGACAATGATTGTTCTGTAGGTGATTTACGGTCAGTCCTTTAATAATTGGATAGTGATTGTTCTGTTGGTGATTTACGGTCAGTCCTTTAATAATTGGATAGTGACTGTTCTGTAGGTGATTTACGGTCAGTCCTTTAATAATTGGACAGTGATTGTTCTGTCGGTGATTCACGGTCAGTCCTTTAATAATTGGATAGTGATTGTTCTGTAGGTGATTTACGGTTGGTCCTTTAATAATTGGACAGTGATTGTTCTGTAGGTGATTGACGGTCAGTCTTTTAATAATTGGATAGTGATTGTTCTGTCGTTGATTTACGGTCAATCCTTTAATAATTGGACAGTGATTGTTCTGTAGGTGATTTACTGTCAGTCCTTTAATAATTGGACAGTGATTGTTCTGTAGGTGATTCACGGTCAGTCCTTTAATAATTGGACAGTGATTGTTCTGTCGGTGATTTACTGTCAGTCCTTTAATAATTGGACAGTGATTGTTCTGTAGGTGATTTACGGTCAGTCCTTTAATAATTGGACAGTGATTGTTCTGTAGGTGATTTACGGTCAGTCCTTTAATAATTGGACAGTGATTGTTCTGTCGGTGATTTACGGTCAGTCCTTTAATAATTGGATAGTGATTGTTCTGTAGGTGATTTACGGTCAGTCCTTTAATAATTGGATAGTGATTGTTCTGTAGGTGATTTACGTTCATTCCTTTAATAATTGGACAGTGATTGTTCTGTCGGTGATTCACGGTCAGTCCTTTAATAATTGGATAGTGATTGTTCTGTAGGTGATTTACGGTCAGTCCTTTAATAATTGGACAATGATTGTTCTGTAGGTGATTTACGGTCAGTCCTTTAATAATTGGACAATGATTGTTCTGTAGGTGATTTACGGTCAGTCCTTTAATAATTGGATAGTGATTGTTCTGTAGGTGATTTACGGTCAGACCTTTAATAATTGGATAGTGATTGTTCTGTAGGTGATTTACGTTCATTCCTTTAATAATTGGACAGTGATTGTTCTGTCGGTGATTCACGGTCAGTCCTTTAATAATTGGATAGTGATTGTTCTGTAGGTGATTTACGGTCAGTCCTTTAATAATTGGACAGTGATTGTTCTGTAGGTGATTGACGGTCAGTCCTTTAATAATTGGACAGTGATTGTTCTGTTGGTGATTTACTGTCAGTCCTTTAATTATTGGACAGTGATTGTTCTGTAGGTGATTTACAGTCAGTCCTTTAATAATTGGACAGTGATTGTTCTGTCGGTGATTTACTGTCAGTCCTTTAATAATTGGACAGTGATTCTTCTGTAGGTGATTTACGGTCAGTCCTTTAATAATTGGACAGTGATTGTTCTGTCGCTGTTTTACTGTCAGTCCTTTAATAATTGGACAGTGATTGTTCTGTAGGTGATTTACGGTCAGTCCTTTAATAATTGGACAGTGATTGTTCTGTAGGTGATTTACGGTCAGTCCTTTAATAATTGGACAGTGATTGTTCTGTAGGTGATTTACGGTCAGTCCTTTAATAATTGGACAGTGATTGTTCTGTAGGTGATTTACGGTCAGCCCTTTAATAATTGGACAGTGATTGTTCTGTCGCTGATTTACTGTCAGTCCTTTAATAATTGGACATTGATTGTTCTGTAGGTGATTTACGGTCAGTCCTTTAATAATTGGACAGTGATTGTTCAGTAGGTGATTTACGGTCAGTCCTTTAATAATTGGACAGTGATTGTTCTGTAGGTGATTTACAGTCAGTCCTTTAATAATTGGACAGTGATTGTTCTGTCGGTGATTTACTGTCAGTCCTTTAATAATTGGACAGTGATTCTTCTGTAGGTGATTTACGGTCAGTCCTTTAATAATTGGACAGTGATTGTTCTGTCGCTGTTTTACTGTCAGTCCTTTAATAATTGGACAGTGATTGTTCTGTAGGTGATTTACGGTCAGTCCTTTAATAATTGGACAGTGATTGTTCTGTAGGTGATTTACGGTCAGTCCTTTAATAATTGGACAGTGATTGTTCTGTAGGTGATTTACGGTCAGTCCTTTAATAATTGGACAGTGATTGTTCTGTAGGTGATTTACGGTCAGCCCTTTAATAATTGGACAGTGATTGTTCTGTCGCTGATTTACTGTCAGTCCTTTAATAATTGGACAGTGATTGTTCTGTAGGTGATTTACGGTCAGTCCTTTAATAATTGGACAGTGATTGTTCTGTAGGTGATTTACGGTCAGTCCTTTAATAATTGGACAGTGATTGTTCTGTAGGTGATTTACAGTCAGTCCTTTAATAATTGGACAGTGATTGTTCTGTAGGTGATTTACAGTCAGTCCTTTAATAATTGGACAGTGATTGTTCTGTAGGTGATTTACGGTCAGTCCTTTAATAATTGGACAGTGATTGTTCTGTCGCTGATTTACTGTCAGTCCTTTAATCATTGTACAATGCTTGTTCTGTCGGTGATTTCCGGTCAGTCCTTTAATAATTGGACAGTGATTGTTCTGTAGGTGATTTACGGTCAGTCCTTTAATAATTGGACAATGATTGTTCTGTAGGTGATTTACGGTCAGTCCTTTAATAATTGGATAGTGATTGTTCTGTTGGTGATTTACGGTCAGTCCTTTAATAATTGGATAGTGACTGTTCTGTAGGTGATTTACGGTCAGTCCTTTAATAATTGGACAGTGATTGTTCTGTCGGTGATTCACGGTCAGTCCTTTAATAATTGGATAGTGATTGTTCTGTAGGTGATTTACGGTTGGTCCTTTAATAATTGGACAGTGATTGTTCTGTAGGTGATTGACGGTCAGTCTTTTAATAATTGGATAGTGATTGTTCTGTCGTTGATTTACGGTCAATCCTTTAATAATTGGACAGTGATTGTTCTGTAGGTGATTTACTGTCAGTCCTTTAATAATTGGACAGTGATTGTTCTGAAGGTGATTTACGGTCAGTCCTTTAATAATTGGACAGTGATTGTTCTGTCGGTGATTTACTGTCAGTCCTTTAATAATTGGACAGTGATTGTTCTGTAGGTGATTTACGGTCAGTCCTTTAATAATTGGACAGTGATTGTTCTGTAGGTGATTTACGGTCAGTCCTTTAATAATTGGACAGTGATTGTTCTGTTGGTGATTTACGGTCAGTCCTTTAATAATTGGATAGTGATTGTTCTGTAGGTGATTTACGGTCAGTCCTTTAATAATTGGATAGTGATTGTTCTGTAGGTGATTTACGTTCATTCCTTTAATAATTGGACAGTGATTGTTCTGTCGGTGATTCACGGTCAGTCCTTTAATAATTGGATAGTGATTGTTCTGTAGGTGATTTACGGTCAGTCCTTTAATAATTGGACAGTGATTGTTCTGTAGGTGATTGACGGTCAGTCCTTTAATAATTGGACAGTGATTGTTCTGTTGGTGATTTACTGTCAGTCCTTTAATTATTGGACAGTGATTGTTCTGTAGGTGATTTACTGTCAGTCCTTTAATAATTGGACAGTGATTGTTCTGTAGGTGATTTACGGTCAGTCCTTTAATAATTGGACAGTGATTGTTCTGTCGCTGATTTACTGTCAGTCCTTTAATAATTGGACAGTGATTGTTCTGTAGGTGATTTACGGTCAGTCCTTTAATAATTGGACAGTGATTGTTCTGTAGGTGATTTACGGTCAGTCCTTTAATAATTGGACAGTGATTGTTCTGTAGGTGATTTACAGTCAGTCCTTTAATAATTGGACAGTGATTGTTCTGTCGGTGATTTACTGTCAGTCCTTTAATAATTGGACAGTGATTCTTCTGTAGGTGATTTACGGTCAGTCCTTTAATAATTGGACAGTGATTGTTCTGTCGCTGTTTTACTGTCAGTCCTTTAATAATTGGACAGTGATTGTTCTGTAGGTGATTTACGGTCAGTCCTTTAATAATTGGACAGTGATTGTTCTGTAGGTGATTTACGGTCAGTCCTTTAATAATTGGACAGTGATTGTTCTGTAGGTGATTTACGGTCAGTCCTTTAATAATTGGACAGTGATTGTTCTGTAGGTGATTTATGGTCAGTCCTTTAATAATTGGATAGTGATTGTTCTGTAGGTGATTTACGGTCAGTCCTTTAATAATTGGACAGTGATTGTTCTGTAGGTGATTTACGGTCTGTCCTTTAATAATTGGACAGTGATTGTTCTGTAGGTGATTTACTGTCAGTCCTTTAATGATTGGACAGTGATTGTTTTTTAGGTGATTTACGGTCAGCCCTTTAATAATTGGACAGTGATTGTTCTGTAGGTGATTTACGGTCAGTCCTTTAATAATTGGACAGTGCTTGTTCTGTAGGTGATTTACTGTCAGTCCTTTAATGATTGGACAGTGATTGTTCTGTAGGTGATTTACGGTCAGTCCTTTAATAATTGGACAGTGATTGTTCTGTAGGTGATTTACGGTCAGTCCTTCAATAATTGGACAGTGATTGTTCTGTAGGTGATTTACGGTCAGTCCTTCAATAATTGGACAGTGATTGTTCTGTAGGTGATTTACGGTCAGTCCTTTAATAATTGGACAGTGATTGTTCTGTAGGTGATTTACGGTCAGTCCTTTAATAATTGGACAGTGATTGTTCTGTAGGTGATTTACGGTCAGTCCTTTAATAATTGGACAGTGATTGTTCTGTAGGTGATTTACTGTCAGTCCTTTAATGATTGGACAGTGATTGTTTTTTAGGTGATTTACGGTCAGTCCTTTAATAATTGGACAGTGATTGTTCTGTAGGTGATTTACGGTCAGTCCTTTAATAATTGGACAGTGCTTGTTCTGTAGGTGATTTACTGTCAGTCCTTTAATGATTGGACAGTGATTGTTCTGTAGGTGATTTACGGTCAGTCCTTTAATAATTGGACAGTGATTGTTCTGTAGGTGATTTACGGTCAGTCCTTTAATAATTGGACAGTGATTGTTCTGTCGGTGATTTACGGTCATTCCTTTAATAATAGGATAGTGATTGTTCTGTAGGTGATTTATGGTCACTCCTTTAATAATTGGACAGTGATTGTTCTGTAGGTGATTTATGGTCACTCCTTTAATAATTGGACAGTGATTGTTCTGTCGGTGATTTACGGTCAGTCCTTTAATAATTGGACAGTGATTGTTCTGTAGGTAATTTACGGTCAGTCCTTTAATAATTGGACAGTGATTGTTCTGGAGGTGATTTACGGTCAGTCCTTTAATAATTGGACAGTGATTGTTCTGTAGGTGATTTACAGTCAGTCCTTTAATAATTGGACAGTGATTGTTCTGTCGGTGATTTACGGTCAGTCCTTTAATAATTGGACAGTGATTGTTCTGTAGATGATTTACGGTCAGTCCTTTAATAATTGGACAGTGATTGTTCTGTAGGTGATTTACGGTAAGTCCTTTAATAATTGGACAGTGTTCTTCTGTAGGTGATTTACGGTCAGTCCTTTAATCATTGTACAATGATTGTTCTGTCGGTGATTTCCGGTCAGTCCTTTAATAATTGGACAGTGATTGTTCTGTAGGTGATTTACGGTCAGTACTTTAATAATTGGACAATGATTGTTCTGTAGGTGATTTACGGTCAGTCCTTTAATAATTGGATAGTGATTGTTCTGTAGGTGATTTACGGTCAGTCCTTTAATAATTGGATAGTGATTGTTCTGTAGGTGATTTACGGTCAGTCCTTTAATAATTGGACAGTGATTGTTCTGTCGGTGATTCACGGTCAGTCCTTTAATAATTGGATAGTGATTGTTCTGCAGGTGATTTACGGTCAGTCCTTTAATAATTGGACAGTGATTGTTCTGTAGGTGATTGACGGTCAGTCCTTTAATAATTGGACAGTGATTGTTCTGTAGGTGATTTACTGTCAGTCCTTTAATAATTGGACAGTGATTGTTCTGTAGGTGATTTACGGTCATACCTTTAATAATTGGACAGTGATTGTTCTGTAGGTGATTTACTGTCAGTCCTTTAATAATTGGACAGTGATTGTTCTGTAGGTGATTTACTGTCAGTCCTTTAATAATTGGACAGTGATTGTTCTGTAGGTGATTTACGGTCAGTCCTTTAATAATTGGACAGTGATTGTTCTGTCGGTGATTCACGGTCAGTCCTTTAATAATTGGACAGTGATTGTTCTGTAGGTGATTTACGGTCAGTCCTTTAATAATTGGACAGTGATTGTTCTGTAGGTGATTTACGGTCAGTCCTTTAATAATTGGACAGTGATTGTTCTGTCGGTGATTCACGGTCAGTCCTTTAATAATTGGATAGTGATTGTTCTGTAGGTGATTTACGGTCAGTCCTTTAATAATTGGACAGTGATTGTTCTGTAGGTGATTGACGGTCAGTCCTTTAATAATTGGACAGTGATTGTTCTGTAGGTGATTTACTGTCAGTCCTTTAATAATTGGACAGTGATTGTTCTGCAGGTGATTTACTGTCAGTCCTTTAATAATTGGACAGTGATTGTTCTGTAGGTGATTTACGGTCAGTCCTTTAATAATTGGACAGTGATTGTTCTGTCGGTGATTTACTGTCAGTCCTTTAATAATTGGACAGTGATTGTTCTGTAGGTGATTTACGGTCAGTCCTTTAATAATTGGACAGTGATTGTTCTGTAGGTGATTTACGGTCAGTCCTTTAATAATTGGACAGTGATTGTTCTGTAGGTGATTTACGGTCAGTCCTTTAATAATTGGCCAGTGATTGTTCTGTCGGTGATTTACGGTCAGTCCTTTAATAATTGGACAGTGATTGTTCTGTAGGTGATTTACGGTCAGTCCTTTAATAATTGGACAGTGATTGTTCTGTAGGTGATTTACTGTCAGTCCTTTAATGATAGGACAGTGATTGTTCTGTAGGTGATTTACGGTCAGTCCTTTAATAATAGGACAGTGATTGTTCAGTAGGTGATTTACGGTCATTCCTTTAATAATAGGATAGTGATTGTTCTGTAGGTGATTTATGGTCACTCCTTTAATAATTGGACAGTGATTGTTCTGTAGGTGATTTATGGTCAATCCTTTAATAATTGGACAGTGATTGTTCTGTCGGTGATTGACGGTCAGTCCTTTAATAATTGGACAGTGATTGTTCTGTAGGTAATTTACGGTCAGTCCTTTAATAATTGGACAGTGATTGTTCTGTAGGTGATTTACGGTCAGTCCTTTAATAATTGGACAGTGATTGTTCTGTAGGTGATTTATGGTCAGGCCTTTAATAATTGGACAGTGATTGTTCTGTCGGTGATTTACGGTCAGTCCTTTAATAATTGGACAGTGATTGTTCTGTAGGTGATTTGCGGTCAGTCCTTTAATCATTGTACAGTGATTGTTCTGTAGGTGATTTACGGTCAGTCCTTTAATAATTGGACAATGATTGTTCTGTAGGTGATTTACGGTCAGCCTTTAATAATTGGATAGTGATTGTTCTGTAGGTGATTTACGGTCAGTCCTTTAATAATTGGATATTGATTGTTCTGTAGGTGATTTACAGTCAGTCCTTTAATAATTGGACAGTGATTGTTCTGCAGGTGATTGACGGTCAGTCCTTTAATAATTGGACAGTGATTGTTCTGTAGGTGATTTACTGTCAGTCCTTTAATAATTGGACAGTGATTGTTCTGTAGGTGATTTACTGTCAGTCCTTTAATAATTGGACAGTGATTGTTCTGTAGGTGATTTACGGTCAGTCCTTTAATAATTGGACAGTGATTGTTCTGTAGGTGATTTAGGGTCAGTCCTTTAATAATTGGACAGTGATTGTTCTGTAGGTGATTTATCGTCAGTCCTTTAATAATTGGACAGTGATTGTTCTGTAGGTGATTTACGGTCAGTCCTTTAATAATTGGATAGTGATTGTTCTGTAGGTGATTTACGGTCAGTCCTTTAATAATTGGACAGTGATTGTTCTGTAGGTGATTTACGGTCAGTCCTTTAATAATTGGACAGTGATTGTTCTGTAGGTGATTTACGGTCAGTCCTTTAATAATTGGACAGTGATTGTTCTGTAGGTGATTTACTGTCAGTCCTTTAATGATTGGACAGTGATTGTTCTGTAGGTGATTTACGGTCAGTCCTTTAATAATTGGACAGTGATTGTTCTGTAGCTGATTTACGGTCAGTCCTTTAAAAATTGGACAGTGATTGTTCTGTAGGTGATTTTCTGTCAGTCCTTTAATGATTGGACAGTGATTGTTCTGTAGGTGATTTACGGTCAGTCCTTTAATAATTGGACAGTGATTGTTCTGTAGGTGATTTACGGTCAGTCCTTTAATAATAGGATAGTGATTGTTCTGTAGGTGATTTATGGTCACTCCTTTAATAATTGGACAGTGATTGTTCTGTAGGTGATTTATGGTCACTCCTTTAATAATTGGACAGTGATTGTTCTGTAGGTGATTTACGGTCAGTCCTTTAATAATTGGCCAGTGATTGTTCTGTAGGTGATTTACGGTCAGTCCTTTAATAATTGGACAGTGATTGTTCTGTAGGTGATTTACGGTCAGTCCTTTAATAATTGGACAGTGATTGTTCTGTAGGTGATTTACGGTCAGTCCTTTAATAATTGGACAGTGATTGTTCTGTCGGTGATTTACGGTCAGTCCTTTAATAATTGGACAGTGATTGTTCTGTAGGTAATTTACGGTCAGTCCTTTAATAATTGGACAGTGATTGTTCTGGAGGTGATTTGCGGTCAGTCCTTTATTAATTGGACAGTGATTGTTCTGTAGGTGATTTACGGTCAGTCCTTTAATAATTGGACAGTGATTGTTCTGTCGGTGATTTACGGTCAGTCCTTTAATAATTGGACAGTGATTGTTCTGTAGGTGATTTACGGTCAGTCCTTTAATAATTGGACAGTGATTGTTCTGTAGGTGATTTACGGTCAGTCCTTTAATAATTGGACAGTGACTGTTCTGTAGGTGATTTACGGTCAGTCCTTTAATAATAGGACAGTGATTGATGTAGGTGATTTACGGTCAGTCCTTTAATAATTGGACAGTGATTCTTCTGTAGGTGATTTACGGTCAGTCCTTTAATAATTGGACAGTGATTGTTCTGTAGGTGATTTACGGTCAGTCCTTTAATAATTGGACAGTGATTGTTCTGTAGGTGATTTACTGTCAGTCCTTAAATAATTGGATAGTGATTGTTCTGTAGGTGATTTACGGTCAGTACTTTAATAATTGGACAGTGATTGTTCTGTAGGTGATTTACGGTCAGTCCTTTAATAATTGGACAGTGATTGTTCTGTAGGTGATTTACGGTCAGTCCTTTAATAATTGGACAGTGATTGTTCTGTAGGTGATTTACGGTAAGTCCTTTAATAATTGGACAGTGTTGTTCTGTAGGTGATTTACGGTCAGTCCTTTAATAATTGGACAGTGATTGTTCTGTAGGTGATTTACGGTCAGTCCTTTAATAATTGGATAGTGATTGTTCTGTAGGTGATTTACGGTCAGTCCTTTAATAATTGGACAGTGATTGTTCTGTAGGTGATTTACTGTCAGTCCTTTAATAATTGGATAGTGATTGTTCTGTAGGTGATTTACGGTCAGTCCTTTAATAATTGGACAGTGATTGTTCTGTAGGTGATTTACGGTCAGTCCTTTAATAATTGGACAGTGATTGTTCTGTAGGTGATTTACGGTCAGTCCTTTAATAATTGGACAGTGATTGTTCTGTAGGTGATTTATGTTCAGTCCTTTAATTATTGGATAGTGATTGTTCTGTAGGTGATTTACGGTCAGTCCTTTAATAATTGGACAGTGATTGTTCTGGAGGTGATTTACGGTCAGTCCTTTAATAATTGGACAGTGATTGTTCTGTCGGTGATTTACGGTCAGTCCTTTAATAATTGGACAGTGATTGTTCTGTAGGTGATTTACGGTCAGTCCTTTAATAATTGGACAGTGATTGTTCTGTCGGAGATTTACGGTCAGTCCTTTAATAATTGGACAGTGATTGTTCTGTAGGTGATTTACGGTCAGTCCTTTAATAATAGGACAGTGATTGTTCTGTAGGTGATTTACGGTCAGTCCTTTAATAATTGACAGTGATTGTTCTGTAGGTGATTGACGGTCAGTCCTTTAATAATTGGAAAGTGATTGTTCTGTAGGTGATTTATGGTCAGTCCTTTAATAATTGGACAGTGATTGTTCTGTAGGTGATTTACAGTCAGTCCTTTAATAATTGGAATGTGTTTGTTCTGTAGGTGATTCATGGTCAGTCCTTTAATAATTGGACAGTGATTGTTCTGTAGGTGATTTACGGTCAGTCCTTTAATAATTGGAAAGTGATTGTTCTGTAGGTGATTTATGGTCAGTCCTTTAATAATTGGACAGTGTTTGTTCTGCAGGTGATTTACAGTCAGTCCTTTAATAATTGGATAGTGATTGTTCTGTAGGTGATTTACGGTCAGTCCTTTAATAATTGGACAGTGATTGTTCTGTAGGTGATTTACGGTCAGTACTTCAATAATTGGACAGTGATTGTTCTGTCGCTGATTTACTGTCAGTCCTTTAATAATTGGACAGTGATTGTTCTGTAGGTGATTTACGGTCTGTCCTTTAATAATTGGACAGTGATTGTTCTGTCGGTGATTTACGGTCAGTCCTTTAATAATTGGACAGTGATTGTTCTGTAGGTGATTTACGGTCAGTCCTTTAATAATTGGACAGTGATTGTTCTGTAGGTGATTTACAGTCTGTCCTTTAATAATTGGACAGTGTTCTTCTGTAGGTGATTTGCGGTCAGTCCTTTAATCATTGTACAATGATTTTTCTGTCGGTGATTTCCGGTCAGTGCTTTAATAATTGGACAGTGATTGTTCTGTAGGTGATTTACGGTCAGTCCTTTAATAATTGGACAATGATTGTTCTGTAGGTGATTTACGGTCAGTCCTTTAATAATTGGATAGTGATTGTTCTGTAGGTAATTTACGGTCAGTCCTTTAATAATTGGATAGTGACTGTTCTGTAGGTGATTTACGGTCAGTCCTTTAATAATTGGACAGTGATTGTTCTGTCGGTGATTGACGGTCAGTCCTTTAATAATTGGATAGTGATTGTTCTGTAGGTGATTTACGGTCAGTCCTTTAATAATTGGACAGTGATTGTTCTGTCGGTGATTTACGGTCAGTCCTTTAATAATTGGACAGTGATTGTTCTGTAGGTGATTTACGGTCAGTCCTTTAATAATTGGACAGTGATTGTTCTGTAGGTGATTTACAGTCTGTCCTTTAATAATTGGACAGTGATTGTTCTGTAGGTGATTTACGGTCAGTCCTTTAATAATTGGACAGTGATTGTTCTGTAGGTGATTGACGGTCAGTCCTTTAATAATTGGACAGTGATTGTTCTGTCGTTGATTTACGGTCAATCCTTTAATAATTGGATAGTGATTGTTCTGTAGGTGATTTACTGTCAGTCCTTTAATAATTGGACAGTAATTGTTCTGTAGGTGATTTACGGTCAGTCCTTTAATAATTGGACAGTGATTGTTCTGTCGGTGATTTACTGTCAGTCCTTTAATAATTGGACAGTGATTGTTCTGTAGGTGATTTACGGTCAGTCCTTTAATAATTGGACAGTGATTGTTCTGTAGATGATTTATGGTCCGTCCTTTAATAATTGAACAGTGATTGTTCTGTAGGTGATTTACGGTCAGTCCTTTAATAATTGGATAGTGATTGTTCTGTAGGTGATTTACGGTCAGTCCTTTAATAATTGGACAGTGATTGTTCTGTAGGTGATTTACGGTCAGTCCTTTAATAATTGGACAGTGATTGTTCTGCAGGTGATTTACGGTCATTCCTTTAATAATTGGACAGTGATTGTTCTGTAGGTGATTTACTGTCAGTCCTTTAATGATTGGACAGTGATTGTTCTGTAGGTGATTTACTGTCAGTCCTTTAATGACTGGACAGTGATTGTTCCGTAGGTGATTTCCGGTCAGTCCTTTAATAATTGGATAGTGATTGTTCTGTAGGTGATTTACTGTCAGTCCTTTAATGATTGGACAGTGATTGTTCTGTAGGTGATTTACGGTCAGTCCTTTAATCATTGTACAATGATTGTTCTGTCGGTGATTTCCGGTCAGTCCTTTAATAATTGGACAATGATTGTTCTGTAGGTGATTTACGGTCAGTCCTTTTATAATTGGATAGTGATTGTTCTGTAGGTGATTTACGGACAGTCCTTTAATAATTGGATAGTGATTGTTCTGTAGGTGATTTACGGTCATTCCTTTAATAATTGGACAGTGATTGTTCTGTCGGTGATTCACGGTCAGTCCTTTAATAATTGGACAGTGATTGTTCTGTAGGTGATTTACGGTCAGTCCTTTAATAATTGGACAATGATTGTTCTGTAGGTGATTTACGGTCAGTCCTTTAATAATTGGATAGTGATTGTTCTGTAGGTGATTTACGGTCAGTCCTTTAATAATTGGATAGTGATTGTTCTGTAGGTGATTTACGGTCATTCCTTTAATAATTGGACAGTGATTGTTCTGTCGGTGATTCACGGTGAGTCCTTTAATAATTGGATAGTGATTGTTCTGTAGGTGATTTACGGTCAGTCCTTTAATAATTGGACAGTGATTGTTCTGTAGGTGATTGACGGTCAGTCCTTTAATAATTGGACAGTGATTGTTCTGTAGGTGATTTACTGTCAGTCCTTTAATAATTGGACAGTGATTGTTCTGTAGGTGATTTACTGTCAGTCCTTTAATAATTGGACAGTGATTGTTCTGTAGGTGATTTACGGTCAGTCCTTTAATAATTGGACAGTGATTGTTCTGTAGGTGATTTACTGTCAGTCCTTTAATAATTGGACAGTGATTGTTCTGTAGGTGATTTACGGTCAGTCCTTTAATAATTGGACAATGATTGTTCTGTCGCTGATTTACTGTCAGTCATTTAATAATTGGACAGTGATTGTTCTGTAGGTGATTTACGGTCAGTCCTTTAATAATTGGACAGTGATTGTTCTGTAGGTGATTTACGGTCAGTCCTTTAATAATTGGACAGTGATTGTTCTGTAGGTGATTTACGGTCAGTCCTTTAATAATTGGACAGTGATTGTTCTGTAGGTGATTTATGGTCAGTCCTTTAATAATTGGATAGTGATTGTTCTGTAGGTGATTTACGGTCAGTCCTTTAATAATTGGACAGTAATTGTTCTGTAGGTGATTTACGGTCAGTCCTTTAATAATTGGACAGTGATTGTTCTGTAGGTGATTTACTGTCAGTCCTTTAATGATTGGACAGTGATTGTTTTTTAGGTGATTTACGGTCAGTACTTTAATAATTGGACAGTGATTGTTCTGTAGGTGATTTACGGTCAGTCCTTTAATAATTGGACAGTGCTTGTTCTGTAGGTGATTTACTATCAGTCCTTTAATGATTGGACAGTGATTGTTCTGTAGGTGATTTACGGTCAGTCCTTTAATAATTGGACAGTGATTGTTCTGTAGGTGATTTACGGTCATTCCTTTAATAATAGGATAGTGATTGTTCTGTAGGTGATTTATGGTCACTCCTTTAATAATTGGATAGTGATTGTTCTGTAGGTGATTTATGGTCACTCCTTTAATAATTGGACAGTGATTGTCCTGTCGGTGATTTACGGTCAGTCCTGTAATAATTGGAAAGTGATTGTTCTGTAGGTAATTTTCGGTCATTCCTTTAATAATTGGACAGTGATTGTTCTGGAGGTGATTTATGGTCAGTCCTTTAATAATTGGACAGTGATTGTTCTGTCGGTGATTTACGGTCAGTCCTTTAATAATTGGACAGTGATTGTTCTGTAGGTGATTTACGGTCAGTCCTTTAATAATTGGACAGTGATTGTTCTGTAGGTGATTTACGGTAAGTCCTTTAATAATTGGACAGTGTTCTTCTGTAGGTGATTTACGGTCAGTCCTTTAATCATTGTACAATGATTGTTCTGTCGGTGATTTCCGGTCAGTCCTTTAATAATTTGACAGTGATTGTTCTGTAGGAGATTTACGGTCAGTCCTTTAATAATTGGACAATGATTGTTCTGTAGGTGATTTACGGTCAGTCCTTTAATAATTGGATAGTGATTGTTCTGTAGGTGATTTACGGTCAGTCCTTTAATAATTGGATAGTGATTGTTCTGTAGGTGATTTACGGTCAGTCCTTTAATAATTGGACAGTGATTGTTCTGTAGGTGATTCACGGTCAGTCCTTTAATAATTGGATAGTGATTGTTCTGTAGGTGATTTACGGTCAGTCCTTTAATAATTGGACAGTGATTGTTCTGTAGGTGATTGACGGTCAGTCCTTTAATAATTGGACAGTGATTGTTCTGTAGGTGATTTTCTGTCAGTCCTTTAATAATTGGACAGTGATTGTTCTGTAGGTGATTGACGGTCAGTCCTTTAATAATTGGACAGTGATTGTTCTGTAGGTGATTTTCTGTCAGTCCTTTAATAATTGGACAGTGATTGTTCTGTAGGTGATTTACGGTCAGTCCTTTAATAATTGGACAGTGATTGTTCTGTAGGTGATTTACTGTCAGTCCTTTAATAATTGGACAGTGATTGTTCTGTAGGTGATTTACTGTCAGTCCTTTAATAATTGGACAGTGATTGTTCTGTAGGTGATTTACGGTCAGTCCTTTAATAATTGGACAGTGATTGTTCTGTCGGTGATTTACTGTCAGTCCTTTAATAATTGGACAGTGATTGTTCTGTAGGTGATTTACGGTCAGTCCTTTAATAATTGGACAGTGATTGTTCTGTCGGTGATTCACGGTCAGTCCTTTAATAATTGGATAGTGATTGTTCTGTAAGTGATTTACGGTCAGTCCTTTAATAATTGGACAGTGATTGTTCTGTAGGTGATTGACGGTCAGTCCTTTAATAATTGGACAGTGATTGTTCTGTAGGTGATTTACGGTCAGTCCTTTAATAATTGGACAGTGATTGTTCTGTAGGTGATTTACTGTCAGTCCTTTAATAATTGGACAGTGATTGTTCTGTAGGTGATTTACGGTCAGTCCTTTAATAATTGGACAATGATTGTTCTGTCGCTGATTTACTGTCAGTCATTTAATAATTGGACAGTGATTGTTCTGTAGGTGATTTACGGTCAGTCCTTTAATAATTGGACAGTGATTGTTCTGTAGGTGATTTACGGTCAGTCCTTTAATAATTGGACAGTGATTGTTCTGTAGGTGATTTACGGTCAGTCCTTTAATAATTGGACAGTGATTGTTCTGTAGGTGATTTATGGTCAGTCCTTTAATAATTGGATAGTGATTGTTCTGTAGGTGATTTACGGTCAGTCCTTTAATAATTGGACAGTAATTGTTCTGTAGGTGATTTACGGTCAGTCCTTTAATAATTGGACAGTGATTGTTCTGTAGGTGATTTACTGTCAGTCCTTTAATGATTGGACAGTGATTGTTTTTTAGGTGATTTACGGTCAGTACTTTAATAATTGGACAGTGATTGTTCTGTAGGTGATTTACGGTCAGTCCTTTAATAATTGGACAGTGCTTGTTCTGTAGGTGATTTACTATCAGTCCTTTAATGATTGGACAGTGATTGTTCTGTAGGTGATTTACGGTCAGTCCTTTAATAATTGGACAGTGATTGTTCTGTAGGTGATTTACGGTCATTCCTTTAATAATAGGATAGTGATTGTTCTGTAGGTGATTTATGGTCACTCCTTTAATAATTGGATAGTGATTGTTCTGTAGGTGATTTATGGTCACTCCTTTAATAATTGGACAGTGATTGTCCTGTCGGTGATTTACGGTCAGTCCTGTAATAATTGGACAGTGATTGTTCTGTAGGTAATTTTCGGTCATTCCTTTAATAATTGGACAGTGATTGTTCTGGAGGTGATTTATGGTCAGTCCTTTAATAATTGGACAGTGATTGTTCTGTCGGTGATTTACGGTCAGTCCTTTAATAATTGGACAGTGATTGTTCTGTAGGTGATTTACGGTCAGTCCTTTAATAATTGGACAGTGATTGTTCTGTAGGTGATTTACGGTAAGTCCTTTAATAATTGGACAGTGTTCTTCTGTAGGTGATTTACGGTCAGTCCTTTAATCATTGTACAATGATTGTTCTGTCGGTGATTTCCGGTCAGTCCTTTAATAATTTGACAGTGATTGTTCTGTAGGAGATTTACGGTCAGTCCTTTAATAATTGGACAATGATTGTTCTGTAGGTGATTTACGGTCAGTCCTTTAATAATTGGATAGTGATTGTTCTGTAGGTGATTTACGGTCAGTCCTTTAATAATTGGATAGTGATTGTTCTGTAGGTGATTTACGGTCAGTCCTTTAATAATTGGACAGTGATTGTTCTGTAGGTGATTCACGGTCAGTCCTTTAATAATTGGATAGTGATTGTTCTGTAGGTGATTTACGGTCAGTCCTTTAATAATTGGACAGTGATTGTTCTGTAGGTGATTGACGGTCAGTCCTTTAATAATTGGACAGTGATTGTTCTGTAGGTGATTTTCTGTCAGTCCTTTAATAATTGGACAGTGATTGTTCTGTAGGTGATTGACGGTCAGTCCTTTAATAATTGGACAGTGATTGTTCTGTAGGTGATTTTCTGTCAGTCCTTTAATAATTGGACAGTGATTGTTCTGTAGGTGATTTACGGTCAGTCCTTTAATAATTGGACAGTGATTGTTCTGTAGGTGATTTACTGTCAGTCCTTTAATAATTGGACAGTGATTGTTCTGTAGGTGATTTACTGTCAGTCCTTTAATAATTGGACAGTGATTGTTCTGTAGGTGATTTACGGTCAGTCCTTTAATAATTGGACAGTGATTGTTCTGTCGGTGATTTACTGTCAGTCCTTTAATAATTGGACAGTGATTGTTCTGTAGGTGATTTACGGTCAGTCCTTTAATAATTGGACAGTGATTGTTCTGTAGGTGATTTACGGTCAGTCCTTTAATAATTGGACAGTGATTGTTCTGTCGGTGATTCACGGTCAGTCCTTTAATAATTGGATAGTGATTGTTCTGTAAGTGATTTACGGTCAGTCCTTTAATAATTGGACAGTGATTGTTCTGTAGGTGATTGACGGTCAGTCCTTTAATAATTGGACAGTGATTGTTCTGTCGGTGATTTACTGTCAGTCCTTTAATAATTGGACAGTGATTGTTCTGTAGGTGATTTACTGTCAGTCCTTTAATAATTGGACAGTGATTGTTCTGTAGGTGATTTACGGTCAGTCCTTTAATAATTGGACAGTGATTGTTCTGTCGGTGATTTACTGTCAGTCCTTTAATAATTGGACAGTGATTGTTCTGTAGGTGATTCACGGTCAGTCCTTTAATAATTGGACAGTGATTGTTCTGTAGGTGATTTACGGTCAGTCCTTTAATAATTGGACAGTGATTGTTCTGTCGGTGATTTACGGTCAGTCCTTTAATAATTGGACAGTGATTGTTCTGTATGTGATTTACGGTCAGTCCTTTAATAATTGGACAGTGATTGTTCTGTAGGTGATTTATGGTCAGTCCTTTAATAATTGGACAGTGATTGTTCTGTAGGTGATTTACGGTCAGTCCTTTAATAATTGGACAGTGATTGTTCTGTAGGTGATTTACGGTAAGTCCTTTAATAATTGGCCAGTGATTGTTCTGTAGGTGATTTACGGTCAGTCCTTTAATAATTGGACAGTGATTGTTCTGTAGGTGATTTACTGTCAGTCCTTTAATGATTGGACAGTGATTGTTCTGTAGGTGATTTACGGTCAGTCCTTTAATAATTGGACAGTGATTGTTCTGTAGGTGATTTACGGTCATTCCTTTAATAATAGGATAGTGATTGTTCTGTAGGTGATTTATGGTCACTCCTTTAATAATTGGACAGTGATTGTTCTGTAGGTGATTTATGGTCAATCCTTTAATAATTGGACAGTGATTGTTCTGTCGGTGATTTACGGTCAGTCCTTTAATAATTGGACAGTGATTGTTCTGTAGGTAATTTACGGTCAGTCCTTTAATAATTGGACAGTGATTGTTCTGTAGGTGATTTACGGTCAGTCCTTTAATAATTGGACAGTGATTGTTCTGTAGGTGATTTACGGTCAGGCCTTTAATAATTGGACAGTGATTGTTCTGTCGGTGATTTACGGTCAGTCCTTTAATAATTGGACAGTGATTGTTCTGTAGGTGATTTACGGTCAGTCCTTTAATAATTGGACAGTGATTGTTCTGTAGGTGATTTACGGTAAGTCCTTTAATAATTGGACAGTGTTCTTCTGTAGGTGATTTGCGGTCAGTCCTTTAATCATTGTACAATGATTGTTCTGTCGGTGATTTCCGCTCAGTCCTTTAATAATTGGACAGTGATTGTTCTGTAGGTGATTTACGGTCAGTCCTTTAATAATTGGACAATGATTGTTCTGTAGGTGATTTACGGTCAGTCCTTTAATAATTGGATAGTGATTGTTCTGTAGGTGATTTACGGTCAGTCCTTTAATAATTGGATATTGATTGTTCTTTAGGTGATTTACGGTCAGTCCTTTAATAATTGGACAGTGATTGTTCTGTTGGTGATTCACGGTCAGTCCTTTAATAATTGGACAGTGATTGTTCTGCAGGTGATTTACGGTCAGTCCTTTAATAATTGGACAGTGATTGTTCTGCAGGTGATTTACGGTCAGTCCTTTAATAATTGGACAGTGATTGTTCTGCAGGTGATTTACGGTCAGTCCTTTAATAATTGGACAGTGATTGTTCTGTAGGTGATTTACGGTCAGTCCTTTAATAATTGGATAGTGATTGTTCTGTAGGTGATTTACGGTCAGTCCTTTAATAATTGGATATTGATTGTTCTGTTGGTGATTCACGGTCAGTCCTTTAATAATTGGACAGTGATTGTTCTGCAGGTGATTTACGGTCAGTCCTTTAATAATTGGACAGTGATTGTTCTGTAGGTGATTTACGGTCAGTCCTTTAATAATTGGACAGTGATTGTTCTGTAGGTGATTTACGGTCAGTCCTTTAATAATTGGATAGTGATTGTTCTGCAGGTGATTTACGGTCAGTCCTTTAATAATTGGACAGTGATTGTTCTGTAGGTGATTTACGGTCAGTCCTTTAATAATTGGACAATGATTGTTCTGTAGGTGATTTACGGTCAGTCCTTGAATAATTGGATAGTGATTGTTCTGTAGGTGATTTACGGTCAGTCCTTTAATAATTGGATATTGATTGTTCTTTAGGTGATTTACGGTCAGTCCTTTAATAATTGGACAGTGATTGTTCTGTTGGTGATTCACGGTCAGTCCTTTAATAATTGGACAGTGATTGTTCTGCAGGTGATTCACGGTCAGTCCTTTAATAAATGGATAGTGATTGTTCTGTAGGTGATTTACAGTCAGCCCTTTAATAATTGGACAGTGATTGTTCTGGAGGTGATTGACGGTCAGGCCTTTAATAATTGGACAGTGATTGTTCTGTAGGTGATTTACTGTCAGTCCATTAATAATTGGACAGTGATTGTTCTGCAGGTGATTTACTGTCAGTCCTTTAATAATAGGACAGTGATTGTTCTGTAGGTGATTTACGGTCAGTCCTTTAATAATTGGACAGTGATTGTTCTGTAGGTGATTTACGGTCAGTCCTTTAATAATTGGATATTGATTGTTCTTTAGGTGATTTACGGTCAGTCCTTTAATAATTGGACAGTGATTGTTCTGTTGGTGATTCACGGTCAGTCCTTTAATAATTGGACAGTGATTGTTCTGCAGGTGATTCACGGTCAGTCCTTTAATAAATGGATAGTGATTGTTCTGTAGGTGATTTACAGTCAGCCCTTTAATAATTGGACAGTGATTGTTCTGGAGGTGATTGACGGTCAGGCCTTTAATAATTGGACAGTGATTGTTCTGTAGGTGATTTACTGTCAGTCCTTTAATAATTGGACAGTGATTGTTCTGCAGGTGATTTACTGTCAGTCCTTTAATAATAGGACAGTGATTGTTCTGTAGGTGATTTACGGTCAGTCCTTTAATAATTGGACAGTGATTGTTCTGTCGGTGATTTACTGTCAGTCCTTTAATAATAGGACAGTGATTGTTCTGTAGGTGATTTACGGTCAGTCCTTTAATAATTGGACAGTGATTGTTCTGTAGGTGATTTACGGTCAGTCCTTTAATAATTGGACAGTGATTGTTCTGTCGGTGATTTACGGTCAGTTCTTTAATAATTGGACAGTGATTGTTCTGTAGGTGATTTACGGTCAGTCCTTTAATAATTGGACAGTGATTGTTCTGTAGGTGATTTATGGTCAGTCCTTTAATAATTGGACAGTGATTGTTCTGTAGGTGATTTACGGTCAGTCCTTTAATAATTGGGCAGTGATTGTTCTGTAGGTGATTTACGGTCAGTCCTTTAATAATTGGACAGTGATTGTTCTGTAGGTGATTTACGGTCAGTCCTTTAATAATTGGACAGTGATTGTTCTGTAGGTGATTTACGGTCAGTCCTTTAATAATTGGACAGTGATTGTTCTGTAGGTGATTTACGGTCAGTCCTTTAATAATTGGACAGTGATTGTTCTGTAGGTGATTTACGGTCAGTCCTTTAATGATTGGACAGTGATTGTTCTGTAGGTGATTTACGGTCAGTCCTTTAATAATTGGACAGTGATTGTTCTGTAGGTGATTTACGGTCAGTCCTTTAATAATTGTACAGTGATTGTTCTGTAGGTGATTTACTGTCAGTCCTTTAATGATTGGACAGTGATTGTTCTGTAGGTGATTTACGGTCAGTCCTTTAATAATTGGACAGTGATTGTTCTGTAGGTGATTTACGGTCAGTCCTTTAATAATTGGACAGTGATTGTTCTGTAGGTGATTTACGGTCAGTCCTTTAATAATTGACAGTGATTGTTCTGTAGGTGATTTACGGTCAGTCCTTTAATAATTGGACAGTGATTGTTCTGTAGGTGATTTACTGTCAGTCCTTTAATAATAGGATAGTGATTGTTCTGCAGGTGATTTATGGTCACTCCTTTAATAATTGGACAGTGATTGTTCTGTAGGTCATTTACGGTCAGTCCTTTAATAATTCTCCAGTGATTGTTCGGGAGGTGATTTACGGTCAGTCCTTTAATAATTGGACAGTGATTGTTCTGTAGGTGATTTACGGTCAGTCCTTTAATAATTGGACAGTGATTGTTCTGTAGGTGATTTACGGTCTGTCCTTTAATAATTGGACAGTGATTGTTCTGTCGGTGATTTACGGTCAGTCCTTTAATAATTGGACAGTGATTGTTCTGTAGGTAATTTACGGTCAGTCCTTTAATAATTGGACAGTGATTGTTCTGGAGGTGATTTACGGTCAGTCCTTTAATAATTGGACAGTGATTGTTCTGTAGGTGATTTACGGTCAGTCCTTTAATAATTGGACAGTGATTGTTCTGTCGGTGATTTACGGTCAGTCCTTTAATAATTGGACAGTGATTGTTCTGTAGGTGATTTACTGTCAGTCCTTTAATAATTGGACAGTGATTGTTCTGTAGCTGATTTACTGTCAGTCCTTTAATAATTGGACAGTGATTGTTCTGTTGGTGATTTACGGTCAGTCCTTTAATAATTGGACAGTGATTGTTCTGTCGGTGATTTACTGTCAGTCCTTTAATAATTGGACAGTGATTGTTCTGTAGGTGATTTACGGTCAGTCCTTTAATAATTGGACAGTGATTGTTCTGTAGGTGATTTACGGTCAGTCCTTTAATAATTGACAGTGATTGTTCTGTAGGTGATTTACGGTCAGTCCTTTAATAATTGGACAGTGATTGTTCTGTAGGTGATTTACTGTCAGTCCTTTAATAATAGGATAGTGATTGTTCTGCAGGTGATTTATGGTCACTCCTTTAATAATTGGACAGTGATTGTTCTGTAGGTCATTTACGGTCAGTCCTTTAATAATTCTCCAGTGATTGTTCGGGAGGTGATTTACGGTCAGTCCTTTAATAATTGGACAGTGATTGTTCTGTAGGTGATTTACGGTCAGTCCTTTAATAATTGGACAGTGATTGTTCTGTAGGTGATTTACGGTCTGTCCTTTAATAATTGGACAGTGATTGTTCTGTCGGTGATTTACGGTCAGTCCTTTAATAATTGGACAGTGATTGTTCTGTAGGTAATTTACGGTCAGTCCTTTAATAATTGGACAGTGATTGTTCTGGAGGTGATTTACGGTCAGTCCTTTAATAATTGGACAGTGATTGTTCTGTAGGTGATTTACGGTCAGTCCTTTAATAATTGGACAGTGATTGTTCTGTCGGTGATTTACGGTCAGTCCTTTAATAATTGGACAGTGATTGTTCTGTAGGTGATTTACTGTCAGTCCTTTAATAATTGGACAGTGATTGTTCTGTAGCTGATTTACTGTCAGTCCTTTAATAATTGGACAGTGATTGTTCTGTTGGTGATTTACGGTCAGTCCTTTAATAATTGGACAGTGATTGTTCTGTCGGTGATTTACTGTCAGTCCTTTAATAATTGGACAGTGATTGTTCTGTAGGTGATTTACGGTCAGTCCTTTAATAATTGGACAGTGATTGTTCTGTATGTGATTTACGGTCAGTCCTTTAATAATTGGACAGTGATTGTTCTGTCGGTGATTTACGGTCAGTCCTTTAATAATTGGACAGTGATTGTTCTGTATGTGATTTACGGTCAGTCCTTTAATAATTGGACAGTGATTGTTCTGTAGGTGATTTATGGTCAGTCCTTTAATAATTGGACAGTGATTGTTCTGTAGGTGATTTACGGTCAGTCCTTTAATAATTGGACAGTGATTGTTCTGTAGGTAATTTACGGTCAGTCCTTTAATAATTGGCCAGTGATTGTTCTGTAGGTGATTTACGGTCAGTCCTTTAATAATTGGACAGTGATTGTTCTGTAGGTGATTTACGGTCAGTCCTTTAATAATTGGACAGTGATTGTTCTGTAGGTGATTTACTGTCAGTCCTTTAATGATTGGACAGTGATTGTTCTGTAGGTGATTTACGGTCAGTCCTTTAATAATTGGACAGTGATTGTTCTGTAGGTGATTTACGGTCAGTCCTTTAATAATTGGACAGTGCTTGTTCTGTAGGTGATTTACTGTCAGTCCTTTAATGATTGGACAGTGATTGTTCTGTAGGTGATTTAAGGTCAGTCCTTTAATAATTGGACAGTGATTGTTCTGTAGGTGATTTACGGTCAGTCCTTTAATAATTGGACAGTGATTGTTCTGTAGGTGATTTACGGTCATTCCTTTAATAATAGGACAGTGATTGTTCTGTAGGTGATTTATGGTCACTCCTTTAATAATTGGACAGTGATTGTTCTGTAGGTGATTTATGGTCAATCCTTTAATAATTGGACAGTGATTGTTCTGTCGGTGATTTACGGTCAGTCCTTTAATAATTGGACAGTGATTGTTCTGTAGGTAATTTACGGTCAGTCCTTTAATAATTGGACAGTGATTGTTCTGTAGGTGATTTACGGTCAGTCCTTTAATAATTGGACAGTGATTGTTCTGCAGGTGATTTACGGTCAGTCCTTTAATAATTGGACAGTGATTGTTCTGTAGGTGATTTACGGTCAGTCCTTTAATAATTGGACAATGATTGTTCTGTAGGTGATTTACGGTCAGTCCTTTAATAATTGGATAGTGATTGTTCTGCAGGTGATTTACGGTCAGTCCTTTAATAATTGGACAGTGATTGTTCTGTAGGTGATTTACGGTCAGTCCTTTAATAATTGGACAATGATTGTTCTGTAGGTGATTTACGGTCAGTCCTTTAATAATTGGATAGTGATTGTTCTGTAGGTGATTTACGGTCAGTCCTTTAATAATTGGATATTGATTGTTCTTTAGGTGATTTACGGTCAGTCCTTTAATAATTGGACAGTGATTGTTCTGTTGGTGATTCACGGTCAGTCCTTTAATAATTGGACAGTGATTGTTCTGCAGGTGATTTACGGTCAGTCCTTTAATAAATGGATAGTGATTGTTCTGTAGGTGATTTACAGTCAGCCCTTTAATAATTGGACAGTGATTGTTCTGGAGGTGATTGACGGTCAGTCCTTTAATAATTGGACAGTGATTGTTCTGTAGGTGATTTACTGTCAGTCCTTTAATAATTGGACAGTGATTGTTCTGCAGGTGATTAACTGTCAGTCCTTTAATAATTGGACAGTGATTGTTCTGTAGGTGATTTACGGTCAGTCCTTTAATAATTGGACAGTGATTGTTCTGTCGGTGATTTACTGTCAGTCCTTTAATAATTGGACAGTGATTGTTCTGTAGGTGATTTACGGTCAGTCCTTTAATAATTGGACAGTGATTGTTCTGTAGGTGATTTACGGTCAGTCCTTTAATAATTGGACAGTGATTGTTCTGTAGGTGATTTACGGTCAGTTCTTTAATAATTGGACAGTGATTGTTCTGTAGGTGATTTACGGTCAGTCCTTTAATAATTGGACAGTGATTGTTCTGTAGGTGATTTATGGTCAGTCCTTTAATAATTGGACAGTGATTGTTCTGTAGGTGATTTATGGTCAGTCCTTTAATAATTGGATAGTGATTGTTCTGTAGGTGATTTACGGTCAGTCCTTTAATAATTGGACAGTGATTGTTCTGTAGGTGATTTACGGTCAGTCCTTTAATAATTGGACAGTGATTGTTCTGTAGGTGATTTACGGTCAGTCCTTTAATAATTGGACAGTGATTGTTCTGTAGGTGATTTACGGTCAGTCCTTTAATAATTGGACAGTGATTGTTCTGTAGGTGATTTACGGTCAGTCCTTTAATGATTGGACAGTGATTGTTCTGTAGGTGATTTACGGTCAGTCCTTTAATAATTGGACAGTGATTGTTCTGTAGGTGATTTACGGTCAGTCCTTTAATAATTGTACAGTGATTGTTCTGTAGGTGATTTACTGTCAGTCCTTTAATGATTGGACAGTGATTGTTCTGTAGGTGATTTACGGTCAGTCCTTTAATAATTGGACAGTGATTGTTCTGTAGGTGATTTACGGTCAATCCTTTAATAATTGGACAGTGATTGTTCTGTAGGTGATTTACGGTCAGTCCTTTAATAATTGACAGTGATTGTTCTGTAGGTGATTTACGGTCAGTCCTTTAATAATTGGACAGTGATTGTTCTGTAGGTGACTTACTGTCAGTCCTTTAATAATAGGATAGTGATTGTTCTGCAGGTGATTTATGGTCACTCCTTTAATAATTGGACAGTGATTGTTCTGTAGGTCATTTACGGTCAGTCCTTTAATAATTCTCCAGTGATTGTTCGGGAGGTGATTTACGGTCAGTCCTTTAATAATTGGACAGTGATTGTTCTGTAGGTGATTTACGGTCAGTCCTTTAATAATTGGACAGTGATTGTTCTGTAGGTGATTTACGGTCAGTCCTTTAATAATTGGACAGTGATTGTTCTGTCGGTGATTTACGGTCAGTCCTTTAATAATTGAACAGTGATTGTTCTGTAGGTAATTTACGGTCAGTCCTTTAATAATTGGACAGTGATTGTTCTGGAGGTGATTTACGGTCAGTCCTTGAATAATTGGACAGTGATTGTTCTGTAGGTGATTTACGGTCAGTCCTTTAATAATTGGACAGTGATTGTTCTGTCGGTGATTTACGGTCAGTCCTTTAATAATTGGACAGTGATTGTTCTGTAGGTGATTTACTGTCAGTCCTTTAATAATTGGACAGTGATTGTTCTGTAGCTGATTTACTGTCAGTCCTTTAATAATTGGACAGTGATTGTTCTGTAGGTGATTTACGGTCAGTCCTTTAATAATTGGACAGTGATTGTTCTGTAGGTGATTTACTGTCAGTCCTTTAATAATTGGACAGTGATTGTTCTGTAGGTGATTTACGGTCAGTCCTTTAATAATTGGACAGTGATTGTTCTGTAGGTGATTTACGGTCAGTCCTTTAATAATTGGACAGTGATTGTTCTGTCGGTGATTTACGGTCAGTCCTTTAATAATTGGACAGTGATTGTTCTGTATGTGATTTAAGGTCAGTCCTTTAATAATTGGACAGTGATTGTTCTGTAGGTGATTTATGGTCAGTCCTTTAATAATTGGACAGTGATTGTTCTGTAGGTGATTTACGGTCAGTCCTTTAATAATTGGACAGTGATTGTTCTGTAGGTGATTTACGGTCAGTCCTTTAATAATTGGCCAGTGATTGTTCTGTAGGTGATTTACGGTCAGTCCTTTAATAATTGGACAGTGATTGTTCTGTAGGTGATTTACGGTCAGTCCTTTAATAATTGGACAGTGATTGTTCTGTAGGTGATTTACTGTCAGTCCTTTAATGATTGGACAGTGATTGTTCTGTAGGTGATTTACGGTCAGTCCTTTAATAATTGGACAGTGATTGTTCTGTAGGTGATTTACGGTCAGTCCTTTAATAATTGGACAGTGCTTGTTCTGTAGGTGATTTACTGTCAGTCCTTTAATGATTGGACAGTGATTGTTCTGTAGGTGATTTAAGGTCAGTCCTTTAATAATTGGACAGAGATTGTTCTGTAGGTGATTTACGGTCAGTCCTTTAATAATTGGACAGTGATTGTTCTGTAGGTGATTTACGGTCATTCCTTTAATAATAGGACAGTGATTGTTCTGTAGGTGATTTATGGTCACTCCTTTAATAATTGGACAGTGATTGTTCTGTAGGTGATTTATGGTCAATCCTTTAATAATTGGACAGTGATTGTTCTGTCGGTGATTTACGGTCAGTCCTTTAATAATTGGACAGTGATTGTTCTGTAGGTGATTTACGGTCAGTCCTTTAATAATTGGATAGTGATTGTTCTGTAGGTGATTTACGGTCAGTCCTTTAATAATTGGACAGTGATTGTTCTGTAGGTGATTTACGGTCAGTCCTTTAATAATTGGACAGTGATTGTTCTGTAGGTGATTTACGGTCAGTCCTTTAATAATTGGACAGTGATTGTTCTGTAGGTGATTTACGGTCAGTCCTTTAATAATTGGACAGTGATTGTTCTGTAGGTGATTTACGGTCAGTCCTTTAATGATTGGACAGTGATTGTTCTGTAGGTGATTTCCGGTCAGTCCTTTAATAATTGGACAGTGATTGTTCTGTAGGTGATTTACGGTCAGTCCTTTAATAATTGTACAGTGATTGTTCTGTAGGTGATTTACTGTCAGTCCTTTAATGATTGGACAGTGATTGTTCTGTAGGTGATTTACGGTCAGTCCTTTAATAATTGGACAGTGATTGTTCTGTAGGTGATTTACGGTCAGTCCTTTAATAATTGGACAGTGATTGTTCTGTAGGTGATTTATGGTCAGTCCTTTAATAATTGGACAGTGATTGTTCTGTAGGTGATTTACGGTCAGTCCTTTAATAATTGGATAGTGATTGTTCTGTAGGTGATTTACGGTCAGGCCTTTAATAATTGGACAGTGATTGTTCTGTAGGTGATTTACGGTCAGTCCTTTAATAATTGGACAGTGATTGTTCTGTAGGTGATTTACGGTCAGTCCTTTAATAATTGGACAGTGATTGTTCTGTAGGTGATTTACGGTCAGTCCTTTAATAATTGGACAGTGATTGTTCTGTAGGTGATTTACGGTCAGTCCTTTAATGATTGGACAGTGATTGTTCTGTAGGTGATTTACGGTCAGTCCTTTAATAATTGGACAGTGATTGTTCTGTAGGTGATTTACGGTCAGTCCTTTAATAATTGTACAGTGATTGTTCTGTAGGTGATTTACTGTCAGTCCTTTAATGATTGGACAGTGATTGTTCTGTAGGTGATTTACGGTCAGTCCTTTAATAATTGGACAGTGATTGTTCTGTAGGTGATTTACGGTCAATCCTTTAATAATTGGACAGTGATTGTTCTGTAGGTGATTTACGGTCAGTCCTTTAATAATTGACAGTGATTGTTCTGTAGGTGATTTACGGTCAGTCCTTTAATAATTGGACAGTGATTGTTCTGTAGGTGATTTACTGTCAGTCCTTTAATAATAGGATAGTGATTGTTCTGCAGGTGATTTATGGTCACTCCTTTAATAATTGGACAGTGATTGTTCTGTAGGTCATTTACGGTCAGTCCTTTAATAATTCTCCAGTGATTGTTCGGGAGGTGATTAACGGTCAGTCCTTTAATAATTGGACAGTGATTGTTCTGTAGGTGATTTACGGTCAGTCCTTTAATAATTGGACAGTGATTGTTCTGTAGGTGATTTACGGTCAGTCCTTTAATAATTGGACAGTGATTGTTCTGTCGGTGATTTACGGTCAGTCCTTTAATAATTGAACAGTGATTGTTCTGTAGGTGATTTACGGTCAGTCCTTTAATAATTGGACAGTGATTGTTCTGGAGGTGATTTACGGTCAGTCCTTTAATAATTGGACAGTGATTGTTCGGGAAGTGATTTACGGTCAGTCCTTTAATAATTGGACAGTGATTGTTCTGTCGGTGATTTACGGTCAGTCCTTTAATAATTGGACAGTGATTGTTCTGTAGGTGATTTACTGTCAGTCCTTTAATAATTGGACGTTGATTGTTCTGTAGCTGATTTACTGTCAGTCCTTTAATAATTGGACAGTGATTGTTCTGTAGGTGATTTACGGTCAGTCCTTTAATAATTGGACAGTGATTGTTCTGTCGGTGATTTACTGTCAGTCCTTTAATAATTGGACAATGATTGTTCTGTAGGTGATTTACGGTCAGTCCTTTAATAATTGGACAGTGATTGTTCTGTAGGTGATTTACGGTCAGTCCTTTAATAATTGGCCAGTGATTGTTCTGTAGGTGATTTACGGTCAGTCCTTTAATAATTGGACAGTGATTGTTCTGTAGGTGATTTACGGTCAGTCCTTTAATAATTGGACAGTGATTGTTCTGTAGGTGATTTACTGTCAGTCCTTTAATGATTGGACAGTGATTGTTCTGTAGGTGATTTACGGTCAGTCCTTTAATAATTGGACAGTGATTGTTCTGTAGGTGATTTACGGTCAGTCCTTTAATAATTGGACAGTGCTTGTTCTGTAGGTGATTTACTGTCAGTCCTTTAATGATTGGACAGTGATTGTTCTGTAGGTGATTTAAGGTCAGTCCTTTAATAATTGGACAGTGATTGTTCTGTAGGTGATTTACGGTCAGTCCTTTAATAATTGGACAGTGATTGTTCTGTAGGTGATTTACGGTCATTCCTTTAATAATAGGACAGTGATTGTTCTGTAGGTGATTTATGGTCACTCCTTTAATAATTGGACAGTGATTGTTCTGTAGGTGATTTATGGTCAATCCTTTAATAATTGGACAGTGATTGTTCTGTCGGTGATTTACGGTCAGTCCTTTAATAATTGGACAGTGATTGTTCTGTAGGTAATTTACGGTCAGTCCTTTAATAATTGGACAGTGATTGTTCTGTAGGTGATTTACGGTCAGTCCTTTAATAATTGGACAGTGATTGTTCTGTAGGTGATTTACTGTCAGGCCTTTAATAATTGGACAGTGATTGTTCTGTCGGTGATTTACGGTCAGTCCTTTAATAATTGGACAGTGATTGTTCTGTAGGTGATTTACGGTCAGTCCTTTAATAATTGGACAGTGATTGTTCTGTAGGTGATTTACGGTAAGTCCTTTAATAATTGGACAGTGTTCTTCTGTAGGTGATTTGCGGTCAGTCCTTTAATCATTGTACAATGATTTTTCTGTCGGTGATTTCCGCTCAGTCCTTTAATAATTGGACAGTGATTGTTCTGTAGGTGATTTACGGTCAGTCCTTTAATAATTGGACAATGATTGTTCTGTAGGTGATTTACGGTCAGTCCTTTAATAATTGGATAGTGATTGTTCTGTAGGTGATTTACGGTCATTCCTTTAATAATTGGATATTGATTGTTCTGTAGGTGATTTACGGTCAGTCCTTTAATAATTGGACAGTGATTGTTCTGTTGGTGATTCACGGTCAGTCCTTTAATAATTGGACAGTGATTGTTCTGCATGTGATTTACAGTCAGTCCTTTAATAATTGGACAGTGATTGTTCTGTAGGTGATTGACGGTCAGTCCTTTAATAATTGGACAGTGATTGTTCTGTAGGTGATTTACGGTCAGTCCTTTAATAATTGGACAGTGAATGTTCTGTAGGTGATTGACAGTCAGTCCTTTAATAATTGGACAGTGATTGTTCTGTAGGTGATTTACTGTCAGTCCTTTAATAATTGGACAGTGATTGTTCTGTAGGTGATTTACTGTCAGTCCTTTAATAATTGGACAGTGATTGTTCTGTAGGTGATTTACGGTCAGTCCTTTAATAATTGGACAGTGATTGTTCTGTCGGTGATTTACTGTCAGTCCTTTAATAATTGGACAGTGATTGTTCTGTAGGTGATTTACGGTCAGTCCTTTAATAATTGGACAGTGATTGTTCTGTAGGTGATTTACGGTCAGACCTTTAATAATTGGACAGTGATTGTTCTGTCGGTGATTTCCGGTCAGTCCTTTAATAATTGGACAGTGATTGTTCTGTAGGTGATTTACGGTCAGTCCTTTATTAATTGGACAGTGATTGTTCTGTAGGTGATTTACGGTCAGTCCTTTAATAATTGGACAGTGATTGTTCTGTAGGTGATTTACGGTCAGTCCTTTAATAATTGGACAGTGATTGTTCTGTAGGTGATTTACGGTCAGTCCTTTAATAATTGGACAGTGATTGTTCTGTAGGTGATTTACGGTCAGTCCTTTAATAATTGGACAGTGATTGTTCTGTAGGTGATTTACAGTCAGTCCTTTAATAATTGGACAGTGATTGTTCTGTAGGTGATTTACTGTCAGTCCTTTAATGATTGGACAGTGATTGTTCTGTAGGTGATTTACGGTCAGTCCTTTAATAATTGGACAGTGATTGTTCTGTAGGTGATTTACGTTCAGTCCTTTAATAATTGGACAGTGATTGTTCTGTAGGTGATTTACTGTCAGTCCTTTAATGATTGGACAGTGATTGTTCTGCAGGTGATTTACGGTCAGTCCTTTAATAATTGGACAGTGATTGTTCTGTAGGTGATTTACGGTCAGTCCTTTAATAATTGGACAGTGATTGTTCTGCAGGTGAATTATGGTCACTCCTTTAATAATTGGACAGTGATTGTTCTGTAGGTGATTTACGGTAAGTCCTTTAATAATTAGACAGTGATTGTTCTGTAGGTGATTTACGGTCAGTCCTTTAATAATTGGACAGTGATAGTTCTGTAGGTGATTTACGTTCAGTCCTTTAATAATTGACAGTGATTGTTCTGTAGGTGATTTACGGTCAGTCCTTTAATAATTGGACAGTGATTGTTCTGTAGGTGATTTACGGTCAGTCCTTTAATAACAGGATAGTGATTGTTCTGTAGGTGATTTATGGTCACTCCTTTAATAATTGGACAGTGATTGTTCTGTAGGTGATTTACGGTCAGTCCTTTAATAATTGGACAGTGATTGTTCTGTAGGTGATTTACGGTCAGTCCTTTAATAATTGGACAGTGATTGTTCTGTAGGTGATTTACGGTCAGTCCTTTAATAATTGGACAGTGATTGTTCTGTAGGTGATTTACGGTCAGTCCTTTAATAATTGGACAGTGATTGTTCTGTAGGTAATTTACGGTCAGTCCTTTAATAATTGGACAGTGATTGTTCTGGAGGTGATTTACGGTCAGTCCTTTAATAATTGGACAGTGATTGTTCTGTCGGTGATTTACGGTCAGTCCTTTAATAATTGGACAGTGATTGTTCTGTAGGTGATTTACGGTCAGTCCTTTAATAATTGGACAGTGATTGTTCTGTAGGTGATTTACGGTAAGTCCTTTAATAATTGGACAGTGTTCTTCTGTAGGTGATTTACGGTCAGTCCTTTAATAATTAGACAGTGATTGTTCTGTAGTTGATTTACGGTCAGTCCTTTAATAATTGGACAGTGACTGTTCTGTAGGTGATTTACGGTCAGTCCTTTAATAATAGCACAGTGATTGGTGTAGGTGATTTACGGTCAGTCCTTTAATAATTGGACAGTGATTGTTCTGTAGGTGATTTACGGTCAGTCCTTTAATAATTGGACAGTGATTGTTCTGTAGGTGATTTATGGTCAGTCCTTTAATAATTGGACAGTAATTGTTCTGTAGGTGTTTTACGGTCAGTCCTTAAATAATTGGATAGTGATTGTTCTGCAGGTGATTTCCGGTCAGTACTTTAATAATTGGACAGTGATTGTTCTGTAAGTGATTTACGGTCAGTCCTTTAATAATTGGACAGTGATTGTTCTGTAGGTGATTTACGGTCAGTCCTTTAATAATTGGACAGTGATTGTTCTGTAGGTGATTTACGGTAAGTCCTTTAATAATTGGACAGTGTTGTTCTGTAGGTGATTTACGGTCAGTCCTTTAATAATTGGACAGTGATTGTTCTGTAGGTGATTTACGGTCAGTCCTTTAATAATTGGATAGTGATTGTTCTGTAGGTGATTTACGGTCAGTCCTTTAATAATTGGACAGTGATTGTTCTGTAGGTGATTTAGTGTCAGTCCTTTAATAATTGGATAGTGATTGTTCTGTAGGTGATTTACGGTCAGTCCTTTAATAATTGGACAGTGATTGTTCTGTAGGTGATTTACGGTCAGTACTTTAATAATTGGACAGTGATTGTTCTGTAGGTGATTTACGGTCAGTCCTTTAATAATTGGACAGTGATTGTTCTGTAGGTGATTTATGGTCAGTCCTTTAATTATTGGATAGTGATTGTTCTGTAGGTGATTTACGGTCAGTCCTTTAATAATTGGACAGTGATTGTTCTGTCGGAGATTTACGGTCAGTCCTTTAATAATAGGACAGTGATTGTTCTGTCGGTGATTTACGGTCAGTCCTTTAATAATAGGACAGTGATTGTTCTGTAGGTGATTTACGGTCAGTCCTTTAATAATTGACAGTGATTGTTCTGTAGGTGATTTACGGTCAGTCCTTTAATAATCGGAAAGTGATTGTTCTGTCGGTGATTTATGGTCAGTCCTTTAATAATTGGACAGTGATTGTTCTGTAGGTGATTTACAGTCAGTCCTTTAATAATTGGAAAGTGTTTGTTCTGTAGGTGATATATGGTCAGTCCTTTAATAATTGGACAGTGATTGTTCTGTAGGTGATTTACGGTCAGTCCTTTAATAATTGGAAAGTGATTGTTCTGTAGGTGATTTATGGTCAGTCCTTTAATAATTGGATAGTGATTGTTCTGCAGGTGATTTACAGTCAGTCCTTTAATAATTGGAAAGTGTTTGTTCTGTAGGTGATTTATGGTCAGTCCTTTAATAATTGGACAGTGATTGTTCTGTAGGTGATTTACGGTCAGTACTTTAATAATTGGACAGTGATTGTTCTGTAGGTGATTTACGGTCAGTCCTTTAATAATTGGACAGTGATTGTTCTGTAGGTGATTTACGGTCAGTCCTTTAATAATTGGACAGTGATTGTTCTGTAGGTGATTTACGGTCAGTCCTTTAATAATTGGACAGTGATTGTTCTGTCGGTGATTTACGGTCAGTCCTTTAATAATTGGACAGTGATTGTTCTGTAGGTGATTTACGGTCAGTCCTTTAATAATTGGACAATGATTGTTCTGTAGGTGATTTACGGTCAGTCCTTTAATAATTGGATAGTGATTGTTCTGTAGGTGATTTACGGTCAGTCCTTTAATAATTGGATAGTGATTGTTCTGTAGGTGATTTACGGTCAGTCCTTTAATAATTGGACAGTGATTGTTCTGTCGGTGATTCACGGTCAGTCCTTTAATAATTGGATAGTGATTGTTCTGTAGGTGATTTACGGTCAGTCCTTTAATAATTAGACAGTGATTGTTCTGTAGGTGATTGACTGTCAGTCCTTTAATAATTGGACAGTGATTGTTCTGTAGGTGATTTACTGTCAGTCCTTTAATGATTGGACAGTGATTGTTCTGTAGGTGATTTACGGTCAGTCCTTTAATAATTGGACAGTGATTGTTCTGTAGGTGATTTACGTTCAGTCCTTTAATAATTGGACAGTGATTGTTCTGTAGGTGATTTACTGTCAGTCCTTTAATGATTGGACAGTGATTGTTCTGCAGGTGATTTACGGTCAGTCCTTTAATAATTGGACAGTGATTGTTCTGTAGGTGATTTACGGTCAGTCCTTTAATAATTGGACAGTGATTGTTCTGCAGGTGAATTATGGTCACTCCTTTAATAATTGGACAGTGATTGTTCTGTAGGTGATTTACGGTAAGTCCTTTAATAATTAGACAGTGATTGTTCTGTAGGTGATTTACGGTCAGTCCTTTAATAATTGGACAGTGATAGTTCTGTAGGTGATTTACGTTCAGTCCTTTAATAATTGACAGTGATTGTTCTGTAGGTGATTTACGGTCAGTCCTTTAATAATTGGACAGTGATTGTTCTGTAGGTGATTTACGGTCAGTCCTTTAATAACAGGATAGTGATTGTTCTGTAGGTGATTTATGGTCACTCCTTTAATAATTGGACAGTGATTGTTCTGTAGGTGATTTACGGTCAGTCCTTTAATAATTGGACAGTGATTGTTCTGTAGGTGATTTACGGTCAGTCCTTTAATAATTGGACAGTGATTGTTCTGTAGGTGATTTACGGTCAGTCCTTTAATAATTGGACAGTGATTGTTCTGTAGGTGATTTACGGTCAGTCCTTTAATAATTGGACAGTGATTGTTCTGTAGGTAATTTACGGTCAGTCCTTTAATAATTGGACAGTGATTGTTCTGGAGGTGATTTACGGTCAGTCCTTTAATAATTGGACAGTGATTGTTCTGTCGGTGATTTACGGTCAGTCCTTTAATAATTGGACAATGATTGTTCTGTAGGTGATTTACGGTCAGTCCTTTAATAATTGGACAGTGATTGTTCTGTAGGTGATTTACGGTAAGTCCTTTAATAATTGGACAGTGTTCTTCTGTAGGTGATTTACGGTCAGTCCTTTAATAATTAGACAGTGATTGTTCTGTAGTTGATTTACGGTCAGTCCTTTAATAATTGGACAGTGACTGTTCTGTAGGTGATTTACGGTCAGTCCTTTAATAATAGCACAGTGATTGGTGTAGGTGATTTACGGTCAGTCCTTTTATAATTGGACAGTGATTGTTCTGTAGGTGATTTACGGTCAGTCCTTTAATAATTGGACAGTGATTGTTCTGTAGGTGATTTATGGTCAGTCCTTTAATAATTGGACAGTAATTGTTCTGTAGGTGTTTTACGGTCAGTCCTTAAATAATTGGATAGTGATTGTTCTGCAGGTGATTTCCGGTCAGTACTTTAATAATTGGACAGTGATTGTTCTGTAAGTGATTTACGGTCAGTCCTTTAATAATTGGACAGTGATTGTTCTGTAGGTGATTTACGGTCAGTCCTTTAATAATTGGACAGTGATTGTTCTGTAGGTGATTTACGGTAAGTCCTTTAATAATTGGACAGTGTTGTTCTGTAGGTGATTTACGGTCAGTCCTTTAATAATTGGACAGTGATTGTTCTGTAGGTGATTTACGGTCAGTCCTTTAATAATTGGATAGTGATTGTTCTGTAGGTGATTTACGGTCAGTCCTTTAATAATTGGACAGTGATTGTTCTGTAGGTGATTTAGTGTCAGTCCTTTAATAATTGGATAGTGATTGTTCTGTAGGTGATTTACGGTCAGTCCTTTAATAATTGGACAGTGATTGTTCTGTAGGTGATTTACGGTCAGTACTTTAATAATTGGACAGTGATTGTTCTGTAGGTGATTTACGGTCAGTCCTTTAATAATTGGACAGTGATTGTTCTGTAGGTGATTTATGGTCAGTCCTTTAATTATTGGATAGTGATTGTTCTGTAGGTGATTTACGGTCAGTCCTTTAATAATTGGACAGTGATTGTTCTGTCGGAGATTTACGGTCAGTCCTTTAATAACAGGACAGTGATTGTTCTGTCGGTGATTTACGGTCAGTCCTTTAATAATAGGACAGTGATTGTTCTGTAGGTGATTTACGGTCAGTCCTTTAATAATTGACAGTGATTGTTCTGTAGGTGATTTACGGTCAGTCCTTTAATAATTGGAAAGTGATTGTTCTGTCGGTGATTTATGGTCCGTCCTTTAATAATTGGACAGTGATTGTTCTGTAGGTGATTTACAGTCAGTCCTTTAATAATTGGAAAGTGTTTGTTCTGTAGGTGATTTATGGTCAGTCCTTTAATAATTGGACAGTGATTGTTCTGTAGGTGATTTACGGTCAGTCCTTTAATAATTGGAAAGTGATTGTTCTGTAGGTGATTTATGGTCAGTCCTTTAATAATTGGATAGTGATTGTTCTGCAGGTGATTTACAGTCAGTCCTTTAATAATTGGAAAGTGTTTGTTCTGTAGGTGATTTATGGTCAGTCCTTTAATAATTGGACAGTGATTGTTCTGTAGGTGATTTACGGTCAGTACTTTAATAATTGGACAGTGATTGTTCTGTAGGTGATTTACGGTCAGTCCTTTAATAATTGGACAGTGATTGTTCTGTACGTGATTTACGGTCAGTCCTTTAATAATTGGACAGTGATTGTTCTGTCGGTGATTTACGGTCAGTCCTTTAATAATTGGACAGTGATTGTTCTGTAGGTGATTTACGGTCAGTCCTTTAATAATTGGACAATGATTGTTCTGTAGGTGATTTACGGTCAGTCCTTTAATAATTGGATAGTGATTGTTCTGTAGGTGATTTACGGTCAGTCCTTTAATAATTGGATAGTGATTGTTCTGTAGGTGATTTACGGTCAGTCCTTTAATAATTGGACAGTGATTGTTCTGTCGGTGATTCACGGTCAGTCCTTTAATAATTGGATAGTGATTGTTCTGTAGGTGATTTACGGTCAGTCCTTTAATAATTAGACAGTGATTGTTCTGTAGGTGATTGACTGTCAGTCCTTTAATAATTGGACAGTGATTGTTCTGTAGGTGATTTACTGTCAGTCCTTTAATAATTGGACAGTGATTGTTCTGTAGGTGATTTACTGTCAGTCCTTTAATAATTGGACAGTGATTGTTCTGTAGGTGATTTACGGTCAGTCCTTTAATAATTGGACAGTGATTGTTCTGTCGGTGATTTACGGTCAGTCCTTTAATAATTGGACAGTGATTGTTCTGTAGGTGATTTACGGTCAGTTCTTTAATAATTGGATAGTGATTGTTCTGTCGGTGATTTACTGTCAGTCCTTTAAAAATTGGACAGTGATTGTTCTGTAGGTGATTTACGGTCAGTCCTTTAATAATTGGACAGTGATTGTTCTGTAGGTGATTTATGGTCAGTCCTTTAATAATTGGACAGTGATTGTTCTGTCGGTGATTTACGGTCAGTTCTTTAATAATTGGACAGTGATTGTTCTGTAGGTGATTTATGGTCAGTCCTTTAATAATTGGACAGTGATTGTTCTGTAGGTGATTTACGGTCAGTACTTTAATAATTGGACAGTGATTGTTCTGTAGGTGATTTACGGTCAGTCCTTTAATAATTGGACAGTGATTGTTCTGTAGGTGATTTACGGTCAGTCCTTTAATAATTGGACAGTGATTGTTCTGTAGGTGATTTACGGTCAGTCCTTTAATAATTGGACAGTGATTGTTCTGTCGGTGATTTACGGTCAGTCCTTTAATAATTGGACAGTGATTGTTCTGTAGGTGATTTACGGTCAGTCCTTTAATAATTGGACAATGATTGTTCTGTAGGTGATTTACGGTCAGTCCTTTAATAATTGGATAGTGATTGTTCTGTTTTACTGATTTACGGTCAGTCCTTTAATAATTGGATAGTGATTGTTCTGTAGGTGATTTACGGTCAGTCCTTTAATAATTGGACAGTGATTGTTCTGTCGGTGATTCACGGTCAGTCCTTTAATAATTGGATAGTGATTGTTCTGTAGGTGATTTACGGTCAGTCCTTTAATAATTAGACAGTGATTGTTCTGTAGGTGATTGACTGTCAGTCCTTTAATAATTGGACAGTGATTGTTCTGTAGGTGATTTACTGTCAGTCCTTTAATGATTGGACAGTGATTGTTCTGTAGGTGATTTACGGTCAGTCCTTTAATAATTGGACAGTGATTGTTCTGTAGGTGATTTACGTTCAGTCCTTTAATAATTGGACAGTGATTGTTCTGTAGGTGATTTACTGTCAGTCCTTTAATGATTGGACAGTGATTGTTCTGCAGGTGATTTACGGTCAGTCCTTTAATAATTGGACAGTGATTGTTCTGTAGGTGATTTACGGTCAGTCCTTTAATAATTGGACAGTGATTGTTCTGCAGGTGAATTATGGTCACTCCTTTAATAATTGGACAGTGATTGTTCTGTAGGTGATTTACGGTAAGTCCTTTAATAATTAGACAGTGATTGTTCTGTAGGTGATTTACGGTCAGTCCTTTAATAATTGGACAGTGATAGTTCTGTAGGTGATTTACGTTCAGTCCTTTAATAATTGACAGTGATTGTTCTGTAGGTGATTTACGGTCAGTCCTTTAATAATTGGACAGTGATTGTTCTGTAGGTGATTTACGGTCAGTCCTTTAATAACAGGATAGTGATTGTTCTGTAGGTGATTTATGGTCACTCCTTTAATAATTGGACAGTGATTGTTCTGTAGGTGATTTACGGTCAGTCCTTTAATAATTGGACAGTGATTGTTCTGTAGGTGATTTACGGTCAGTCCTTTAATAATTGGACAGTGATTGTTCTGTAGGTGATTTACGGTCAGTCCTTTAATAATTGGACAGTGATTGTTCTGTAGGTGATTTACGGTCAGTCCTTTAATAATTGGACAGTGATTGTTCTGGAGGTGATTTACGGTCAGTCCTTTAATAATTGGACAGTGATTGTTCTGTCGGTGATTTACGGTCAGTCCTTTAATAATTGGACAGTGATTGTTCTGTAGGTGATTTACGGTCAGTCCTTTAATAATTGGACAGTGATTGTTCTGTAGGTGATTTACGGTAAGTCCTTTAATAATTGGACAGTGTTCTTCTGTAGGTGATTTACGGTCAGTCCTTTAATAATTAGACAGTGATTGTTCTGTAGTTGATTTACGGTCAGTCCTTTAATAATTGGACAGTGACTGTTCTGTAGGTGATTTACGGTCAGTCCTTTAATAATAGCACAGTGATTGGTGTAGGTGATTTACGGTCAGTCCTTTAATAATTGGACAGTGATTGTTCTGTAGGTGATTTACGGTCAGTCCTTTAATAATTGGACAGTGATTGTTCTGTAGGTGATTTATGGTCAGTCCTTTAATAATTGGACAGTAATTGTTCTGTAGGTGTTTTACGGTCAGTCCTTAAATAATTGGACAGTGATTGTTCTGCAGGTGATTTCCGGTCAGTACTTTAATAATTGGACAGTGATTGTTCTGTAAGTGATTTACGGTCAGTCCTTTAATAATTGGACAGTGATTGTTCTGTAGGTGATTTACGGTCAGTCCTTTAATAATTGGACAGTGATTGTTCTGTAGGTGATTTACGGTAAGTCCTTTAATAATTGGACAGTGTTGTTCTGTAGGTGATTTACGGTCAGTCCTTTAATAATTGGACAGTGATTGTTCTGTAGGTGATTTACGGTCAGTCCTTTAATAATTGGATAGTGATTGTTCTGTAGGTGATTTACGGTCAGTCCTTTAATAATTGGACAGTGATTGTTCTGTAGGTGATTTAGTGTCAGTCCTTTAATAATTGGATAGTGATTGTTCTGTAGGTGATTTACGGTCAGTCCTTTAATAATTGGACAGTGATTGTTCTGTAGGTGATTTACGGTCAGTACTTTAATAATTGGACAGTGATTGTTCTGTAGGTGATTTACGGTCAGTCCTTTAATAATTGGACAGTGATTGTTCTGTAGGTGATTTATGGTCAGTCCTTTAATTATTGGATAGTGATTGTTCTGTAGGTGATTTACGGTCAGTCCTTTAATAATTGGACAGTGATTGTTCTGTCGGAGATTTACGGTCAGTCCTTTAATAATAGGACAGTGATTGTTCTGTCGGTGATTTACGGTCAGTCCTTTAATAATAGGACAGTGATTGTTCTGTAGGTGATTTACGGTCAGTCCTTTAATAATTGGACAGTGATTGGTCTGTCGGTGATTTACGGTCAGTCCTTTAATAATTGGAAAGTGATTGTTCTGTCGGTGATTTATGGTCAGTCCTTTAATAATTGGACAGTGATTGTTCTGTAGGTGATTTACAGTCAGTCCTTTAATAATTGGAAAGTGTTTGTTCTGTAGGTGATTTATGGTCAGTCCTTTAATAATTGGACAGTGATTGTTCTGTAGGTGATTTACGGTCAGTCCTTTAATAATTGGAAAGTGATTGTTCTGTAGGTGATTTATGGTCAGTCCTTTAATAATTGGATAGTGATTGTTCTGCAGGTGATTTACAGTCAGTCCTTTAATAATTGGAAAGTGTTTGTTCTGTAGGTGATTTATGGTCAGTCCTTTAATAATTGGACAGTGATTGTTCTGTAGGTGATTTACGGTCAGTACTTTAATAATTGGACAGTGATTGTTCTGTAGGTGATTTACGGTCAGTCCTTTAATAATTGGACAGTGATTGTTCTGTAGGTGATTTACGGTCAGTCCTTTAATAATTGGACAGTGATTGTTCTGTAGGTGATTTACGGTCAGTCCTTTAATAATTGGACAGTGATTGTTCTGTCGGTGATTTACGGTCAGTCCTTTAATAATTGGACAGTGATTGTTCTGTAGGTGATTTACGGTCAGTCCTTTAATAATTGGACAATGATTGTTCTGTAGGTGATTTACGGTCAGTCCTTTAATAATTGGATAGTGATTGTTCTGTAGGTGATTTACGGTCAGTCCTTTAATAATTGGATAGTGATTGTTCTGTAGGTGATTTACGGTCAGTCCTTTAATAATTGGACAGTGATTGTTCTGTCGGTGATTCACGGTCAGTCCTTTAATAATTGGACAGTGATTGTTCTGTAGGTGATTTACGGTCAGTCCTTTAATAATTAGACAGTGATTGTTCTGTAGGTGATTGACTGTCAGTCCTTTAATAATTGGACAGTGATTGTTCTGTAGGTGATTTACTGTCAGTCCTTTAATAATTGGACAGTGATTGTTCTGTAGGTGATTTAATGTCAGTCCTTTAATAATTGGACAGTGATTGTTCTGTAGGTGATTTACGGTCAGTCCTTTAATAATTGGACAGTGATTGTTCTGTAGGTGATTTACGGTCAGTCCTTTAATAATTGGACAGTGATTGTTCTGTAGGTGATTTACGGTCAGTCCTTTAATAATTGGACAGTGATTGTTCTGTAGGTGATTTATGGTCAGTCCTTTAATAATTGGACTGTGATTGTTCTGTAGGTGATTTACGGTCAGTCCTTTAATAATTGGACAGTGAATGTTCTGTAGGTGATTTACGGTCAGTCCTTTAATAATTGGACAGTGATTTTTCTGTAGGTGATTTACTGTCAGTCCTTTAATGATTGGACAGTGATTGTTCTGTAGTTGATTTACGGTCAGTCCTTTAATAATTGGACAGTGATTGTTCTGTAGGTGATTTACGGTCAGTCCTTTAATAATTGGACAGTGATTGTTCTGGAGGTGATTTACGGTCAGTCCTTTAATAATAGGATAGTGATTGTTCTGTAGGTGATTTATGGTCACTCCTTTAATAATTGGACAGTGATTGTTCTGTAGGTGATTTTTGGTCACTCCTTTAATAATTGGACAGTGATTGTTCTGTAGGTGATTTACGGTCAGTCCTTTAATAATTGGCCAGTGATTGTTCTGTAGGTGATTTACGGTCAGTCCTTTAATAATTGGACAGTGATTGTTCTGTAGGTGATTTACGGTCAGTCCTTTAATAATTGGACAGTGATTGTTCTGTAGGTGATTTACGGTCAGTCCTTTAATAATTGGACAGTGATTGTTCTGTCGGTGATTTACGGTCAGTCCTTTAATAATTGGACAGTGATTGTTCTGTAGGTAATTTACGGTCAGTCCTTTAATAATTGGACAGTGATTGTTCTGGAGGTGATTTACGGTCAGTCCTTTAATAATTGGACAGTGATTGTTCTGTAGGTGATTTATGGTCAGTCCTTTAATAATTGGACAGTGATTGTTCTGTCGGTGATTTACGGTCAGTCCTTTAATAATTGGACAGTGATTGCTCTGTAGGTGATTTACGGTCAGTCCTTTAATAATTGGACAGTGATTGTTCTGTAGGTGATTTACGGTAAGTCCTTTAATAATTGGACAGTGTTGTTCTGTAGGTGATTTACGGTCAGTCCTTTAATAATTGGACAGTGATTGTTCTGTAGGTGATTTACGGTCAGTCCTTTAATAATTGGATAGTGATAGTTCTGTAGCTGATTTACGGTCAGTCCTTTAATAATTGGACAGTGATTGTTCTGTAGGTGATTTACTGTCAGTCCTTTAATAATTGGATAGTGATTGTTCTGTAGGTGATTTACGGTCAGTCCTTTAATAATTGGAAAGTGATTGTTCTGTAGGTGATTTATGGTCAGTCCTTTAATAATTGGACAGTGATTGTTCTGTAGGTGATTTACAGTCAGTCCTTTAATAATTGGAAAGTGTTTGTTCTGTAGGTGATTTATGGTCAGTCCTTTAATAATTGGACAGTGATTGTTCTGTAGGTGATTTACGGTCAGTCCTTTAATAATTGGAAAGTGACTGTTCTGTAGGTGATTTATGGTCAGTCCTTTAATAATTGGATAGTGATTGTTCTGCAGGTGATTTACAGTCAGTCCTTTAATAATTGGAAAGTGTTTGTTCTGTAGGTGATTTATGGTCAGTCCTTTAATAATTGGACAGTGATTGTTCTGTAGGTGATTTACGTTCAGTACTTTAATAATTGGACAGTGATTGTTCTGTAGGTGATTTACGGTCAGTCCTTTAATAATTGGACAGTGATTGTTCTGTAGGTGATTTACGGTCAGTCCTTTAATAATTGGACAGTGATTGTTCTGTAGGTGATTTACGTTCAGTCCTTTAATAATTGGACAGTGATTGTTCTGTCGGTGATTTACGGTCAGTCCTTTAATAATTGGACAGTGATTGTTCTGTAGGTGATTTACGGTCCGTCCTTTAATAATTGGACAATGATTGTTCTGTAGGTGATTTACGGTCAGTCCTTTAATAATTGGATAGTGATTGTTCTGTAGGTGATTTACGGTCAGTCCTTTAATAATTGGACAGTGATTGTTCTGTAGGTGATTTACGGTCAGTCCTTTAATAATTGGACAGTGATTGTTCTGTCGGTGATTTACTGTCAGTCCTTTAATAATTGGATAGTGATTGTTCTGTAGGTGATTTACGGTCAGTCCTTTAATAATTGGACAGTGATTGTTCTGTAGGTGATTGACTGTCAGTCCTTTAATAATTGGACATTGATTGTTCTGTAGGTGATTTACTGTCAGTCCTTTAGTAATTGGACAGTGATTGTTCTGTCGGTGATTTACTGTCAGTCCTTTAATAATTGGACAGTGATTGTTCTGTAGGTGATTTACGGTCAGTCCTTTAATAATTGGACAGTGATTGTTCTGTCGGTGATTTACTGTCAGTCCTTTAATAATTGGACAGTGATTGTTCTGTTGGTGATTTACGGTCAGTCCTTTAATAATTGGACAGTGATTGTTCTGTAGGTGATTTATGGTCAGTCCTTTAATAATTGGACAGTGATTGTTCTGTCGGTGATTTACGGTCAGTTCTTTAATAATTGGACAGTGATTGTTCTGTAGGTGATTTACGGTCAGTCCTTTAATAATTGGACAGTGATTGTTCTGTAGGTGATTTATGGTCAGTCCTTTAATAATTGGACAGTGATTGTTCTGTAGGTGATTTACGGTCAGTCCTTTAATAATTGGATAGTGATTGTTCTGGAGGTGATTTACGGTCAGTCCTTTAATAATTGGACAGTGATTGTTCTGTAGGTGATTTACGGTCAGTCCTTTAATAATTGGACAGTGATTGTTCTGTAGGTGATTTACGGTCAGTCCTTTAATAATTGGACAGTGATTGTTCTGTAGGTGATTTACTGTCAGTCCTTTAATGATTGGACAGTGATTGTTCTGTAGGTGATTTACGGTCAGTCCTTTAATAATTGGACAGTGATTGTTCTGTAGGTGATTTACGGTCATTCCTTTAATAATTGGACAGTGATTGTTCTGTAGGTGATTTACGGTCAGTCCTTTAATAATAGGATAGTGATTGTTCTGTAGGTGATTTATGGTCACTCCTTCAATAATTGGACAGTGATTGTTCTGTAGGTGATTTATGGTCACTCCTTTAATAATTGGACAGTGATTGTTCTGTAGGTGATTTACGGTCAGTCCTTTAATAATTGGCCAGTGATTGTTCTGTAGGTGATTTACGGTCAGTCCTTTAATAATTGGACAGTGATTGTTCTGTAGGTGATTTACGGTCAGTCCTTTAATAATTGGACAGTGATTGTTCTGTAGGTGATTTACGGCCAGTCCTTTAATAATTGGACAGTGATTGTTCTGTCGGTGATTTACGGTCAGTCCTTTAATAATTGGACAGTGATTGTTCTGTAGGTAATTTACGGTCAGTCCTTTAATAATTGGACAGTGATTGTTCTGGAGGTGATTTACGGTCAGTCCTTTAATAATTGGACATTGATTGTTCTGTAGGTGATTTACGGTCAGTCCTTTAATAATTGGACAGTGATTGTTCTGTCGGTGATTTACGGTCAGTCCTTTAATAATTGGACAGTGATTGCTCTGTAGGTGATTTACGGTCAGTCCTTTAATAATTGGAAGGTGATTGTTCTGTAGGTGATTTACGGTAAGTCCTTTAATAATTGGACAGTGTTGTTCTGTAGGTGATTTACGGTCAGTCCTTTAATAATTGGACAGTGATTGTTCTGGAGGTGATTTACGGTCAGTCCTTTAATAATTGGACAGTGATTGTTCTGTAGGTGATTTACGGTCAGTCCTTTAATAATTGGACAGTGATTGTTCTGTCGGTGATTTACGGTCAGTCCTTTAATAATTGGACAGTGATTGCTCTGTAGGTGATTTACGGTCAGTCCTTTAATAATTGGACAGTGATTGTTCTGTAGGTGATTAACGGTAATTCATTTAATAATTGGACAGTGTTGTTCTGTAGGTGATTTACGGTCAGTCCTTTAATAATTGGACAGTGATTGTTCTGTAGGTGATTTACGGTCAGTCCTTTAATAATTGGATAGTGATTGTTCTGTAGGTGATTTACGGTCAGTCCTTTAATAATTGGACAGTGATTGTTCTGTAGGTGATTTACTGTCAGTCCTTTAATAATTGGATAGTGATTGTTCTGTAGGTGATTTACGGTCAGTCCTTTAATAATTGGAAAGTGATTGTTCTGTAGGTGATTTATGGTCAGTCCTTAAATAATTGGACAGTGATTGTTCTGTAGGTGATTTACAGTCAGTCCTTTAATAATTGGAAAGTGTTTGTTCTGTAGGTGATTTATGGTCAGTCCTTTAATAATTGGACAGTGATTGTTCTGTAGGTGATTTACCGTCAGTCCTTTAATAATTGGAAAGTGATTGTTCTGTAGGTGATTTATGGTCAGTCCTTTAATCTTTGGATAGTGATTGTTCTGCAGGTGATTTACAGTCAGTCCTTTAATAATTGGAAAGTGTTTGTTCTGTAGGTGATTTATGGTCAGTCCTTTAATAATTGGACAGTGATTGTTCTGTAGGTGATTTACGGTCAGTACTTTAATAATTGGACAGTGATTGTTCTGTAGGTGATTTACGGTCAGTCCTTTAATAATTGGACAGTGATTGTTCTGTAGGTGATTTACGGTCAGTCCTTTAATAATTGGACAGTGATTGTTCTGTAGGTGATTTACGGTCAGTCCTTTAATAATTGGACAGTGATTGTTCTGTAGGTGATTTACGGTCAGTCCTTTAATAATTGGACAGTGATTGTTCTGTAGGTGATTTACGGTCAGTCCTTTAATAATTGGACAATGATTGTTCTGTAGGTGATTTACGGTCAGTCCTTTAATAATTGGATAGTGATTGTTCTGTAGGTGATTTACGGTCAGTCCTTTAATAATTGGATAGTGATTGTTCTGTAGGTGATTTACGGTCAGTCCTTTAATAATTGGACAGTGATTGTTCTGTCGGTGATTCACGGTCAGTCCTTTAATAATTGGATAGTGATTGTTCTGTAGGTGATTTACGGTCAGTCGTTTAATAATTGGACAGTGATTGTTCTGTAGGTGATTGACTGTCAGTCCTTTAATAATTGGACAGTGATTGTTCAGTAGGTGATTTACTGTCAGTCCTTTAATAATTGGACAGTGATTGTTCTGTAGGTGATTTACTGTCAGTCCTTTAATAATTGGACAGTGATTGTTCTGTAGGTGATTTACGGTCAGTCCTTTAATAATTGGACAGTGATTGTTCTGTCGGTGATTTACTGTCAGTCCTTTAATAATTGGACAGTGATTGTTCTGTAGGTGATTTACAGTCAGTCCTTTAATAATTGGACAGTGATTGTTCTGTCGGTGATTTACGGTCAGTCCTTTAATAATTGGACAGTGATTGTTCTGTAGGTGATTTACGGTCAGTTCTTTAATAATTGGACAGTGATTGTTCTGTAGGTGATTTACGGTCAGTCCTTTAATAATTGGACAGTGATTGTTCTGTAGGTGATTTATGGTCAGTCCTTTAATAATTGGACAGTGATTGTTCTGTAGGTGATTTACGGTCAGTCCTTTAATAATTGGATAGTGATTGTTCTGTAGGTGATTTACGGTCAGTCCTTTAATAATTGGACAGTGATTGTTCTGTAGGTGATTTACGGTCAGTCCTTTAATAATTGGACAGTGATTGTTCTGTAGGTGATTTACGGTCAGTCCTTTAATAATTGGACAGTGATTGTTCTGTAGGTGATTTACTGTCAGTCCTTTAATGATTGGACAGTGATTGTTCTGTAGGTGATTTACGGTCAGTCCTTTAATAATTGGACAGTGATTGTTCTGTAGGTGATTTACGGTCAGCCTTTAATAATTGGACAGTGATTGTTCTGTAGGTGATTTACGGTCAGTCCTTTAATAATAGGATAGTGATTGTTCTGTAGGTGATTTATGGTCACTCCTTTAATAATTGGACAGTGATTGTTCTGTAGGTGATTTATGGTCACTCCTTTAATAATTGGACAGTGATTGTTCTGTAGGTGATTTACGGACAGTCCTTTAATAATTGGCCAGTGATTGTTCTGTAGGTGATTTACGGTCAGTCCTTTAATAATTGGACAGTGATTGTTCTGTAGGTGATTTACGGTCAGTCCTTTAATAATTGGACAGTGATTGTTCTGTAGGTGATTTACGGTCAGTCCTTTAATAATTGGACAGTGATTGTTCTGTCGGTGATTTACGGTCAGTCCTTTAATAATTGGACAGTGATTGTTCTGTAGGTAATTTACGGTCAGTCCTTTAATAATTGGACAGTGATTGTTCTGGAGGTGATTTACGGTCAGTCCTTTAATAATTGGACAGTGATTGTTCTGTAGGTGATTTACGGTCAGTCCTTTAATAATTGGACAGTGATTGTTCTGTCGGTGATTTACGGTCAGTCCTTTAATAATTGGACAGTGATTGCTCTGTAGGTGATTTACGGTCAGTTCTTTAATAATTGGACAGTGATTGTTCTGTAGGTGATTTACGGTAAGTCCTTTAATAATTGGACAGTGTTGTTCTGTAGGTGATTTACGGTCAGTCCTTTAATAATTGGACAGTGATTGTTCTGTAGGTGATTTACGGTCAGTCCTTTAATAATTGGACAGTGATTGTTCTGTAGGTGTTTTACTGTCAGTCCTTTAATAATTGGATAGTGATTGTTCTGTAGGTGATTTACGGTCAGTCCTTTAATAATTGGACAGTGATTGTTCTGTAGGTGATTTACGGTCAGTACTTTAATAATTGGACTGTGATTGTTCTGTAGGTGATTTACGGTCAGTCCTTTAATAATTGGACAGTGATTGTTCTGTAGGTGATTTACGGTCAGTCCTTTAATAATTGGACAGTGATTGTTCTGTAGGTGATTTACGGTCAGTCCTTTAATTATTGGACAGTGATTGTTCTGGAGGTGATTTACGGTCAGTTCTTTAATAATTGGACAGTGATTGTTCTGTCGGTGATTTACGGTCAGTCCTTTAATAATTGGACAGTGATTGTTCTGTAGGTGATTTACGGTCAGTCCTTTAATAATTGGACAGTGATTGTTCTGTCGGAGATTTACGGTCAGTCCTTTAATAATAGGACAGTGATTGTTCTGTAGGTGATTTACGGTCAGTCCTTTAATAATTGACAGTTTTTGTTCTGTAGGTGATTTACGGTCAGTCCTTTAATAATTGGAAAGTGATTGTTCTGTAGGTGATTTACAGTCAGTCCTTTAATAATTGGAAAGTGTTTGTTCTGTAGGTGATTTATGGTCAGTCCTTTAATAATTGGACAGTGATTGTTCTGTAAGTGATTTACGGTCAGTACTTTAATAATTGGACAGTGATTGTTCTGTAGGTGATTTACGGTCAGTCCTTTAATAATTGGACAGTGATTGTTCTGTAGGTGATTTACGGTCAGTCCTTTAATAATTGGACAGTGATTGTTCTGTAGGTGATTTACGGTCAGTCCTTTAATAATTGGATAGTGATTGTTCTGTAGGTGATTTACGGTCAGTCCTTTAATAATTGGACAGTGATTGTTCTGTCGGTGATTTACGGTCAGTCCTTTAATAATTGGACAGTGATTGCTCTGTAGGTGATTTACGGTCAGTCCTTTAATAATTGGACAGTGATTGTTCTGTAGGTGATTAACGGTAATTCATTTAATAATTGGACAGTGTTGTTCTGTAGGTGATTTACGGTCAGTCCTTTAATAATTGGACAGTGATTGTTCTGTAGGTGATTTACGGTCAGTCCTTTAATAATTGGATAGTGATTGTTCTGTAGGTGATTTACGGTCAGTCCTTTAATAATTGGACAGTGATTGTTCTGTAGGTGATTTACTGTCAGTCCTTTAATAATTGGATAGTGATTGTTCTGTAGGTGATTTACGGTCAGTCCTTTAATAATTGGAAAGTGATTGTTCTGTAGGTGATTTATGGTCAGTCCTTTAATAATTGGACAGTGATTGTTCTGTAGGTGATTTACAGTCAGTCCTTTAATAATTGGAAAGTGTTTGTTCTGTAGGTGATTTATGGTCAGTCCTTTAATAATTGGACAGTGATTGTTCTGTAGGTGATTTACGGTCAGTCCTTTAATAATTGGAAAGTGATTGTTCTGTAGGTGATTTATGGTCAGTCCTTTAATAATTGGATAGTGATTGTTCTGCAGGTGATTTACAGTCAGTCCTTTAATAATTGGAAAGTGATTGTTCTGTAGGTGATTTATGGTCAGTACTTTAATAATTGGACAGTGATTGTTCTGTAGGTGATTTACGGTCAGTCCTTTAATAATTGGACAGTGATTGTTCTGTAGGTGATTTACGGTCAGTCCTTTAATAATTGGACAGTGATTGTTCTGTAGGTGATTTACGGTCAGTCCTTTAATAATTGGACAGTGATTGTTCTGTCGGTGATTTACGGTCAGTCCTTTAATAATTGGACAGTGATTGTTCTGTAGGTGATTTACGGTCAGTCCTTTAATAATTGGACAATGATTGTTCTGTAGGTGATTTACGGTCAGTCCTTTAATAATTGGATAGTGATTGTTCTGTAGGTGATTTACGGTCAGTCCTTTAATAATTGGATAGTGATTGTTCTGTAGGTGATTTACGGTCAGTCCTTTAATAATTGGACAGTGATTGTTCTGTCGGTGATTCACGGTCAGTCCTTTAATAATTGGATAGTGATTGTTCTGTAGGTGATTTACGGTCAGTCCTTTAATCATTGGACAGTGATTGTTCTGTAGGTGATTGACTGTCAGTCCTTTAATAATTGGACAGTGATTGTTCAGTAGGTGATTTACTGTCAGTCCTTTAATAATTGGACAGTGATTGTTCTGTAGGTGATTTACTGTCAGTCCTTTAATAATTGGACAGTGATTGTTCTGTAGGTGATTTACGGTCAGTCCTTTAATAATTGGACAGTGATTGTTCTGTCGGTGATTTACTGTCAGTCCTTTAATAATTGGACAGTGATTGTTCTGTAGGTGATTTACAGTCAGTCCTTTAATAATTGGACAGTGATTGTTCTGTCGGTGATTTATGGTCAGTCCTTTAATAATTGGACAGTGATTGTTCTGTCGGTGATTTACGGTCAGTTCTTTAATAATTGGACAGTGATTGTTCTGTATGTGATTTACGGTCAGTCCTTTAATAATTGGACAGTGATTGTTCTGTAGGTGATTTATGGTCAGTCCTTTAATAATTGGACAGTGATTGTTCTGTAGGTGATTTACGGTCAGTCCTTTAATAATTGGATAGTGATTGTTCTGGAGGTGATTTACGGTCAGTCCTTTAATAATTGGACAGTGATTGTTCTGTAGGTGATTTACGGTCAGTCCTTTAATAATTGGACAGTGATTGTTCTGTAGGTGATTTACGGTCAGTCCTTTAATAATTGGACAGTGATTGTTCTGTAGGTGATTTACTGTCAGTCCTTTAATGATTGGACAGTGATTGTTCTGTAGGTGATTTACGGTCAGTCCTTTAATAATTGGACAGTGATTGTTCTGTAGGTGATTTACGGTCAGCCTTTAATAATTGGACAGTGATTGTTCTGTAGGTGATTTACGGTCAGTCCTTTAATAATAGGATAGTGATTGTTCTGTAGGTGATTTATGGTCACTCCTTTAATAATTGGACAGTGATTGTTCTGTAGGTGATTTATGGTCACTCCTTTAATAATTGGACAGTGATTGTTCTGTAGGTGATTTACGGTCAGTCCTTTAATAATTGGCCAGTGATTGTTCTGTAGGTGATTTACGGTCAGTCCTTTAATAATTGGAAAGTGATTGTTCTGTAGGTGATTTACGGTCAGTCCTTTAATAATTGGACAGTGATTGTTCTGTAGGTGATTTACGGTCAGTCCTTTAATAATTGGACAGTGATTGTTCTGTCGGTGATTTACGGTCAGTCCTTTAATAATTGGACAGTGATTGTTCTGTAGGTAATTTACGGTCAGTCCTTTAATAATTGGACAGTGATTGTTCTGGAGGTGATTTACGGTCAGTCCTTTAATAATTGGACAGTGATTGTTCTGTAGGTGATTTACGGTCAGTCCTTTAATAATTGGACAGTGATTGTTCTGTCGGTGATTTACGGTCAGTCCTTTAATAATTGGACAGTGATTGCTCTGTAGGTGATTTATTGTCAGTCCTTTAATAATTGGACAGTGATTGTTCTGTAGGTGATTTACGGTAAGTCCTTTAATAATTGGACAGTGTTGTTCTGTAGGTGATTTACGGTCAGTCCTTTAATAATTGGACAGTGATTGTTCTGTAGGTGATTTACGGTCAGTCCTTTAATAATTGGATAGTGATTGTTCTGTAGGTGATTTACGGTCAGTCCTTTAATAATTGGACAGTGATTGTTCTGTAGGTGTTTTACTGTCAGTCCTTTAATAATTGGATAGTGATTGTTCTGTAGGTGATTTACGGTCAGTCCTTTAATAATTGGACAGTGATTGTTCTGTAGGTGATTTACGGTCAGTACTTTAATAATTGGACAGTGATTGTTCTGTAGGTGATTTACGGTCAGTCTTTAATAATTGGACAGTGATTGTTCTGTAGGTGATTTACGGTCAGTCCTTTAATAATAGGATAGTGATTGTTCTGTAGGTGATTTATGGTCACTCCTTTAATAATTGGACAGTGATTGTTCTGTAGGTGATTTATGGTCACTCCTTTAATAATTGGACAGTGATTGTTCTGTAGGTGATTTACGGTCAGTCCTTTAATAATTGGCCAGTGATTGTTCTGTAGGTGATTTACGGTCAGTCCTTTAATAATTGGACAGTGATTGTTCTGTAGGTGATTTACGGTCAGTCCTTTAATAATTGGACAGTGATTGTTCTGTAGGTGATTTACGGTCAGTCCTTTAATAATTGGACAGTGATTGTTCTGTCGGTGATTTACGGTCAGTCCTTTAATAATTGGACAGTGATTGTTCTGTAGGTAATTTACGGTCAGTCCTTTAATAATTGGACAGTGATTGTTCTGGAGGTGATTTACGGTCAGTCCTTTAATAATTGGACAGTGATTGTTCTGTAGGTGATTTACGGTCAGTCCTTTAATAATTGGACAGTGATTGTTCTGTCGGTGATTTACGGTCAGTCCTTTAATAATTGGACAGTGATTGCTCTGTAGGTGATTTACGGTCAGTCCTTTAATAATTGGACAGTGATTGTTCTGTAGGTGATTTACGGTAAGTCCTTTAATAATTGGACAGTGTTGTTCTGTAGGTGATTTACGGTCAGTCCTTTAATAATTGGACAGTGATTGTTCTGTAGGTGATTTACGGTCAGTCCTTTAATAATTGGATAGTGATTGTTCTGTAGGTGATTTACGGTCAGTCCTTTAATAATTGGACAGTGATTGTTCTGTAGGTGTTTTGATGTCAGTCCTTTAATAATTGGATAGTGATTGTTCTGTAGGTGATTTACGGTCAGTCCTTTAATAATTGGACAGTGATTGTTCTGTAGGTGATTTACGGTCAGTACTTTAATAATTGGACAGTGATTGTTCTGTAGGTGATTTACGGTCAGTCCTTTAATAATTGGACAGTGATTGTTCTGTAGGTGATTTACGGTCAGTCCTTTAATAATTGGACAGTGATTGTTCTGTAGGTGATTTACGGTCAGTCCTTTAATTATTGGACAGTGATTGTTCTGGAGGTGATTTACGGTCAGTTCTTTAATAATTGGACAGTGATTGTTCTGTCGGTGATTTACGGTCAGTCCTTTAATAATTGGACAGTGATTGTTCTGTCGGAGATTTACGGTCAGTCCTTTAATAATAGGACAGTGATTGTTCTGTAGGTGATTTATGGTCAGTCCTTTAATAATTGACAGTTTTTGTTCTGTAGGTGATTTACGGTCAGTCCTTTAATAATTGGAAAGTGATTGTTCTGTAGGTGATTTACAGTCAGTCCTTTAATAATTGGAAAGTGTTTGTTCTGTCGGTGATTTATGGTCAGTCCTTTAATAATTGGACAGTGATTGTTCTGTAAGTGATTTACGGTCAGTACTTTAATAATTGGACAGTGATTGTTCTGTAGGTGATTTACGGTCAGTCCTTTAATAATTGGACAGTGATTGTTCTGTAGGTGATTTACGGTCAGTCCTTTAATAATTGGACAGTGATTGTTCTGCAGGTGATTTACGGTCAGTCCTTTAATAATTGGACAGTGATTGTTCTGTCGGTGATTTACGGTCAGTCCTTTAATAATTGGACAGTGATTGTTCTGTCGGTGATTTACGGTCAGTCCTTTAATAATTGGACAGTGATTGTTCTGTCGGAGATTTACGGTCAGTCCTTTAATAATTGGAAAGTGATTGTTCTGTAGGTGATTTACAGTCAGTCCTTTAATAATTGGAAAGTGATTGTTCTGTAGGTGATTTATGGTCAGTCCTTTAATAATTGGACAGTGATTGTTCTGTAGGTGATTTACGGTCAGTCCTTTAATAATTGGACAGTGATTGTTCTGTCGGAGATTTACGGTCAGTCCTTTAATAATTGGAAAGTGATTGTTCTGTAGGTGATTTACAGTCAGTCCTTTAATAATTGGAAAGTGATTGTTCTGTAGGTGATTTATGGTCAGTCCTTTAATAATTGGACAGTGATTGTTCTGTAGGTGATTTACGGTCAGTCCGTTAATAATTGGATAGTGATTGTTCTGTAGGTGACTTACGGTCAGTCCTTCAATAATTGGACAGTGATTGTTCTGTAGGTGATTTACGGTTAGTACTTTAATAATTGGACAGTGATTGTTCTGTAGGTGATTTACGGTCAGTCCTTTAATAATTGGACAGTGATTGTTCTGTAGGTGATTTACGGTCAGTCCTTTAATAATTGGACAGTGATTGTTCTGTAGGTGATTTACGGTTAGCCTTTAATAATTGGACAGTGATTGTTCTGTAGGTGATTTACGGTCAGTCCTTTAATAATAGGATAGTGATTGTTCTGTAGGTGATTTATGGTCACTCCTTTAATAATTGGACAGTGATTGTTCTGTAGGTGATTTATGGTCACTCCTTTAATAATTGGACAGTGATTGTTCTGTAGGTGATTTACGGTCAGTCCTTTAATAATTGGCCAGTGATTGTTCTGTAGGTGATTTACGGTCAGTCCTTTAATAATTGGCCAGTGATTGTTCTGTAGGTGATTTACGGTCAGTCCTTTAATAATTGGACAGTGATTGTTCTGTAGGTGATTTACGGTCAGTCCTTTAATAATTGGACAGTGATTGTTCTGTCGGTGATTTACGGTCAGTCCTTTAATAATTGGACAGTGATTGTTCTGTAGGTAATTTACGGTCAGTCCTTTAATAATTGGACAGTGATTGTTCTGGAGGTGATTTACGGTCAGTCCTTTAATAATTGGACAGTGATTGTTCTGTAGGTGATTTACGGTCAGTCCTTTAATAATTGGACAGTGATTGTTCTGTCGGTGATTTACGGTCAGTCCTTTAATAATTGGACAGTGATTGTTCTGTAGGTGATTTACGGTCAGTCCTTTAATAATTGGACAGTGATTGTTCTGTAGGTGATTTACGGTAAGTCCTTTAATAATTGGACAGTGTTGTTCTGTAGGTGATTTACGGTCAGTCCTTTAATAATTGGACAGTGATTGTTCTGTAGGTGATTTACGGTCAGTCCTTTAATAATTGGATAGTGATTGTTCTGTAGGTGATTTACGGTCAGTCCTTTAATAATTGGACAGTGATTGTTCTGTAGGTGTTTTACTGTCAGTCCTTTAATAATTGGATAGTGATTGTTCTGTAGGTGATTTACGGTCAGTCCTTTAATAATTGGCCAGTGATTGTTCTGTAGGTGATTTACGGTCAGTACTTTAATAATTGGACAGTGATTGTTCTGTAGGTGATTTACGGTCAGTCCTTTAATAATTGGACAGTGATTGTTCTGTAGGTGATTTACGGTCAGTCCTTTAATAATTGGACAGTGATTGTTCTGTAGGTGATTTACGGTCAGTCCTTTAATTATTGGACAGTGATTGTTCTGGAGGTGATTTACGGTCAGTTCTTTAATAATTGGACAGTGATTGTTCTGTCGGTGATTTACTGTCAGTCCTTTAATAATTGGACAGTGATTGTTCTGTAGGTGATTTACGGTCAGTCCTTTAATAATTGGACAGTGATTGTTCTGTAGGTGATTTACGGTCAGTCCTTTAATAATTGGACAGTGATTGTTCTGTCGGTGATTTACTGTCAGTCCTTTAATAATTGGACAGTGATTGTTCTGTAGGTGATTTACAGTCAGTCCTTTAATAATTGGACAGTGATTGTTCTGTCGGTGATTTATGGTCAGTCCTTTAATAATTGGACAGTGATTGTTCTGTCGGTGAGTTACGGTCAGTTCTTTAATAATTGGACAGTGATTGTTCTGTAGGTGATTTACGGTCAGTCCTTTAATAATTGGACAGTGATTGTTCTGTAGGTGATTTATGGTCAGTCCTTTAATAATTGGACAGTGATTGTTCTGTAGGTGATTTACGGTCAGTCCTTTAATAATTGGATAGTGATTGTTCTGGAGGTGATTTACGGTCAGTCCTTTAATAATTGGACAGTGATTGTTCTGTAGCTGATTTACGGTCAGTCCTTTAATAATTGGACAGTGATTGTTCTGTAGGTGATTTACGGTCAGTCCTTTAATAATTGGACAGTGATTGTTCTGTAGGTGATTTACTGTCAGTCCTTTAATGATTGGACAGTGATTGTTCTGTAGGTGATTTACGGTCAGTCCTTTAATAATTGGACAGTGATTGTTCTGTAGGTGATTTACGGTCAGCCTTTAATAATTGGACAGTGATTGTTCTGTAGGTGATTTACAGTCAGTCCTTTAATAATAGGATAGTGATTGTTCTGTAGGTGATTTATGGTCACTCCTTTAATAATTGGACAGTGATTGTTCTGTAGGTGATTTATGGTCACTCCTTTAATAATTGGACAGTGATTGTTCTGTAGGTGATTTACGGTCAGTCCTTTAATAATTGGCCAGTGATTGTTCTGTAGGTGATTTACGGTCAGTCCTTTAATAATTGGACAGTGATTGTTCTGTAGGTGATTTACGGTCAGTCCTTTAATAATTGGACAGTGATTGTTCTGTAGGTGATTTACGGTCAGTCCTTTAATAATTGGACAGTGATTGTTCTGTCGGTGATTTACGGTCAGTCCTTTAATAATTGGACAGTGATTGTTCTGTAGGTAATTTACGGTCAGTCCTTTAATAATTGGACAGTGATTGTTCTGGAGGTGATTTACGGTCAGTCCTTTAATAATTGGACAGTGATTGTTCTGTAGGTGATTTACGGTCAGTCCTTTAATAATTGGACAGTGATTGTTCTGTCGGTGATTTCCGGTCAGTCCTTTAATAATTGGACAGTGATTGCTCTGTAGGTGATTTACGGTCAGTCCTTTAATAATTGGACAGTGGTTGTTCTGTAGGTGATTTACGGTAAGTCCTTTAATAATTGGACAGTGTTGTTCTGTAGGTGATTTACGGTCAGTCCTTTAATAATTGGACAGTGATTGTTCTGTAGGTGATTTACGGTCAGTCCTTTAATAATTGGATAGTGATTGTTCTGTAGGTGATTTACGGTCAGTCCTTTAATAATTGGACAGTGATTGTTCTGTAGGTGTTTTACTGTCAGTCCTTTAATAATTGGATAGTGATTGTTCTGTAGGTGATTTACGGTCAGTCCTTTAATAATTGGACAGTGATTGTTCTGTAGGTGATTTACGGTCAGTACTTTAATAATTGGACAGTGATTGTTCTGTAGGTGATTTACGGTCAGTCTTTAATAATTGGACAGTGATTGTTCTGTAGGTGATTTACGGTCAGTCCTTTAATAATAGGATAGTGATTGTTCTGTAGGTGATTTATGGTCACTCCTTTAATAATTGGACAGTGATTGTTCTGTAGGTGATTTATGGTCACTCCTTTAATAATTGGACAGTGATTGTTCTGTAGGTGATTTACGGTCAGTCCTTTAATAATTGGCCAGTGATTGTTCTGTAGGTGATTTACGGTCAGTCCTTTAATAATTGGACAGTGATTGTTCTGTAGGTGATTTACGGTCAGTCCTTTAATAATTGGACAGTGATTGTTCTGTAGGTGATTTACGGTCAGTCCTTTAATAATTGGACAGTGATTGTTCTGTCTGTGATTTACGGTCAGTCCTTTAATAATTGGACAGTGATTGTTCTGTAGGTAATTTACGGTCAGTCCTTTAATAATTGGACAGTGATTGTTCTGGAGGTGATTTACGGTCAGTCCTTTAATAATTGGACAGTGATTGTTCTGTAGGTGATTTACGGTCAGTCCTTTAATAATTGGACAGTGATTGTTCTGTCGGTGATTTACGGTCAGTCCTTTAATAATTGGACAGTGATTGCTCTGTAGGTGATTTA